>NC_141370.1:19026822-19487249 GCF_963921425.1 Dryas octopetala | reverse complement strand
GAGGGAGGGAGGCAGACAGAGGGGGAGAGAGAGAAGATGGCAGAGAGAGGGAAGGAGATCGGGCCAGGGGAGGGGGGTCGCGCCGGCCATGGGGAGGGGTGGGTCGCGCCGGCAGTGGGGAGGGGGGTCGCGCCGGCCATGGGGAGGGGGTGGGGTGGGTTGCGCCGGCGGCGGGGAGTGGTGGCCGGCCGAAATTGGAGGGGTGGGTTTTTGAATGGGGTGGTCAATTTAGCAGGTTTGGGTGGTCTGAACAGCCCCCCCCTTTGGGAAATTTGCTTCTTAAAAATTTCCGTGGTTTCCTCTAGCCACTTTGGATTGTGACTGTGTTTCGGCCCATGGGTTTAGGCTTTGTTCGATTCACTAAGTGGGAATTTTATTGTTTCTTTTGGACAATAATTTGTTTACCTTTTCATTTAATATTTGCTTTTGAAATTAAGTTTTTCAAGTTGTTTAAACCTTATGTCATGCGCTTAAATGCTCTATATCATTATTAATCAATGATATTTAAAAGTGACATTAACTAACTATTACAAGAACATTTGAATGTTTATAAACTATAAAATGAATTTAAAGTGTAAGTTTTATTATAATTGTAATTGTAAAGCCTAAATAATAATTTTATTCAATTTACTATGCAGTTTAATAAGAAAAAAAAACAATAGTATTGCACGATTTCCATTTGTTTTTAGTACTAGATTTTCCTTTATTTTGATCTGAGGCTATAAATGTCAGTTCACAAACATTTTCACCCGGACCAAAAAACTCGACCCGATATTTTAGATTCTTAGAAGGATATTTCCGTCAAACCGCCAAACTAAAACCTAGAACAACAAGTAAACAAGTCCCCTTATTTCGATCTCTCTCTCTCTTTTTCAAGCTTCAACCTCGAAGGCGAAAAACCCTCTCGCCCCCACCGCCTCTAACACCATGGGAACTCCAGAGACTTCTCGGGAACCGTGCCCGGACCGCATTCTCGATGACATAGGCGGCGCCTTCGGCATGGGCGCCGTCGGCGGCTCCGCCTTCCACTTCCTCAAGGGCGTCTACAACTCCCCCTCCGGCACCCGGCTCGTCGGCGGTTCGCAAGCCGTGCGCATGAACGCGCCGCGTGTCGGCGGGAGCTTCGCCGTTTGGGGCGGCCTGTTCTCCGCCTTCGACTGCACCATGGTCTACGTGCGCCAAAAGGAGGATCCCTGGAACTCCATTATCGCCGGCGCCGCCACAGGTGGCTTCCTCCAGATGCGCCAGGGGCTCGGCGCCTCGGCTCGATCGGCTGTCTACGGCGGGGTCCTATTGGCGCTGATCGAAGGGGCTGGGATCATGCTTAACAAGTTTATGAGTCAACAGCAACAGATGCCTATTATGATGGAAGAGCCGCCGAATACGGCTGGGCTTCCTGGGCTTCCTCCTATGGGCCGGGCTCCGGGCCTGCCCGGCCCAGAGGCACCGTCTTCGCATAGTGGCTCCTCCGAGGAGAGTTCTTCTGGTTCGTGGTTCGGAGGGTGGTTTGGGAAGAACAAAGAGCCTGAGGTGAAGAGTAGTGGAAGCGAGACGAAGGTTTTGGAGAGTTTTGATGCGCCCCCAGTGCCGACCTTCGAGTTCAAATGATTGATTTGGTAAGGAGGGGTTTTTGATTATAAGGCTGGCTGATTAAGGGGTTTTGATTAGAAAGCTGATTAATTTGTATTTAAGAGGATTGGTATTTGAAGTGGAGCTTTTTATTGCTGATCTTTGCGTTGGACAATATATTTATGTTGTGCTCTCTCTTTATTTTTAAAATAATCAGAAAATTATAGGTATATTATAATGCTTTTGCAATGCTGTATGTATCTTGAATTTCAACTGTCAAGACGTGGCCTTTCCTTTGATCAGTGCTTTGGAATGATTGATATCTGAATGAGATGTTATTATTGTACTTCTACAGTCTTTAGCCAATTGGAAAAACATTATGCGTACGAAACAGAAACACTGCTTTGTTATCATTCTCTTAATTTACTTATTTGGTAAGAAAACCGTTCCTACCAATTTGAGTAGTGCCATCTTTATTACTTGTTTTATGAACTAGCTGAGATCAGTTGTATAGGAAAAGGGTATTGTGCTGTTTTTAATTGTATGTGTTAAATGCCATTCTTACTGAAAGCTTTGTAAACCATGTTATGGAAAATAGATGCAAAAGTTAATGGAAGTACCATTTGAAATTTTTAACATACGATTATGCAGGCTGGTAAGCACTTGTGAAGTTTGGGAATTGTTATGTGAACTCTGGATTACATTCTGTGTTTTGAGATCTTTTTCATATGCAAAAATGCTTCATAAGCTTATCACTGGTTTATGGGGCCATGATTACCAATGGTAGATTAATTCTATGTAGCTGGGAATGCTTAGAATTTGCATACACTACCTGGTGTATGCCTAATTTGTGAAATGGTGATAATGTCGTTGTGACTTGGTTTAGGGTTTTCACATTGGCTTTGGTGGTCAATGCCTAATTTTATTTATCGTTTGTGTTTATATGTTCCTTACTTGTGCACGTTTGCATGTACCATGTTGAGGCCTGACCATTTACACAATCGGTCCAAGGATGGAGAAACTAGTTTCCTTTGTTATCTTGTTAGGATAGGCCTGGTCCTGGTTATATTTCATTTAAAACATTTATCATGTTATAGCTAGCTTCTTGTAGTAGGTCCTTCATTGGATTTAGGATTTTGGGAGATTGTCATTGCTGAAACTTGTAAGGTTTACGCGCAGAGTAGACATGAAGTGATCATATATGCAGAGAAGAAAACCATGTGTGGCCTCATCATATAATGCCCCTTCTTTAGCAAAATTAAACCAGAACTATTGTTAGATCAATGTCTAATCAAGTGCTGAAGTTTGTTGTGGTAATTTCTTGGTAGTATCCACCATGGTCTGTGATTATGCAAATGTTTAAAGTTTGGAATCTATTGAGTGGCTGGAAGTCTCTTGTTTCTGGCCGTAGTGCGGTTTAGGGTTTCCTTAAAAAGGAGAGGTGTGTATAGATGTTGGAGAGATGAGTGGAGATGTTGAGTATAATATAAGTTAATTAATTTTAAATTTTTAAGTTAAATGTTTGTCTTCAACAGTCAATTTATATTAGAATAAAATTATAAATTAACATATCATTAAATTGTTAAATTGTTGGAGCTACTGATAAAAATTGGATCCGAATAAACACCCAAAACAAATTTCTGTACAATTATTCTAGGCTTCTTCTGCCACTACCACGACAATTTATCAGTGATAAGTGAAAAAAATAAAATAAAGGGTGACGTTTTTTACACCCGCCAATTTTTTGGAGTACGAAAATCTTGCTATCCATAAAAAAAAAAAAAGAGGAAAAAGAAGACTTGGTGTTAAAATTGACAATTATAATCTACCATCTATCATCTAATTAATTTTTTTGTCGGCAATCTATCATCTAACTTGAATACTTGATTCGAATTTTCAATTTATAAAAATGAAAATTAAAGTTTAATATTTGGTTTAAACTTCTTGGTTATTTGATAAAAAAAAAAAAAAAAACTTCTTTGTTATTGTTTTTTTTTAATATAAAAATTATATATATCAATATATGCACAAACTGCAGATAGGCCGTTGATTTTGCATAAAAATAATAACAGCAAAACAGCCGTCCGTTTAGACAAGATGAGATAATACGATGATACTGAAGATAGTCAAAGGCATTCAACTTCCACTCGTTCGTCCACTCTCCCATTTCACCACTCTCTCCCGCCTCCACCTCCGCCGCCGCTCCATGGCCACCGCCACCGAGTCCACTATCAGCCCATCAACCACCCGCGTGGGCTGGATCGGCACCGGCGTAATGGGCCGGTCCATGTGCGGCCACCTACTCAAAGCCGGCTACACTCTCACCGTCTTCAATCGCACGCTCTCCAAGGCCCAACCCCTCCTCGACATGGGGGCCCACCTGGCCACCTCCCCCCACGCTGTCGCCTCCCAATCCGACGTCGTCTTCTCCATCGTAGGCTACCCCTCCGACGTCCGCTCCGTCCTCCTCGACCCCACCACCGGCGCCCTCTCCGGTCTCCGCCCCGGCGGCGTCCTCGTCGACATGACCACATCCGAACCCTCCCTCGCCGCCGAGATTTCCGCCGCCGCCGCCACAAAAAACTGCTTCTCAATCGACGCACCAGTCACCGGCGGAGACGTGGGAGCTAAAAACGGAACCTTGGCAATCCTCGCCGGCGGGGACGAAGACGTTGTCCGACGGCTGACCCCATTATTTTCTCTCATGGGCAAAGTTAATTACATGGGTGCCACTGGGAAAGGGCAATTCGCAAAGCTAGCGAACCAGGTAATCATAGCTTCGACGATGGTGGGACTGGTGGAGGGCATGGTGTATGCTCACAAGGCGGGTCTGGATGTTGGTCGGTTTCTAAGTGCAATATCGGTGGGTGCAGCCGGGTCAAAGTCGTTGGATTTGTATGGGGGTCGGATCTTGAAGAGGGATTTGGAGCCAGGGTTCTATGTGAACCACTTTGTGAAGGACTTGGGGATTTGTTTGAAGGAGTGCCAGAACATGGGTCTGGCTTTGCCTGGACTGGCTCTGGCTCACCAGCTTTACTTGTCGTTGAAGGCTCATGGGGAGGGCAATTTGGGTACCCAAGCGCTTATTTTGTCTCTGGAGCGCCTTAATAATGTTTCACTTCAATCTGCTTCCTCAACTTAAGACTCTGCAGAAGCCAATTGTATCATTTTTAACATGAAATGGTATGAATCTTCATCTATTTCTTATAGTGAACCAAGTGATAATCCACATTTTCCATCCTTTGTCAAAGTTGTGGTTTTTACTGCTGTTTGTTGCTTTATAGTTACTCCCTCTGTATGATGTGGAATGGATTGCTATAATGCTTTTTAGTATAAATGGTTTTCTCATTACAGAGAGCAGATTGGTTGCCTCAAAGCGATTGTGTTTATTCTATGATATATGTCGAAATTTCCTTCTGTTAATTGTTATAAGAGATTGTTTTAGCAGTTAGCAGCGGCATGTGACAGGGTCATTGGATAATACTTGAAACACTATTCTGATTTGCACTTGCAGCTTGATGTTTGACTTTAAATTAGAGAAAATGGGACAGCAAGTTTTAGGATTAATTGATCAATTGTTCAGTTTTTACTAGTATTAGACAGGGCAGTATTGCTTTTAGAGCTGGATTAAGTGATAAATTATTTTCCTGCATATTGGTTGTTACCCTGCATCTTTAAAAGTAGCCCAGCCATTCGTTTGTTTACTTTAATGTAGCCTTCAGTAACTTATAAATACTCTTCTCTTAAAATATATTCCGTTCTTAAACATATCAACTCAGCAATGTTTAGCCCAGCTATTGGTTTCTGAAGGAAAAGCTTATATTAATTTTGCCTTCAGATATTTGCTAATGGATTCCATTGCTTTTAACAATTAGCTAGTCTGATGATATTGGACACATAGGTGAAGGCTGAAGATGTGCATACTTGGAATTCAGCTGAATTATAGACTACAATGTTGGGAGGTTGAAAATTGGGGCCAGTATGGCATGGGTCATGTGGATAAGATCCTAACTAAGATGGCTGAGTTTGTGTATGATTCATTGCCTTGGTTACCTTTGATACTGGATTCATGTCTAACCTAGATGGGAACGGACGATAGATTGCTTCTTAATAATCAGTTTAACCTTACCTTGTTACTTTTTCTGGCCCCTATGTCGTTGCTTTGGGCCTTAGTGGGTTTAGGCTAGGATGTTCTCTTTGGGCTTTGCCCTGTGTTAATACATACATAGCGAGTAACTCTACATGCATTCAAATACTTAATTCAAATACTTAATTAGTATTGATTGGATATTTCTACACCTTATCTTACGCGCATCTTGTGTGCGTATGATGTAATCTAGTACTTTTAAATTAAAAGAAATACTCTTCTCGTGGCCTCGTGGGCTTGATTCACGTGTGCTCAAGGCAAGTGGCAAAAGCCATAAACTTTGTACAGTTTGCACCTGCCTGTGAGGCTGTGCCAACGTAATTGAATAACGCCTGCAACACTTGTGATTCACTTTAGCAGCAACATTCTTGCAGCTTCATCATGTTTGACTCATAAATTAACAAGTAATTCATTAATTTTTCAGTTAAACTATGCATAGAGACAGACAGGGGAAGACTGGTCAAAGAACTGGATACTATATATATTGAATTTATTATTATTTTTCTGCATATTGATTTTCTCCATCTGGGTTTTCATCATATAAGCCATACATCTTCTAGTCTTCTAGATATAATGGAATTCATTTTTTAGATCATACATCAGAGATTCCGTTTACATATGCTTATAATGTGGGTTGTGGAGGAGTAGTTTGAAGTGTAATGTGTACTCAACCACTCTCCTTTTCTCTGAACAGTGAGTCAGTGAATGACATGAATTGAATTTGTGTATACTTATTGCATCTTCCAGAACAAAGAAAAGTGTGACAACAAAACAAGAAGCACGTTCATAGTTATTAGTTGGAAGGAGGACTACCCAACCCACCTATACCCCTTGTTTTTCAATCCCATTTTGTCACTACAAGCAATTCTTATTCTTTGCGTCGAATTTTCTTTCCTGTCAATATCAGTGAAAACACTGACATACGTGTTGCTTCTGATGACAGCAGTGCTAGATATTTTATATTTTTATATCACAATTTCATATTATCTTATGTCACAATTTTATATTATCTTATGTGGTAATTTACATGGCATTCATATATTAAATACTAAACAATAAAAAGGAAAACCCAAAATAAAAGAAAAATTATATCTAATAAAATAATGACACGTGAGATTGTATAAAAATTATATAAAAATATATTATAAGAATGTAATAAATATATCATTATTCAATAGAAAATATGGAGTACAAAACTCAACTTTTGGTGCGCCAAACGGTCGAAGTCTTCCATTAAGAAATATACTTTGTCGGTCTTCGTTCAACAATGGCGTTGGCTCTGTTCACATTCTAAAATTTGTACCTTGGTTTCCAGGAAACTTCAAAGCCCTCTTGCGGACCTTTCACTCCCTGTTTTGGATTTATCCTTTTTTGGGCAAACTGTTTTGGATTTATCCACATTTGTTTTGTTTTATCACCTTATCTTCAGCAGACATTTGTGGTGTGGTGCTTATCTAAAGCTATTAGACATTATGAAATTTTTTTTTATTTTAAGAAATTTTTTTATTAAAAAAAATTATTATTTTTTAAATTTAAGAAAAAGATGAAAATATCCCTGCCACTTTGACAGAAAAACTAACGGAGGTACTATTTTGACACAAAATGAAAGTTGAGGTACTTTTTTGCAAGTTTTCAAAGTTGGGGTACTAAGTTGATACAAAATGAAAGTTGAGGTAATTTTTTACAAGTTTTCAAAGTTGGGGTACTAAGTTGATACAAAATGAAAGTTGAGGTATTTTTTTGTAAGTTTTCAAAGTTGAGGTATTAAGTTAAAACAACATGTAAAGTTAAGGTACAAAATTGTAATTTGCTCATAAATTTATAATAACTTTCAAGCATGTGGGTTTTGGTTCCTCATTCCTCTATGCATCACTGCAATACAACACAAAGTCAACTACTACTCATCTGGTTGGAAATTCGAATTTCATATTCTTTGCCCATCATCTTAAAAGATTCACTGACTTGTAAAACCCAACATCTATAATTCCATGTGTGATTATTTCTTTATAGTAGAAGAGTTTTATGAATCTGAGTCAACAGCTATAACTGATAGGACCAGTCCTCCACTAATTGGTGGTTGTGTCTATGCCCTCGTTGACCAACAATTTTCCAAGTCCACCACTGAATTTCCAAAAGCCTTTATGACCCTGCAACGATATTTTCCAAGTGCAAAGTTTCAAACTTGGTTGTTGGTTTCGCAGAAATAACAACCATCCTGCATCCTCTTAAGTCTTAACTTGCTTGCCTCATGAGCAGCAGAGTTCAAACCGCGGGAACAAACTGAACTCTGAACCACACCCTCCTTCCCAATGACTAAACCAACCCCAACATCTTCTCTCCACACCCCAGTACTCTACTACCTTCTCTTCTTCATCCTCCTCAGCCATGCCAACTCCCAGTCATTTCAAGACCAAGAACAAGCAGTCCTGCTAAAACTGAAGTCATACTTGCAATCTCCACCCTTCCTCAGCCATTGGATTTCATCATCATCAAACACTTCCCACTGTTCCTGGCCTGAGATTACCTGCACAAACAACTCCGTCACCAGATTGGCTCTCATCGACAGGAACATCACCCAAGAAGTTCCAGCCTTCATTTGTGACCTCAAAAACCTCACACACATTGATGTCCAGTACAACTACATCCCTGGACAATTCCCAAAAGCTCTCTACAGCTGCTCTAAGCTAGAGTATCTGGACCTCTCACAAAACTGCTTTGTTGGCCGCATTCCTGATGATATCGACAGCTTGCCTCAGCTTCAATTCCTTAACCTTGCTGCCAATAACTTTTCTGGTGACATACCGGCGGCTATTGGGCGGTTACAAGAGCTCAGAAATTTGCAGCTATTTATGAACCAGTTTAATGGTTCTGTCCCCCCAGAAATAGGTAACTTGTCCAATCTTGTGTTCTTAAATCTCTCTTTCAATATAAAACTTGAGCCATGGAAGCTGCCTTTCAATTTTACCCAGTTTAAGAAGTTGAAGAGTTTAAAAATACGCGAATCGAATTTGATTGGGGAACTCCCTGAAACACTTGGAGAGATGGCAGCACTGGAAGAATTGGATTTAGCAAAAAACAATTTGAGCGGGAAAATCCCAACCAGTTTGTTTCTGTTGAAGAATTTGAGCATAATATACCTCTTCGATAACAGACTGTCTGGGGAGGTTCCTCAAGTGGTTGAAGCATTAAACTTGAGCATCATTGATCTTTCTGGTAACAACTTAACAGGACCAATACCAGAAGATTATGGAAAGCTTAAAAAGTTATCATTATTGAGTTTGTTTTTTAATGGTCTTTCTGGGGAGATTCCAGAAAGCATTGGCCGCCTACAAGAGCTTGTAACTTTCAAATTGTTCAACAATAACTTGTCAGGAACATTGCCTCCAGATTTGGGGAGGTATTCGATGCTTGAAGATTTCCAGGTTTCGGTGAATAGGCTTACAGGAAAACTGCCGGAACATTTGTGTTATTCGGGTAAGCTGGTGGGACTTGTAGCTTATGAGAACAATCTCACTGGGGAGTTACCAAGTTCTCTTGAAAACTGCAGCAGTTTGTTGATAGTCACTGTTTATGAAAACAGGCTTTCTGGGAACATTCCTAGTGGTATGTGGAGATCACCGAGCTTGAGTTATGTGTTACTGAGCGACAATTTATTCACTGGTGAGCTTCCGGAGAAGATGCCTCAGAATATTTCGCGGCTGGAAATTAGAAACAACAGGTTTTCAGGTAGGCTTCCAAGTGGGGTGTCTTCCTGGAGGAATTTGCAGGTTTTTGATGCCAGTAATAACTTCTTCAATGGCACTATTCCTCAGGAACTAACTGCTCTTCCCAACTTAACGACTCTTTTGCTTGATCAAAATCAGCTTACTGGCTTCCTTCCATCACCTATCATATCATGGAAGTCACTACACACTCTTAATCTGAGTCAAAATCACCTCTCTGGACCAATTCCAGAGAAGCTTGGTCTTTTGCCAGACCTTACTGATTTGGACCTTTCAGAAAACCAATTTTCTGGCCAAATTCCAAATCAACTTGGCCTTCTGAGACCCAACAATCTCAATCTCTCTTCCAATCATCTCACTGGGAGGATCCCAAGTTCATTTGAGAACTCTGCATATGACAGAAGCTTCTTGAGCAATCCTGGTCTCTGTGCAACCACCCCATCTGCAAAACTTAACATATGCGATTCTGAACCTCATAAGTCCAGCAAAATTTCATCTCAATCTCTTGCTTTGATCATAACTTTAAGCATACTGTTATCCTTGTTGGCTATTCTCTTGTCATACTGCTCGGCCCGAGGTTATTGCACAGGAAAGGGTGGATCAGATTCGAATTGGAAGCTCATCCAATTTCAGAGGTTGAATTTCACCTTGTCAAAAATCTTGTCAGGACTCACAGAAAATAATGTGATTGGAAGTGGTGGGTCAGGCAAAGTTTATAGAATTCCTGTGAATCGTACTGGTGATGTTGTTGCTGTGAAAAGGATTTGGAGCAACAGGAAGTTAGAGCAGAAGCTTGAGAAAGAATTTCTTGCAGAAGTCAAGATATTGAGCTCAATTCGACATGCCAACATAGTGAAGCTGATGTGCTGCATATCCAGTGAGAGCTCGAAACTTCTTGTCTACGAGTACTCTGAAAATCGTAGCCTCGATCAATGGCTGCACAAGACAAACAGGCCATCCAGTCTCACAAGTTCAGTCCATCCTGTTGTCCTGGACTGGCCTAAGAGGTTGCAGATTGCAGTGGGGGCTGCCCGGGGCCTCTGCTATATGCACCATGACTGTGTGCCCCCCATTGTGCATAGAGATGTGAAATCAAGTAACATTTTATTGGACTCTGATTTTAATGCGAAAATAGCAGATTTTGGTTTGGCTAGGATGTTGGTCAAGCAAGGAGAACTTGCTACAATGTCAGCTGTTGCTGGCTCCTTTGGCTACTTTGCTCCAGGTAACCTTTACCCCACAAATCTTCAAGTTAGTTCCTAAAGAAATATGTGTTACTCTTCTTTCTTTGACATTAGCAATTTGATTAAACTGGTTTTCCTAACTTGTAATGTAGAATATGCTCATACAACTCGAGTGAATGAGAAGATTGATGTTTATAGTTTCGGGGTTGTCCTTCTGGAGTTGACAACCGGCAGGGAACCTAATGAAGGCGATGAACACACTTCTCTTGCCGAATGGGGATGGCGTCATGTTCAACAAGGCAACCCTGTGGCCGATGCTTTGGACCACGACATCAAAGAACCTTGTTACTTGGATGAAATGTGTTCTGTTTTCAAACTCGGTATCATTTGCACCGGGACACTTCCTTCTACCAGGCCTTCCATGAAGGAGGTTTCTCAAATCTTGCTCCGGTGCTCCCATCCACTAGTGAACAGGGAGAAGACCGAGTATGCTGCTGCTCCTCTCCTCAAAAATTCAAAGCGTGAGCAGGTCTTGGAAGATTATGATGCTAGTTTGGCAACAAACGTGTGATGACTTTGTTGAATTCAACAAAAGGAAACCAATAAGGGGAATATAAGCCTTTCATTTCAGGTTGGTCGTATGCGGATCAAATATGTATACTACAGGATTTAGGATGTGATACTGATAGTCATAGAACAACCAAGACTACATTATGTAGGGAAAGAGAGGTATGCATCTTTCTTAATTGATGCAGACCTGCACTCTAGGCGAAACTGCGAACTGAAGCTACATACATTGATTAGCAATAATTCAAAGTCGGAATTCCATTTATGCCTACTTTAAGTATTAGAAAGTTTCCAAACAGAAGAAAAATGTTTCTAATAGACCATATAAATCCTGTTTTATTTGCAGAAGAGAAACCCGAGAGAATATTCCGCCAAAAGTAACTACTCACAGTTTACATCCCCCATTTTATTACGTAATCCAGGAGAAATGAACTTGTACATGACAATAACACAACGCCTAAACATCCGCAAAGGAGCAAAACAAAAGGCTGCAGCAGTAGTAAAGCACAGCCAACCGTCTATTCCAACTGCCTATTATGATCCTTTGCCAATTACCAGCTCTGAAGGACCATAAATTAAGGATTGGATGCCAGATCTCTCAAATAGGAGCTTAAATAGCTCCAACTGATCCGAAGCAAGTTGTGAAATGAAAGGGGAAAATGAAAATATACAAAAATTGAGAATGTCACACTTCATCATTCATCTATCCTGGTCTTGACCGTTTTATGACTCCTCTACCTCAAGGTACTGTGAGTGAGAGGCTGCAAGGAGGGCAGCTCCAATTCCTGAGCCATCGTTGGAGTGCTCAATGGAAATGTGCTCTGCAACTTCATCACCCAACAACTCGTTGAGGGTACTCTCCAAGCAGGTGCGGAACTCAGTGTAGTGCTCAAACAAACCACCATCCAATGCTACCACTGACTTGTGCTTCTCTCCATCCTTTACTGTGTCTCTACCCAGCTTCTTAAGGACGCCCAGGATCCCAGCAGCAGATAGGCGGGCCCCACGAGTAGCAACTATGTCGCATAGTGCCACAATAGCCTTCCTCATTTTCAGTGAGGTGTTGGAGATCTAACAAATTGACAAATCAAAAACCATAAATTCATGTCTCCTGTCTTGAAATTGACTAGGAAAAAGGGAATTCTAGTTACTCTTTTCTAAAATTGCAAGTTTCAGCATGCCATGCAGACGAACAAACACATGATCTTATCATGTTTCATTCTATAAAAAAGGGATTCAATGAAAGATATAATACTGTCAAACATTTCTTGCATTTACTTCTATAACCCCCATCCTCCCAAAAAAAAAAAAAACAATGTGAGAGGAAAAAGAAAAAATCAGAGTGAATTGTACAGCTAGATAAGAAAATAATGATTTCATCCAATAGTATGAGCATAGTACCTCCAAGATATCCTTGAGTTTGCTCCCAACCACTTTCAGATCCGGAGATGAGTCATGATGAATTGCAGACATGTCAGGTGTCCTGCACATATTACAACATAAAGAATCAGCAATTACTACAATCTGAAAATCAAGCCACCAAAAACCACACCGATGTTTTCGCAATTCAATGCAAAATCTCAGTAACCTCTGTTGTCTTTGCAACCAAAGACAGTAAACTCAAGTGACAGTATCTTGCAGAAACAGGTAAATTTGATACATAAAACCACACACCGAATATAGAAACACACAAACACACTTCAAGCTGGAAAAGTAATAGGAGTTGGCACCTCCACGAAATACTAGGTTTAAACAGACTGGTCAGGAAAAAATATTGGCATATACCTTAGTATGAAAGGAACTTTCAGTTTGGGTGGAACAGTATCACCGAAAAAGGCAGCTTCTTCAGCCATCTTACACAAAACTCTGCGTACAATGTCCCCTAAATACATGCCAGAAATGATCTTCTCAAATATCTGAAGACAAAAATCAAAACCATATTGTCATATGCCCATCAAGCCATATATATACATCAGAAAAAAACACGTAAAAGAGAATGTAGCTGTTACTTGATCTCCAGGGTTTAAACTCTCAACATCAAGTGCTTGATCATATTCTGTTAGTGGAAGGTGTGACGAGCGAAAGTTACCCCACTCCATGTTGATAACCTATTCATGAAAAATAAGAATGAATTAGCTCTAAACCATTAGCACCAGGATCAAATCATGAAATTTCTTTCACATGAGGGAGGGGAAGGGCATAGATAACAAGAAATTATGGACAGTATCTTTGGGTCCATACTTCCATAAATTTGATGGAAAATTTAAGAAAACACTAACCATCTCTCCTGATTTAGGTAGAAGACCATGCCATTTTGGGATGGCATGAGCCCGTTCTACATAGGCAGCATTTGTTCCAGTGCCCAAAATCACAGCAGCAATAACATCCTGATTGTGGTACCTACCTCCTGCTAATGTTCCAATTGTATCATTGACCTGCATCAGCCTGGCAAGTTAGGATTGTCCAAAATGATTTAGCAATTAATTTTCAACCGACTAAGAAAATGTTATATCAACCCAGGTATGAATCAGCTCCTCAGAGAGCCTAAGAGGAAAAAGAGCCGTTGAAATTAGAAACCAAATTGGACTCACCAAGGCTGTAACACGCATGTCAAGGCCAATTTTTTCCACTGATTTGGTCAGCTCTCCCACCACATCTTGCTCAACCTGCATCAATATTAGCACAACGTAATTGTCAAAAGGGATACCATATGATAATGCTCTCTAAAGATTAGTCCAGAGCAGCTATATTCATTTTCTTTTGGAACAAATGCATGAGATTATCAGTAAATAGAAAATAAATTTTTGGTGGTACTCTTAAAAAATAATATAAAGAAAGCTCTAATGACTCCATACATGACCTACATGACTAACTACAAAATGGCAAAATCAATATAGCAACAGGTATCAAGAAAACTAAGACTTGCCGCATCTTCAATATTGAAGCCCTTTGTCCACTTAATAAGGGTCCCTGATGCAATTGATGTTTGCCACACGGGAAATGAGAAGGTAAAACCCAGCTCTCTTTGCCTACCGGGTGCAGGATGAAAACCTTCTCCTTCCGTAGAAACAAATTTTGCAAGTGCTTCAGCAATAAAATCAAATAATGCCTGAAAACAAATCATGATAAATTATTTCTAATAGCAAATCTAAGAAGGTTTGATCGATTGCTTAAAGAAATAGTGAAATACTAACTTCTGAAGTCCCAATCATCAAATTTGGTGGAATTGAAACTTCAACAAATTCTTGTTTAACAAGACGGTTGTCTTTCCCACCAAGTTGTACCCGCAGGACACGGAAGTTTGTCCCACCAAGGTCCAATGCATAAAATAGTCCTTTCTCATTCCTGAAAAAGTAAGGGAGAAAGTAATGGGAATGTACTACGCTTCCAATAGGCCCTCAAAGTAAATTCAATTGCAAGAGGTAATTTCAGTACAGCCATGCCCAATTAGTCAAATATGGAAAACTATTAAGAGTCAGTGGATGCACAAATGGGATCAGGAATTTGCAAATTTTTTGAGTGAAGTTCCACTTCAGTACTCTATGCATTTCCACTAACTTTAGCAAACCAAACCATCATCCCTAGAATTAGATCAAATATAACAGGAATTATTGCCAAGAAAACTTTCATATGGGATTGCAGGAAAAGCAAAATTCCCATTCAAAAACAACAAAAGAAGAATTAGACAACCAGACAACAAAGATAGAAAATCAGACGGTGGAACAAATAGGAGCAAAGGTGATATGGGTCAAAAGTTAAAAGAAAAAAAGATCAATGAAAAGATTGTACCCAATACAGAAACATACAACTAACATCCACGAAATAACCAAATAATTATAACATAAACATAACTAACTTATGTAATAATAAAAACAATCTCATTTCAATAAAAATTAAAAACAAAAAATACGATCTTGAACCCTTTTAAGTTTTAACAGAAAGACAAAGAAATCAACTCTAACAAAAGCTTTGATTGGATAAAAAAGTCTTCCTTATCCAATCAAAGCTCAAATTACGAGTCTTTCAATCCCATCAACAAAAGAAAGTGGAAGAACAAAGAAGGGCAGGTCGGTGTTATGAAGTACAATACATACCCAGTGGGAAGGTTATCGACGTAGCTGATGAGCATCTTGAGCTTGCTGCCACCTTCGGATGCGAGGCCGGCGTGCATCTCAACGGTCATGGCGTCCGCCACCTGTCTCAGCTTCCCAATGGGGGTCCCACACTTCTCCTCGAACTCCCGCAGTATCGCCATCGCCCGGGCCCACTTCCCCGAACTCCTCATACGATGTCGCACCACCAGCGCCGCCGCAGTACATACCGCCGCCGCGCACACCACCGCCGCCCCCACCGCCACCTTCCCCATCACCACCACCGCCGCCGCCCGCTCTCAAATTACCAAAATAGCCTCCGCCGCCCTCGAAAAAGAAAAACTTGATTGGTTTTAAGCTCTTCCCAATCCCATGTTTCTGGTCAGAAAATTGAAATTGATCGGCAAATTGAAAGAGTCAATTTGAAATACTCCAAGTTCTTATGCGTGCATGCCGCACGCGTGTTGAGGAAGTCCGGGAAGTGAGAGAGAGAGAGAGAGAGAGAGAGAGAGAGAGAGAGAGGGAGAGACTCTGAGAAAGAGTGAGAAATCGAAAATCAAAAATATAATAAGAGAATCGTAGCCCTAGATCGGAGTCGTCGGACTTGAGAGAGAGAGAGAGGGAAAGGGATACAAGTGGAAAATCGTAAATCAACGACTTTCTTGGAGGAAAAAGGTACGAATATAAACGAGGCGAGAAATAAGTGTGCGCATGGTTTTTATGATTTTCTTGGGAGTGTTTGTTTTCTTGGAAAATAAAAAGCGTTTCTTTTTTCTGATTTTCTCACACTTTCTTGGAAAATAAAAGATTGTGTTTTTTATTTTTTATCTACTTGGTTGGAAGTTTGGAACTTGGAACTAATGAGTAGCACTGGAAACAAATGCATCTTTTTTTGGAGGGTAGTGAGGGGAATTGCGAAAAGGGGCAGGGTTTTGAGTAAAAATTACGAGATTGACCTGTCAGTGTCGAGTGCTGTTTATTCGGACGAACAAGATTCCTTGAGCTGTTTGTGATTTTTGTAGTTTTCAGTTTTAAGGAAAGGCTACGTGTGAGGTTGTCGCTCATTCGCATGTGTAAAGTTAGGATTTTCTTAGCTTTCAACAAAAAACAATGCTTCGTCTTTTCAGTAGCAAAGCAAAACAACAAAAAAAAAAAAAGCTTGTAGGCCTCGAGCATTGTTGTATGTGTTTTTTTTTTTTTTTTTTTTTCAATAAAATAATACTATATTAGTATTAGCAGGAAACTTCAGATATAGAGATAGATGTTCTTGACAACTAAAGATACAAAAATAACCCACAAAAAGAAAATTCTCATAAAATAATCTTCATCGAAATATAATCTCTTTATTAATCTATAATCTTAGATCAAATGTTGAAAATACAAAGTTTAAATGTTTATTAGTGAGATTTAACTTCCTAGTGTGGCCCATGCAAGAGTAATTGATCAAGTACTCCTAGACCCTAGGAGGATTTTTTATGTCATGATCGTGTTAGGTATTATCCTTTTATGTTTCAAACCAAAAAAATAAAAATAAAAACCCATTAATTTGAAGTAAATGAAAAAGGTTAAAATTGGGAAATGAAAATATCCTCAGCGTTTGGAAGAGCTTGATAGATAGAGAAATATGCTTTTTCCATTATGTAGACTACCAATCACAATATGCAATCAACCTCTAATAAACAAGAAAAGGAACGATCATGAAAGGGAATAAAAAAACATTAAAAGGAAAAAAAAAAAAAAAAGGATATTTATGAAGTAGAGTGTAAGGACTAAGGATTACCCAAGTACCTATCACATTGTGGAGTCTATTGTCCTCAACTAGATGAATAAAATAGTTAGGCCCACAGAATTGTAATGACACATGTTCTTTTTTTATCGAATGGATGATTTTCAGTTTTACAACTAAACAAGCCAAATTTGACCATAATCCAACTCAGCAATGAGTCAGCATTGAAAAGAAGATGGCAAGTTGCCCCTGAGTTTTCACCACATACCAGATTTTCTAACCAGTCAAAAAATTTTAAACACATAATAATTATAAAGAAGCCACTAACAAACATAACTGCATAACCTGATAGTTGATGTGTTGATGGACAGTTAATCATAATAATTTATGTAATAAGTGCACATTAACAAAGTGATTATGTAAATCTTCAGACAAATGTAACCCTTCATCATGCTTTAACAAAACAAAACATTCTATTGCAAGCAAAAGCAAATCTACAGCTATCAAAACATGTCTCTTGCTTTGAATGTCTTAGTTAGTTGCATCATCATAACAAGATTGAGTTTAAGATTAGCTTCAAATGGAAGCAAGTTGAAACTTTGAGAAGAAGGCCATGTGACCCTGCAAGCCTGCAAACTCAGTGTTCCTGAAACCATAAGGTAGTTTCAGTCCAGGGCCTGCAGGCCAAAGGGTGCGCATAACCAGATTATCTGTGTCCACTCCAGGAGTCCAGCCAATCCCTAATTGGGTCCCACCCCTATTTGCTACTTGTCCCTCATATGAAGAGGGTTCCATTTCAGTTCCATCAAAAGATGGAATCCCAAAAAAGTGGTCCTGAATTAAACACAACTTGTGCCTAAGTGCCTAACCAAATAAACATTTGTTGGCCTCTATTATGGGCATCTAATTTTCTTGGGTGTAGTAAAAAAATGTGTTACTGTTATTCATCAGAATGTCTTGCAGGATGAAAATTAGGCCTTGCTTACAGAACATGATTGGTCAGTGAAGTATGCAGAATTTGTCACTTCTGAATAAAAAAAGAAAAAGAAAAAAAATTGCTGAATTTGTCAACTCAGTTTTGTGCCGTCTAAGGATGGACTTGACGACTTCACCTGCTCTACGTATTCGATTCTTGCTAGAATATATGATACGGCTTTGTTGTTGATCATCCAAATACCCCAAAACCATCTTTTATTTCTTCTCTGCAATGAATATATTCCACCCTTTTTTGTCTTTAATGCATATATAAAAACTCAATCCAAATTGGATAGAACGCACTGATTGAGACAGATTGGTATACATCAACTTCATGACACATATACATTGAATCATAAGCAACAAACTACATGCAATAGCCAATAGGAGCACATAAACAAGGCAGCACAATGTACTGCAATCACAGTTTCTATAACTCAGTTTGACACATGAAACTAGTCAGCTAGTTCTGCGCGAGTTGGAACTACAGGAACTAGAAAATTCCCAAATGGGGAATCAAAGATTTTAAAGTTACCAGTGGCACCATCTTGTTGTGCTTGTGCTACTGCAAAATTTTTGGCCTGTTGAATCCTCAAATTGACTCCACTGCTTTGAGCCTCTGGAACAACCTGCACAATACAATACACATTATGCAGTCACATGGTAAGTTCCCCATCACAGACTGATACCACATAATTATTAATACGAGACAGGTCTTGCTGAATCAATATATATGCGGTCCATTTGTAATTTGTCACATTAATTATTATAATTAATTGTTCATAACCACATCCAAGTATCCAACTAACACATTTAGAAAATGTGGTCCTTAACCAATTGGGTAATTAAGTGAACATGGCTAATAAGGAGATTAGGAGAAAAGTTCTTACTGTTACTGAAGTTGCAACTCTGCTTTTCTTCTCAGCTGGTGCAGAGACAGCCCTACTATTACAAGAGAAACAAACACAACAAACATTGATGAGAATCAAACGACTTGTCGTTGATTTAATTAATGCAGCTGTAAAAAACTAAAAAGGGTCGGTTTGGGGGAAGGAGAGGATGCCTTGTTGATTGTCGTGTTATGAAACGCCATCCAAACTCAAAAGAAAACGACGCTACTGGTACGGGATTGACATAGAAAGAGAATCTCTCTTTCTTTGACTGTTTTAGTGTTTTGACAGGAAAAGATTCGAAACTCTGTGTCTCACATGGGACCAAAAATATTAACCAAATTTATATATACACCAGGCACCAGCTATATTCAATAACCAAAAGACCCAAAATTAATAAAAATTAAATAAAAGGGCATGTGGGTTCACCTGCTAGATCGAAAAGGTGGCCTCTTCCTGGGTGGTTCAGCAGCCATGTTGATGTTGGCCACGCAGCTTCAGCTCCAACTCTCAGTTTGTAATTTTGGGAATTTGGGAGTTGAAGAACAAGGCCTTATATGAGTTTGAATTCTTATGAGCTGGGCCTACCAGAAAAAGCCTATTACCTTGTATGGGCTTGGTCTGTAAATGGATTTGTAGACAAAGCTCATTAAAACCTAGCCCTGATAAAGTAAGTTTAAGGCCCATTATTTCAATGGCTTCATTGGGTGGGTCTTTGTGGTCCATCATGCCCAAAGTCCAACTAAAACATGGAGTGGACATCATTAGATTCTCCATAAGGGTCAGTTCAATCGTGATTCTATTACTCTTTAAGCACTCACTAGTCACTAATCACTCTTGAATTAAACCACACATTGCTCATCAGGATATTTCATTTTAGTATCTGACTTTTGAGGATTTTAGCAATCATTCTCTTCCACCATTATTGCCATTCTTTTTTTTCTCATTCTTTTGTCCTAACTAACGTGTACTTTGAATTGATGATCAGTCTCAGTCTCTCAGACCATCGACTGCTTTGTGCTACAGTGGTCAGTCTTGAAGTAGTGTTCTTGATCAACTTTACATGGGGATGACAATTGACAAAGGTAGAAAGAAAGAGCAGGTAGTAGGGGTGGGCGCGGTACAGTTCGGTCCCGTTTTTCCTCAGAATTGGGCACCGTGTCGGATATTTATACACGGTGCGATTTGGTGCTTAAAACCGTGAAGGGAGTAAAAAAATCAAACCAAATCAGACCATTCCATGTGCGGTGCGGTGCGATTCTGGTCTTTTTATTGCATTTATATATGTTTTAAATTTTTTAATATTTTATAATTTATATAAAACATATGTTTTGGGGTTTGAACAATTGGATTTGGTTGGGCAAACTAATTTATGTAACTAAACTATATAGAGTATATAGAATACGTAAAATTTTAAACCTTAATTAGGGTTTAGCGTTTAGAGAATGAGAGATGAGTTGCAACCAAACCCTATACCATAAGTTTTAAATCCTTATACCATAAACCCTAATATCCTATAGGACCTATACCATATCCTAAACCTTATACCATAAATTTAAATCATATACCTTATATGGCATATATCCTATACACTTATATAGTATATAACTATATATTATACTCTAGAACTATAAACAATTAAAAAATTTAGTATACAGAGTATAAATTATAAATAATATACTAATTTTTTTTTATATAGAATATAAAGAATATACTAATTTTATTATATAGGGTAATGGGTATAACTAAAATTATTAATTTATTATTATATTATATATCTAGAAAATAGGTCATAGGGTTATATAAAATATATTTTAGGGTCTAAACTCTAAAATATAGCTAGGTTAATATTAATTTTAATATTTTATTAGGGTTTAGGGTCTAAAGTGTATAAAAATGTGTACAAAAAATGTATAAAAAGTATATAAAAATGGTATAAATATGTATAAAAAATATATAAAATGGTATATATATATGTATAAAAATATAAAAATATATATTTCTTACAATTATGCGGTGCAGTTTGGTGCGGTGCAATTAAATGAAGTGTGGAACCGGAATCGGAATCGGAGAAAACCGGTGCAGTTCGGTTGTTTTGGCGATGTTGACTTTTTTTAGTCAATGCAATCTTTTACAATTTTTTAGCAATGTGATTTGGCCGGTTTTGGCGGTGCACGGTTAAAATGCCCACCCTGGCAGCTAGCTGTATATAATTAGTTGCATTTGCATGTCATTTTATACCAATTGGCAACTTGCAGTAATGTTGTTCTAATCTATGATGTGACTTATGACATCAACTACTGCTTGGGGATGCTCTGCAGCTTACCAATTCATTTCTAATACAAACAAGGCAACCAAATTTCGAGCAGCTTTTATGGATAATATTGCAAGTACAAGAATCAACATTTTTGGTAAATTGGGTGGAATTTACTTATCATTCTAAAAGTTAATTTATGTGATTGTAATTCAGGGTTGTTTTCTTTTTTCAGAAGCTAAGAGTGAAAAGTTCGAATTTACCGTAATTATAAAAGTAAAGTACTCTATCACTTGACCTTTTTTAAAGCTTCATTCACCAAATATAATTCACTATATATTTGGTGAAGGTAATATATAACCGTGAATCACTCACAAAAGGTGAAGCAACATGTATTTGACTTTGTCAATTTCCTTGTTCTGGTGGAGGTGGAGTGACCCTTTTGGTGGGATATAGATTCAGGATAGATATATATCCCATCAAAATAATGTTGATTTTGACTCACTAAATTTGTCATCCAAAGATATAATAACTCTGTTTTTAATAAGCCAAGATCCTTTTTCGTACTCCAATCAATATTCTCCCTCCAAAATCGCTGGTGTAATAAGGAACTTGACCCCCCATATCGAACCAAATCTAGTCCTCATCATTCTGCAATTCCATTGTGGATGAACGCCTACATGCTTTGAAAGTCACTTTTGCGATTCCTGTTTCCATTTTGTCAACGTAAGATAATCTTTGTTTTCTTAATTGGTGATTGTGGAACTTATTGACTCTTTTCTTTACATTTGACCCATTTTCTATTAAGGTACAACAATTAATTAATGTGCACAAAGTCATTATAAGCTTTGTTGATTAATGATTAATATGTGTAACGTTCTCCTCAATACACAAGTCAATCACAAATATATGGGTTTGTGGGGTACTGGGGTCCAACTCGAGAGCAATCTATACTAATGGAGTTGGGGTTTGAAATTAATGGGATCTATAGCTCAGTGCAGCACGCCTTTCATTCTTGCATCAATTAAGGAATCAAGAACCAAATTAAACTTAAATCATAAATTATATACATATGATGTTTACTTTGCAAAAGAAGCTATATATGGCCCCCCTCCTCAGGCCTACCTAATTACCCACGTGGCTAGGGTCCAATGTGCCACGTGTGTCTGTCTCTCTATATTGCATGCCCTTGGGCTTTTTAGAACTGGTTCTATATTCTCCACAATCTCACTACTGTTGGGCACCGTTTTAGTGGGTGCAAGTGTCAAACACAAACAGTACTATGTATTGCATGTAGAGGGTCCCAATAGTTTTGGAGTTTTAGATTAGAGAACCCTTTGTCTGAACGTTAAAACTAGCTTCAAAGCAGTCCAAGTCCAACATATACGGTAAGATAGTTGCTAAAGCAATTGAGCTTGGTAAATCAAACATTGGTGATCAGAGACCAGAAGGGGTTCGATCGGAAAGACCAGAATGAATGAATGAATGAATGGAAAGGTGAGCAATAGTGTGGGATTTGGATTAATTTGGACAAGAATGTCTCACAACCATGTGCAGAAATGCCCCCCACGTGGGATATGGCATGCGTGTGGGTCTCTTCCAAGTGGTTCTGTTTCTTGCCCCTTTTGTGTGACAATTTTAGCAAGCTACACCAAATATCAACCCACAAACTTTCCAACCAAGGAAAGTCTCTCTGTCAAGCCCCATATAGTATATACATGTATGCATATCGATCGAATTAATTATGGCCGGTATACTTCTCTCTTGGAGATTTGGGTATTAAAAGGTCCTTTTTGCAGAAGATAAATGGGTTTTTTTTTTTTTTCTTGCTTTGCTTTAGATGGAGTTTAATTAGAGGCTTGGAGATGGAGATGAGCTGTGCGTGTGAGACAAGTAGCTGGCTATATAAAGACCCATCTGCAACTCCTTCCCATATATCACGTGCCCATTTTTTCTTCTTTGATTAATTCTCTCCTTTTTGATTTCTTTTGAGTGTGAGGAAGAGAGAGTTACATCTTACAAGGGCCACTCATGTTTCCCCCTTTTTGACAAACTTATAATTAAATGTTGGTATACAGCCAGCCAGCGGTTGTCCAAACATTGCCTCTCACCTACTCTAAAACTTTTCATATAAAAGGTATATCTATTTATTGTATATATCCTTCTAATTATATGTGATGATTCATTACATGATAAGAAATTAAGAGGGACATCGAGTGTATAAATTTTTCTTCTATCTCACTTACGAGCCAAACCAAAAAATCTTGCATATAATTGTTATATACAAATTTTCTCTCACAATTGATTATGTGATGAAAGTGAGAGAACGGTTCGATACAACAAACACTGTGCTGTACAAGGACTAGCTACATATAAGTTATACGAGATTTCATTTTCATAATGTATTACAGAACGTACAGTTAATGAGAATTAAGAGATGCCATTTTTAGTTTCTTTATTTGGGTACTCAGAGTCTCAGTCTCGAAGCATTAAACCTATGCAGTGCCCACTTCTGCCTTCAGCTCCATTGTAATTATTTTGGATATTTAATCAAAATCACAATCTTTTTTTTTTTCAGCACAACTTTATAAAATGAAAAGGGTAGATAATATAAACTAAAAGTAAAATGGCATATAATATATAAAAATATTATAAAATGAAACAAAGATCAGGGTATGACATGCATGTGTATGTGGAAAGGCAGAGACTAAAGAGTAGCTTTGCGCTTGCTTATACCTTTTTGCAGATCAGTATGTGATCCTGGACAGAGCTTTTTGGCAAAAGGGAAGGTCATACAATCTTATGATATATATGAAAAGGAGGCAAGTTATGAACAGCTTCTGTACTCCTTCTTCCAATATTTGGGGTGTTGCCACGTGTCCCATATAGTTGATGTTGAACTTTTCTTTTTCTTTCTTCTTTTTCATGCATGGTCGTTGGTCATAGTATATTAGTACCCCAAAAAAAAAAAAAAACAAGTTTTATTCCTTGTAATGCTGATGGTTCGTGGTTGTTGTGAGAGGGAGATCGATATAGATTTGAAATCTTAAAATTCATTAAAAAAAAAAAAAAAAGGTTGCTAGTACCATAAAATGTTATTGGCATGCACTTTAAAGCCATCCCATAAAGAAAAGTCAATTTAAAACAATTTCAAGAATTATTTATATTATCTACTGAATTATATCAGAAATAAATTAATTAAATAATGCATAATAGACCCCATATATATACACAATAGTTGGGCGAAGAAAAAATTGAGTACGGTTCAATTATTAATTATTACTATAGTTGTGCTCAATTTGTTTAATTTTATTTATTTTTTGGTATAGCTAGCATACAAAGATGGGGAACTATAAAGTTGGTCACAATAAAGAATACAATTTGGCTGTACAAAAGAATTACATAGCTCATGTTAGGGGAAAAATCCCATTGAGATTAGGTTTTTTTTTTTGGGGGGGGGAGGGGGGAATCTGAGATTAGGGTTATGTTCGGAAATGCCTTGCGTTTTTGTTAGAAGCATGTTACATCTTATATTCGCTACACATTTATTTAAAAATGAGATTTTATTTATTTTAATAAAATGTTATTAATTAGATAGAAACGTTTTAAGAGGATATGAAAGTGCATTTGCGACGATTAAAAGAACTTACAACTAGTGTGAGAGCACTACTTACAATTTGATCAAGTTCATTAATTGTATAATGGATCCGAAACTTTGTGCTTAAGAAAAGGATATATATAAATATATAATATAGATTAATTGAATTGCCAGAAAAGGATAGAATAAAATCGACTACTACTAGTAGTAACCTTTGGCTCAAGAAAGGAGTCGTAAAGTAAAGACATGACAATAATAAATTAACTAACAAACAATAAAGAAACAGAGCAGTCAAGCAGTGTATCCGTAATAGGGCTTTTACGAACTCACATATGCAAGCAGAGTTTTATGCTACTGGTGATCATGTGCTTCCATGATCGATAGATCGATCGAGTGGCTGTGCTAACACACTAGTCACTAGCTAGCTAGCTGTGCCCATCACCCAATAAAAAGATACCCACTAATACTATGCATATGTCTGATGGGGGACCTACTCACAAGCCACCCAATAAGAACCAAGATATTCTCTAGGGCAAACCCTTCTACTGTCTCTGTTTAACACCTGTGACTCTCTCTCTATCTGCATCAATCAATCACTTTTCATTATAGTTTCTAGTTTACTGATTCATCCTTTATCATCTTCATCCTTATTCTAAATAATAATGTTCAAAATAAAAAAATAAAAACCCAAATTTTGAAAAAATGTGAATTTTATTTAGAATCTAAGAAAGAAATTAAAATGAAAGGGACACGCAAGGCGCTCCCGTTATAGAAACAACAAGTCGTGTGGCACCAAATTAAGAGGGGAAACACTGTGTGTGTGTGTGTGTGTGAGAGAGAGTGTGTGTCTGTCAGATTGGGTTGGAATTGTGTGTGTGATATTCACTACAAGCCACAAGGTGGCTATCTCACACTCTCTTCGTCTCAGCCACCCACCCTCCCAGTACACTACTCTTTCTGTTTCTTCTCCATCTATATATCATCTCTCTATCTCTATCTATCTAGCTTATATATATATATACAAACTTAATTACACACACCGACAACAGCAGTCAAGTACACCCAACTCAACAGAGATAGCTAGCTAGCTATTTATATACCTACATAGGACTTGCACAGAGGTGACATCCAGGTTTATATATAACTAT
Source organism: Dryas octopetala (assembly GCF_963921425.1). Classification (NCBI taxonomy): domain Eukaryota; kingdom Viridiplantae; phylum Streptophyta; class Magnoliopsida; order Rosales; family Rosaceae; genus Dryas; species Dryas octopetala. The sequence continues at coordinate 19,461,378 of NC_141370.1, read as the reverse complement.
AAGAGAAATTAATTAACTAATTAAATCATTAATATGCTTTCCTTGATTTGAAGGATGTCTACTGTCTCCTTCCTTCCATCTGTTTCTGGAAACCCAGCGGTTCCTGACTACTCCCCCTCCTTCAAACACGTATATATATCTTGCCAACACCATGTACACGTATTGTCAAACACTGATACATGTTATCTGTTTTCTGTTTGTCAAATCATGATATTGGTGTACAATATAGTCAAAGACTCAAAGCGGGTCCAATACAAGTACTAACTACTAAGCAAGGCACAAGCATTATAATATACTTAGTATCTTAATTACGACGTCTATACTCTTTTTTTTTTTTTTTCTTTTTCTTTTTTTCAATAAAAGTAATCGAATATATACTTTCACTCAAGGCACAAGCTTTGTTCAGATTTGGATTGCTCTCAAACACAATATGTCAAATATCTAAACACGAAACAAAGAGTTTTGTAACCAGAAGGAGATGATCGAGTAATGTTGATTTTAGGGGGTACTGAGTGTGACGAAAACTGAGGTGGGATAAGACTTTGGAGGGCAACATCCATCGACAGCATTTTTGGCAGTAAAATGGAAGGGGGTTGCTTTTGCTGTCTATGACCCTATTTAGTGTCCACTTCAGAAATTCCAGTTGCCCAATCAGATCACCCAAACCGCAACTGGGTCGACCCCCACCGGCCACATCATAAACGGATCGATAAATTAATTTAATGTATCATAATATAGATAGATATTATTAATACTATACATTATTAATATACATATACTGTCAAATAATATCCTTACATGTTAGATTGATTACACCAAATAATCGTATATCGGATATACACGATAATTTTTTCAACGACTTTAAGACATACTCTATCGACTATTTTCTCACAATGAAATGCGACGCACGACACAGAGTGGAGAGCCCACCTCATATTGAAAAGATCATATAGCATGCCCAATTGTCAATCGAAGACTATCACCCATAACCCCATTCCCTAGTTTCCCCTTAGCTCCTCTCTACTACTAATGTATCTACTATGACCCAGTTAATTCATTGTTATTAGCAGGAAGATTATAACTAAAACAAACAGGAGTTATTCATCCTCAAAGTGCATGCAACTGTAGTGCAATTATATCAGACCCAAAAAAAAAAGGCAGTGCAAGTGTGAGTGAGAGAGTGACCTCACGTGTCACGCCTCCCTTCAATTATTCATTCCCCAATGACTTTGATCATCTCCAAAACGATTAGTCAATTAATCAAACAGCTAGCATGAATGCAATTAATTATATATATAGGACTAAAAGATCTCGTAGTAAATTCAACTTTTGATGCGAATGAGATGCTTTAATTGGGGCTATATATGCATGCATGACAATCCAAGTAGCCCATGAACAATTCATCTGTTTCAGGTGAAAGGTGTTTGATCGGAGGTCGACATTGCTTCTAATAAGATTCGCAGAGTCTCAGTTTCTTGAGAAAAAAAAAATTACAATTAAGGAAACATTTAGAGTACGTGTTAGAGTGATATGACAATGTATGCCAATGAACTAGGGAAATAAAGATAGCATATAAAAAAGAATGGGTTTTTTCAGTATTTAAATTTTTACCATTGTCTTAATGTGGTACTTAAATTTTTATTTGTCCAATTGAACATCTAAATTTTTATTTTGTATCTAATAGATACTCATGTGAATTTATATTAAAATTATTAAAAGAAGTTATGGACAATATGGTCACTTCAAAAAATATATTTTTTAATTATAATTTTTTGTTTTTTTATAATTTTAAACATATAAAAAAATAATTTTTTTTAGTGACTATATTGCCCCTAATTTTTGTTGACAATTTTAACAAAAATTCATTTTGATACCTATTAAACACAAAATAAAAATTTAGGTATTCAATTAGGATAAATAAATATTTAGATATCATTTTAAGACAAGAATCAAAATTTAAATACTAAATATAAAAAAATATAAAAAAAAACTTTTTTTTTTTACTTGTTGGAAATTGAAACCTGACAAAAATCTGACAATCTGACGTCTCTTTCTTCAAACCACATAAACAAACACAAAAATTATTACCACATTCGATCTCATAAAACATTAAAGAGAGAGAAAAAAAAAAAAAAAAAAAAGAGGAGAAAATTGAATTGAATTTGGGCTTTAAACAGAGATTAAAATAAGATAATTAAAAAATAAAGGAAGCAAAAGAGAAAAACACCCACCCTCAAGACCTCTATTAATACTTGTATATCCCCTCCCATCTACGCCAAAAACCAATCCATCCATCTTTCAAGGTTAAGAGAGAGAGAGAGAGAGAGAGAGAGAGAGAGAGAGAGAGAGAGAGACATAGAGTGCTCTGTACGAGAGTATCTCTAAGGTGAGAAACAGAGCATTGAAAGAGAAACAAACAATCAATCATATATAGCTGCAGGCTGCAGCAGAAAAAGAAACAAACATTTGGTCATCATCGATCATTTTCAGTGGGCATTGAAGGTAGCCGAAGCTAGTCATCATGTGCAATCCAAACCCTTCTTCAACAACCAAGAAAGCAGAGCATCATCAACAACAACAGCCACAACCCCACCTGTTTCTGGACCTCTTATCCCTCCCCAACACCATAAACCAGCACCACCCAGATGAGCAGCAAGAAGCTGAAACTCTAAAGCAACCAGCAGCACCAGAATTCAGCAGCACCACCCCATTAACCCTCTCCGACATCACCGGCGAGACCAAGTCCCTCTTCCACCTCTCCTTCCCAATCCTCCTGACCGCCCTCATTCTCTACTCCCGCTCCGTCCTGTCCATGGTCTTCCTCGGCCGCCTCGGCGAACTGGAGCTCGCCGGCGGCTCATTGGGCATCGCCTTCGCGAACATCACCGGCTACTCCGTCCTCTCCGGCCTAGCCTTGGGCATGGAGCCCCTCTGCTCCCAAGCCTTCGGAGCCCAACGTCCCAAGCTCCTCTCCCTCACCCTCCACCGCTCCGTCATCTTCCTCGTCGTCTCCTCACTGCCCATTTCACTCCTCTGGCTCAACATGTCCACCATCCTCCTCTACCTCCGCCAAGACCCCAACATCACGCGCATGGCTCACACCTATCTCATCTACTCCCTCCCGGACCTCTTCACCAACTCTCTCATTCACCCAATCCGCATTTACCTTCGCGCCCAGAGCATCACCCTCCCGCTCACGTTAGCCTCCCTCGCCGGCGCCTTCTTCCACTTGCCCATGAACTTGCTCTTAGTCACGCGCCTCGGCCTCGGCGTTTCCGGCGTCGCCGCCGCTTCCGCAGCCTCCAATTTGTTCGTTCTTCTGTCCCTCGTGACTTATATTTGGGCGAGTGGGCTCCACGTGCCTACCTGGACCGCGCCGAGCCGGGAGTGCCTGACGGGCTGGAAGCCGCTGCTCCGGCTGGCCGCACCGAGCTGCGTGTCCGTGTGCCTGGAATGGTGGTGGTACGAGATCATGATCGTGCTGTGCGGGCTCCTGGTGGACCCCAGATCAACCGTCGCCTCGATGGGCGTGCTCATCCAAACGACGTCGTTCATTTACGCCTTCCCGTCCTCACTCAGCTTTGCGGTCTCCACCCGGGTCGGGAACGAGCTCGGGGCGAACCGCCCGTACAAGGCCAAATTATCCGCTGTGGTCGCGCTCATGCTGGCCTTCCTCATGGGCCTGTCCGCCACGTTCTTCGCGTCCGGGATGAGGGGCAGGTGGGGCCGGATGTTTACGAACGACGCCGAGATCATACGGCTGACGTCGGCCGCGCTCCCGATCCTAGGGCTGTGCGAGCTGGGCAACTGCCCGCAGACCGTGGGATGTGGGGTCCTCCGGGGGAGTGCGCGCCCCTCCACCGCAGCGAACGTGAACCTCAGCGCGTTCTATCTAGTGGGCATGCCCGTCGCGATTGGGCTTGGATTCTTGATCGGGGTTGGCTTTTGTGGGCTCTGGCTTGGCTTGTTGTCGGCCCAGATTTGTTGTGCCGGGCTCATGTTGTATGTGGTGGGGACCACAGACTGGGATCTTCAGGCTAAGAGGGCCCGGACGCTAACATGCGCCGGAGGGTGTGAAATTGGTGTACCCCCTACAACTGATGGCAAGGCTGGTGAAGAGGAGCCGTTGATTATCATTACGGTGCCTTCTTCTAGATAATCCAAATATTTCCACATGTAATTTTTGCCATTAGTTTTTTATATGATTATTTATTTTTTCTTTTAGTTTGATTGTGAATTAGTATCATTATTTCTTTTTGGAGATTGAGATTGCGATTTGCGTAAAAAAAATAAATGGAAAATGTTGTTCTCTCTTTTTTTTTTTATTAATCAAAATGAAAACAAAGTCTTAAAATGTAAGCACCTGTCCCATCGAGTTTGTCTTGATAGTTTGAAATACAGTATAGTATTGTATAATCATCTACTCAAACTATAAATTATCAGAGAAGTTTTCCACAAAGAAACCATTTCAGAGCAATGATTAGACTCACTTGGACGACTTAGCTAGCAAATGTTGTATTTACAACCTTTCACATATTTGAAAGGTTATACTGCAACAATCCTCCCCCCCCCCCCCCCCCCCCCGCCCCCCCCACATCTCATATTGATTGAGTCAATTTCGTCTTTGTTCGCGCTTAATAATGTCTTATGTTAGTGCTTAACAATATATTTGAAAAATAAATTGTTGAGCATATTTAACTTTATTTGCGTGTTTAATTACAATGTAAAAACTTAAAAAACAAACAATTTAACGCATTTCTCATCATGGGTATGAAAATTACATACATAAAAATTGAAAATGAAACCATAAAAAGTGAGGAGATTATTGCCCCTATATGAATATGAGCACTTAATTGTGCGTGAGTCTAGTGTTTTGGGGGTGGAAATAGCACACTTTTTACCTCAATTTTGATTCGCGTAAGAACCGAATGACAAACTTTTTTTTTTTTGGACAAAGACAAAACAGTACCCTCTACACTGTAAGTGTTTAGTGCAATTGGGCAATGTCTCAAAGATTCGGACATGTTTGATATTTTCCTTTCATGAGTGTGTTTGGTAGACAGGCAATTAGAAAATATCCAATTTTCCTTGAATGGAATGCTTACACGTGGCAGTGGGTACTCCAGAGCAGGTCATGTAAGTTTGACCTTATCTTTTGGGGGCTTTCTGGTCCAAGTCCCAACCAACAAATTTAGTTGGATCATGGAGGTCATGTTAAGTTAATCTCATAACACACAATGAGTAAATTAATTATATGAGGATGATGATGTGATACAACAGTCATACACAAATTTGTAAGGTAATAATAAGTTGTCACGTTAAGTTTATACACCAAAGGGTCTAAAATATATTAAGTACTAAAAGGAGATTAATTAATGGAATTAACTTGAGTAATAAGTGTGTACAACTTTTTTTTTTTACAATAGATTATCATGTGACTAGTACATAAAAACAAACAATCAGTGTAATGAGAGTACTTTTGACGTTTTAGTGTGATAAGAGTTTGATGTGATTAAACACGTACTGAAAATAGAATAGGTGAAAAAGAGGAGGAAACATGCATGTTCAAATTAATTAGATACAATAATTGCAAGTTTGCAACAGAGAATCCTGCTCCAACTCCAAGTTAATGTCTTGCCTTTCTTTTATTTTTTTATTTTTGTGCAAGTTACGTTTTGATATATGATCAAATAGAAAAAAGAGAAAATGACATATGGAAACCTAGCTTAACATACTCGTGTCCTATACAATGAACTGTAGTTAAGATAGCCTAAACCCATATAATCATAAATTAATATGGATTAAACTACTCAACTCACCCGCCATAATATGCATATAATTAATTAAATGGGTCATGTTGGGAAACTTTCTTATCATATACAAGGTTTAAGCTAGGTAAAGATCAAGCATGTACAAATAATTGCACATATCAGTTAATTATGATATTTGATCGAGTTTACAACTCACCTCTTACTTACCTTTTATCACTAATTTATCTGTTTAGATCGATTTTAAAATTTTACATGCAATATATATGCCTATGTCTAGTGATGAGGGGACCAATTTACTATATATATACAAGAAATTGGCTGGAGACACGAATACATATATTGTAGATTTACTCTCTCTATATATATCCAGTGAATAAAACTTACCTATCCCTGGATACCCACCAGGAGAGAGAAAGGTGAAGGGAGAGGAGAGAGAGAGAGAGAGAGAGAGAGAGAGAGAGAGAGAGAAAAGAGGATGGGGATACCACTTATTGGTATCCCCGGTGCGGTGCAGGTAAGTCCTCCCAGTCAAAGTGACAATTAAGGAAATTACAAATTAAATTAAGAGTGCGCGCGTACCTCATAAGTTGATCAATAATATTTTTACAAAGTTAAGAGGTGCCTCAATTATGAGGTTGTGCATGTGTTTGAATATTTTGAAACATATATTACTAGCTAGCTCTCAACTCTCAAGCTAGCCTAGCCATTATTCGACATGACAAAGTTTCACTCAAACCAGTATTGCAGCATTTACAGTGTGTGTGATTGGATCTGCATTCGTCGTGTAGTAGCTAGCTAGGTAGCACATAAAAAACCAAATGAATTACTGTGCACTTGACAAGGCATAAATGCATATATAATTTGGATGACCCAGCTAGCCACTAGCTAGTGGATATTGTACTCATCCCTCTTCCTCATAACATGCGATTCGATCAGGTGGTGCATTTGCGTCCTCATATATGATGATATGGATAAAGGAATTGATCGAACACCCAGCAAAACAAACAATGGCTACAATGCAAAAGGCCCCCCTCACTGCTCACTCACTGTGCTCATAGATAAGACCACTATGGTGCTTATTAGACATGCAGCTCCCGAAGAGTTTGTGTACAGTCCAAAAACAGTATGACAAACAAATAAATCTAGCTAACTAAATCGAAGAAACGTATATTTTAACAATGAAAAAGTGAAGCCGTATGTAAAAAGTTCAAACATTAAAACGTGTTTACATGCTATATATACTTTGTCCTCTATGATGGAGAATTTTGTATTTGGAAATTAAGGAAAAGAAAAAAGTGGTGTTTTTTGGTTGTCTGTTATTTAGCAGCATGGATGATCTGTTTGTGCAGAAAGTGCACGAGGGGAGAATCAGGCCTTTCATGTCATTGAGATTATTGGGTGGGGGCCTGGTGCTTAATTGGTTGTTTTCGTACGTACTGTTTTAACACATTTTTCTCTGCAGCAGCCAGCAGCTATATATTCATTCATCTCCCTTAATTACCCTCGATCACTACTCTACTAGTACAGATCGAGTACTACTAACTAGCAAGTAGCCACCTTCTTTCTGCCAACATATATCTCCATTTCAGAACTGACTTCGATCTCCCTTAAATTGTTGGTATGGTACCCAGCAAAATTTGTGGGTTCCATGCTGCAGTCAAATCCATCAAAACAATCCAAAACTACTACAAATTATTTGCCCAAACTTCAAAAACCATTAACAGTATTTTGGGGTTAATTGGTTCAAGTGGTATAAGTGAGTGATCATGGATTATTAATTCGATTTCATTCCATGTAATCAAAAATTTTCACTTTAATTGTATTTCATCTTTAATCTTAGAGTTCAAAGCAAGCTTAAAATCTGAAAATATATGACAGAAATATCTCTTCGTGAGTGTGGGAATAAATCTTCTACCGTAAAAGTTATAAACTCATGTACTGCATATATTGTATTTGAATGTATATATATAAGAAAAACATGTTACATCCTTTGATATTTGGGTCAAAATCTAGCGATTTAGTCACAGTACAAGATGCATGCACATATAGTCCTAGGGGAAATGAATTTAAACTATTCATCCGAAGTTTTTTTTTATTTTATATATATATAAAATTAAAGATCTGCAAGATTCTAGGGGTTTTTTTTTTTATTTTTTTTATTTAATCAAAATGCTAGATTCTAGGGTTTGAATTTGAATTTTGGTAGAGTTAGATTTAGGAGGTGTACATGCGGTTAGTGAACCAAATTTTAGTATTACTGTACACGTTTTGGTAGGACGCTAGGACTTAATTATAAGACGTGGCAAGTTTCATGCATTTAATTGTTATATATGATACACGCCGTTAATTATACTAGATTTGAGAAAGTAAAATATATAGTATTAAAATGAAATTATTTAAAAGTTTGGTTTGACATTTGTGTCTATCAGAAAAAAGAAAAAAAAAAAAAAAAAGATGTGGTAGATAATTTGATCCATATGGCGTTGTGTAATGTACTAATGTTGCATGTTAGTTACCAATAATAGTTAATTGGTTGACAATGCATTTGTAAACGCCATTTTTATTGGCCAAAACAAATAGTAGTTTCAAAGGCGCCCCTAGGATTTGTTTGGCAATTAGTGTGATAAATGTCAACCTGATCGATTATCTGCGTGCAGCCACTTAACTAGCTAATTACCTGCACGTACACATCAAGTACGTACGCAAACACGTTTAAGATAAAAACGAGTAATTAATTAGCTAGAGTCAACTATACATCATACCCTCTCTGTGTGTGGAATAATATTATAAATTCCCTTAATTAGCATAATTAAGCAAATATTAATTAGCACAAATTAAGGGTTGTAATATTTGTCAAATATTGCATGACAATAATAACCAAGGATGTCGCGATTGGTATGCGTTTAAATTAACTAGTCAACTTCTTGATGTGGAGATGTGATAGCCTAAGCATCACTCACACACGCATATTAATTAATTAATTATGTAATATATGATCCATCATATCATAAAATGTTAAGTATTTAATAAGAGATCGAATATTACTTTATGATCTATATTAGATACAAAGTAGCACATAGCAAAGAGAATAAACATAGGATGTATAAAGTTTCTTCAATTCGATCATTATGGTGATCTTATAATTACGCCTACCTAGCTAGCTAGCTTGGTATTCATTTGGTGATCTTCAAATTATACTTGATCTAATTAGCTAAAAGCTGAAGGAATAAAGATGAATTGAAATCATATATAGAAGTGGGTCAGCCAAGCTAAGTAATTAGGAGAATTAGAAGCAGACATTATATTTGTACGTATATACCAGCTAGCTAGGCTCAAACACGTCCCAGCCAAAATGCCAAATCAGTACTGTATGTTTTCAGTCTCAATCGGCTGAAAAAGGCCAAACCATTAACCCCACTCGATTAATTCCAGATTGGATTAAATAGACACAATAGGCATTATCAACTGATGAAACAATAGAAACAATAGGCATTATCAACTCAAACAATCCCAGATTGGATTTAGTTATCACGCATGCAATTCCCTTAATTTCTACTGAGCTAAATTAAGGGGAAATTAGCTAGACTGCTAATCCATTGGATAATCTGAAGAGCTGAAAGAGAATATATAAGACAGCATCATTTTAGATTATATCATACTTTCTTCGATCTGATCACATGGCAAGGACCCTTTGAGCTAGATATATAGCTAGCAACCACCTCATTTCTTTTCTTTTATAAGTATATATAGCAATCCCCAGCTAGCTACCTCTCTCTTTATATCTTGTCCCCTTATCTAAAACTTCACTAAAGTAACAAGATCGATATCACTTCTAGCTGGCATTCCCAAATTCTAAATCCCAACAAAATAATATATAGAGTTAATTACACTTACATCGCCTGATATTTATCATCTTTTCACATACACCCCATGGAGTTTCAAAAATTACACATACACCCCCCTAAGGTTTCAAAACTGTTGCATATAACTCCCTACAAGATAAAAAAATAAATAAACAAAAAAGAAAATTTTTGTATTGAGGTTGGACCTTACACCTTGAGTAATCTTATTAGACCATTTAACCTTTTAGCATGCCTTTTTGCATAATTTTTCATTATTTTTTGTCTCACTATAGAGAATTATATGTAACAGTTTTGAAACCTCAGGGGTTGTATGTGTAATTGTTAAAACCTCAATGAGTATATGTGAAAAGACGATAAACCTCAAAAAATATAAGTGTAATTAACTCACAATATATAATTATATGTATATATATGTGTGGGAATTATATATCAACCAAATTAACCACTTCATCATGCTTATCCCTTTGTAAACATGCATGAAGGAAACCCCATTGGCCTCACCCATGAAATAGACCGTGTAGGGCAAACTAGGGCATGGAGGTAGCCTTTGTCCACCAAGCAACAAATTAAGAGCCAAGCTAGGCACATTTAAATAATATATCATACACTTACTTTTAAAATTTGTTGGAATTGGTAAAACTCTTTCGATTAAATCAAAAGTAAAGTGTATTAGGCAGGAATCAACCATTCATATGATTCTTTGATAGAAAGAAATCACAAAAAAAGGTATATTGCTACCATTTTGAAACGATTTAAAGATCACCGAAGTAATGTCTAAACCCAATGATTCAAGGCAAAGATAAAGATCCTGGAACAAGGAAATACCGTTTTCAATTGTCTCAACAACTAGATCAGAATGAGGAATCAAAATAGATTCTAAAAGAGACAGACAAAAAGGTTTAGAGACCGCTCAATAAATGAAATACTTAAAAGAAAAGGTTTCTTTTGAGTTATTTTAGAGTTATCCAACTTGAGTTATGAGGGTGCAAATACGAATACTTTTTTTCTTTGGGGGTTAGGAAAGAATAAGAAAAAAAGTACTTCAATCTTGGAATATTCAACTAAAATTTACAATCCCTTTGTTTGCATGATCATAGGGTTTGGTACATGATTTGAGCAACTATCTATCATATCGATCTCTCTGTTTGTTGCTTTATTTCTCCAATTGGCATGGCATGTCCCCCCTCCGGAGGTACTCAACTCCTCTACACATGGCTTGTGCCACCATCTACACGTTTCCTAGCAGGTCAGGTTTCACTTCCAAACCCATCATTTTCTACCTCCTTTGAGCTCGACACATGGGTCCATTCTAGATCATGTTGGTGATATATATCTTAGAATAAAACCATTTATACAATTAATTGCTACTTGAATCATCTAAACACATGCATTATGCATACGTGGCAAGTAGATATTTGAGTTTGTTATTGGCAATAGCATATCTAATCTATCACAATCTTTTTTCTTATATATTATCCCCTCATTCTAAATAGACTGGCTCCACCCCTAAATAAATGAGTTCAAATTAAAATAATTTAAAAGTTTCATCTGTTTCTAATATAACCAAAAGATAAATAAAGAAGAAAGTGCAAGTTTTCTTTCTCAACCATTAGTTCAGATAAGCATTGCTATAATACACAATGTGTAGGAAACAAGGATAGATCTAAATATTATGAGGTAGTACTTTTCGATTACTCATTTATTGTGTCAACAGTCAAGAATGTTTATAAACTTTACGGCTACAACACCATCATATTTGTCTTTATATTGTTAAAAATTTACGAAATGTGAAAAAGAAAAATATCTCAATAAGGTTGTAATCTATTGTTTTACCTACTGTAAATGTTTGGGTCGAAAAAGTAAAGGATTGTGTCAACATACAGAGTCGCTCTTCAATTTATGTGGATGGATGGGCTAACTTCGCAGCCCAATGTTGGGAATCGACTGAAGGATAAGAAGCCCAGAAGAATTCAGTGTGAGAGCTACTGTCCTAGGGCCCACGAACCACAAGTTTTTGGGCCTGTATAGTTGGACTAGACTGGCCTAGGTAGAAGATACCTTATTGTGCACAAAGATTTCATCCTCAATCTTCATACAATAAGTAAAGTAATTAGATTTGCATTAATTGGGCTGGGTGGATCTAGTTTAAGAATATAACACAACCATTCATCGATCCATATCGTAAAAGTTGTTTTTTTTTTTCTAAGACTTTTTAATTGCTTAGGATTTTACTATTTTAGTAACAATAATACACGAACAATTAACATCATATATTACTTGGACAATCTTTGACAATGAAAATTTTGTTTAGGCGGTCGGTAGCCATGTGTGCAGAATATATTAACGAGTGGGTTAAAAAAGGAATAATATATTAATGAGTAGGTTAAAATGATGAACCTTAGGCTGATCATATGTAGGTGAAATCGATATATTGAATTTGTTACCTTTTCATAAACATAGTTACATGTGTCACTGCGGATGTACTTAATTTGTCTATCATGTAGATTTTTCTGCTTTGATGATAATATTTACTCCATTAGGCCATATATATCTCATTATTTCATAGCCCATATTTTATGTTTTTTTAGTGTTATTCTTTTGCTATGATATATATCTTAACAATAATGCTAATTGTCCCACATTTATTTTTCCACATTTGTATCCCACCTGATGTGTCATTACTTCACTGGAAGGGTATTTCCTTTTTCTTTTTTAAGTTTTATTTTTTAATTTTTAGTGTCTAATGTATGAATGTCATGTAAGATGGTATGAAATTGTGGTATAAAAATGTGGTAAGTGTAGCATTACTGATATCTTAATTACTTTTCTTTAGAAGTTACATGCATGCGCTCTAATTTATGTCTTAAAAGCTAGTATATAATGTATATAATTGACAAGTGCACACTTTGTAATAAGAAACATAGTGAGATTAAAAGTTTCAGAATGTCATTGTACAGATATTACAAAATTAAACTAAAAATATAATGAGAGATTATGTGCAGGATAAAAATCAACTTAAGATTATAATCTTGATTAGTAGACAAGAGTTGATTCAGAGAGGTATTTGCAATCCACCATTTGAAAACACCGAACCGTCCACCATTTCAAATACAATAAAATGAACTAATAGCACTATGCATTGGATGTGTAGGTTTCTCTTTAGTTTCCCCCAACACTTCAAGTGAAGAATAAAGAAAAAGAACTTGTTGTTTGCATTTCTTTGATATCATGGATAAAAATTATATGAATATAGAGAAGTTGTAGTTACACAATTATGTATACCTATATATATACAAACGAAATGAAAATGACAAAGCTATTAATTAACAACATGGTAATGAAAGTTGTGTGACTATTTATATATAGATATATATATATATATATATATAAAAGGTGACTGGGCATATGAATGCAAAGGCCCTGGTATAATTAACAATACCTAATTTTTCTTTTTAATGGAAAACATAAAAGCATCGGCAACCAATTAAATATCTTAAATATGTTAAATAAAATCAAAGCCACAACAAAAGACAAAAGAGGTTGTGATGGGCTTGAATATGCTTATGATCATAACATCAATAAATATGCATCTCATGCAAATCTGCATATAATTTTGGTTGAGAGAGAGAGAGAGAGAGAGAGAGAGAGAGAGATTTTTCATGAAGTCGTTGCTGTTGGTCTGTGAAGAAATTTATTTGAATGACAGTTTGGCCCCTGGTATATTCATACTAATGAATTAAAACTGATCAAAACTTCAAAAGTACGTACGTATATATCATATACTTTTATTCACAAATCAAATATTTCTAATTTGCTTTTAATTGTTGCCTGAATTAATGCTTTATCTTTTTTAAGGAGTATGAGTATGAAATCTAGTACTGGGTAGCAGTGGCTGGTACAAAAAAGATTCTGCACATTGAATGGTAGTCCTTTCTCTTCTTGTACGTATTTCACATGCAGATGTGCAACACTGCTATGTGGTACCTGAAGAGAGTAAATTGAGTAATAGTAGTAAATTAGTAATTGACAGATTGCATATAGAAAGTGACAGAAGGAGAATGATAAAAGTCCAATCACCAATAATGTGGAATATTGTGGGTCTTATCACATTAAATTCAAATTGAAATTGGGGTCTCTATTATTCATGTTGAATAAAAGACTGGGTTGAGGAGGGTGATCCATTAATTCCCAGCTGGAAGCTACAATGATAAGGATGGTTTTCAGAATGAATTGCATTAAAAGTTAAAACAGATGCTATTACTTACCATTTTTGAATCGATTAGGCACATAACTTGTATGTAAAAGGACATATAAGGAAAGTTTCCATTTGCAGTTTTGCACAATAAATTAAGAACACTGATTGGCAGAGTTATTTGTGCTTATTAACAAGTCACAACTAATTAACACGTAAACATTAATGACTTTATGGGTGAATATTTTTATGGGTGAACATTTTTAGTCTTCTTATTAGATACAGTCATGTAAACATCTGAATATTTTTCGTAAGAGTATTGCTACATTCATCACATGATGCACATATATAAATACATCATTTGGTAAACAAATTTTAGAGAAAAAAATTTCAAGAGTCTAACATTATTGTTTCATAAATACTAAATTTGTAAAGAGTCCATGTTATGATATGGACTATGGAGGGTTAAGAATCTAACCCTTTTTCACAATAAAAGAAAAAGTATTACCGAATTTCCCTTATCCATGCAAATGAGGCAACAGCACGTCAGCCGTGCCCCCGGGCTACATTTACGTAATGTCAATCAAGGGCCATTGGGCTGGGCCAGGCCCATCTCGAATTGAATTCAAACCCATTTCCGTACGCAAATGATGGAGATTGAAAGGCCTCCCCGATTCGTCAAACACTCAAACCTATGCAGCCCTGAAAACTGAGTACCATTTTCCGTAAATACACCGATTTCCTGACCTCATTTTGGATTCTTGCTTTTCAACGCAAGCTCGTACCAAACATGTTCCAGCTAAGAAATTAAGATCTCAAATCAAACTTCAATTTACAATTTTACCCCTCCCTAGCAGTAGCAGTGGCAGTGGAGGCAGTGCCCCTATTTTTGTATATAGCGACATGAAAGGCCCAAGGGGTGTATTAATTAAGTTTGCCAATTTGTGATCTGCGTTTTGGTGATTAATTTGGTAGTGGACAAGTTTTCATTTTCTTCTCAAAAAATGCATTTGATAATAAGCAGCACTGGTTTGGACTTTGGAGCTATCTGTGCTCCATGTCAGTCCAAGAACCCCTAAGACCCACGTTGTATTGTCCTTTACTTTTGGCATTTTCATGAAAATTTTGTTAAAATGTTGTTTTCCAAGGTGCTACTATTTTGAACACACCAACTTTCACCTCTTTTCTTGGTTGTAAAACTACCTTTAAGATTAGTTATAATTTACATGATTAAGATTTAGGGTCATTCACAATTTGTACATTGTCCTTTAAATTTTTTCAATTTAGTTAGTACTTAAAATTTTAATTTTGATGCAATTTGGCATTAGTGTCTAACTATCATGTCAAATGTTAAATGCTAACATATTACATGCGGGATCACCTTTGAGTTTGAACTAATCACTTGAGTTTGGATCTTGGAATAACTAGCAAACAATCATGATGCATTACGACTCAATTCTATCAAATTGAGACATGACATATTTAAGAAAATGAAAATTCAAGAAAAAGCCATCCACATTTGAATCAATTGTACCTAATTACTTGGCACACTAAACATATATATATATATATATTTGATGGATTTTATAGAATCAATATCAAACTACATGTGTATGTGTGCATTCCCATATGGTACACAGAGCATGTACTATCTAGCAATAAACAAAGCCTCTGTTCCATCCTTCATGCAATGCTATCTCTCCATATAATAAACGCGGAGTAAATATTATTGTTAAGACTTATGAGTACAAAACTTATATATTAGTATTATTTGTATAATAAGGTAATTAAGTGTATCCATATTAATAATATATAACTAAGTATGAAAAGACTGAACTCTGCATAAAGTACATTATGGTATAAGAACTTTAACTACGATCTTTTGGGCTGTGCATGATTCAGACTTTTGCAGAGAAAAGGGTGAAACAAAGTTTGACAGGTGACTTGAATAAGTGCACAAATAATTGAAAGAAACAGTGAAAAAAATTAAAAGGAATTGTGATTTTCTGAGCTAGCTTAGCAAAGATGCTGCCACCGGCCGAATCGTCTTTTAAACCCCAAAACAGAGATGATATGATCAACAGTGTGGCAGGGCATGCATGCCTCCATCGATTGATTTATTGTCACAGAGAATTAATGGATCGAAGAACAGAACAAACAACCCCCCATGCAATATTCACTTCTCATCAGGAAATATATGCAGGACCATAATCAATAAAATCTCACTTATTTTTTAGCATTCAAAGAGATATGTATATATCTATATATTGTACTCTGTATTGTGTGCTGTTTATAGTGTATTATAATATATATTTATGTGGGGCATCACGAGTGTGTCAGAGGCTGAAGACACTGAGGTATCTTTCTTTTTTAGGACACGTCGCTCCAGAAAGTTATGAGAGAGAGAGAGAGAGAGAGACGTATGTATGTATGTGTGTATCAGTGTATGTGTGTGTGTATTGAGCGTTTCTTTTTCTTTTAGAAGAAAGAAAATTGAGCATTTTCCCAGAATCTGAGTTGCCCATTGGAGAAGGGTGAAAGAAAATCCGAGCGTTTCAATCGCTTTCCCACTGTTCTCCTTTTCTGCTTTTTTATTACTTTTTCTCGTGAGAATCTGATTCTACCAAGGTGAGTTTTACTCTTCCACTCTATTATTAATTATTTTGTATACTCACTTTGTTGGTTTATCTGTAACTACCCAATTCCTATTATTAAACTTGTTTTCTTCTGCGTACTACGAAATGTCTATTTTGTATAATTAATTTTGTAAAAAACTCGGGATTTGTGGCATAAAACCAACCCTCTTCTTTTGCTTTTGTTTTCTTCAAAATGATGTTTTCTTTGTTTTCAAACACACACACACTTGGCCAAAAAAAAAAAAACACACACACACATAGTGACATAGATATATAATATATATATATATTTTTACGTTTTTCCAAAGATTTCATACTTTTAACAACTCTGTATCACCCCTTTTCGCAACAAGGAAAGTACCTAGGATTGTGAGCTGTAAACCTGAAACCATCCTTGTCAATCTCTAGCTAAAAAAATTAACTGGGTTTGTTTAATTTCAATTTCACATTGAATCTTCAAAACCATTCTCTTCCACTCTCTCTCTCTCTTTCAGCTCACACACTAACTGTGGAAGTGGAAATGGGTAGAGCAACAAGATGGCTCAAGGGCCTGTTTGGGATAAAGAAAGTAGACAAAGAACACAAAGCAAATTCAAGCACTTCCACCCTATTAGACAAGAAAGGCTTTACCTTTAATGGCAGAGAGGCAGCAGCAGCTGCGACCATACTGTGTCACAACCCAGCTACTATACCACCCAACATATCACCCTCCGAGGCAGCTTGGCTCAGATCATACTACACAGAAACAGAGAAGGAGCAGAGCAAGCACGCAATTGCCGTGGCCGCCGCCACGGCCGCCGCAGCCGACGCTGCAGTTGCTGCCGCGCAGGCTGCCGTGGCGGTTGTCCGCCTCACCAGCCATGGTAGAGGCACCATGTTTGGCGGCGGCCGCGAGAGATGGGCTGCTGTGAAGGTCCAAACCGTTTTCAGGGGATATTTGGTATGTGAAAGTTCAATTTCTTGCATATTGGACTTAATTTCTGGCTTTGAAAGCTTAAATTTCATGGATTTTGCTTAAGAATTTTTTACCCTTTTTGTAAAACACAGGCCAGAAAAGCGCTTCGAGCACTGAAAGGACTGGTGAAGTTGCAGGCTCTTGTTAGAGGGTATTTAGTGCGCAAACAAGCCACAGCAACTCTGCACAGTATGCAAGCTCTGATCAGAGCACAAGCCACTGTTCGTTCTCATAAAACTCGGGGGCTCAACTTCAACAATGAAGCCTACAGATTTGAAATCCGTGCACGAAAATCTATGGTAATAAAAACCCAAATTGCTTATTAAGTAATATATATGGTCAGCATTTAAATCTGTGGTGGTTCATTAATAAATCTGTCATAAATGCTAACTCAAAGTCTGAAACTTGATTTGCAGGAGAGATTTGATGACAGTAGGAGTGAGCACACAGCTCCAAGCCACAGCAGAAGGCTCTCTGCTTCTTTGGACACCAATTTTAACGCCATTGATGAAAGTCCCAAGATTGTGGAGGTCGATACAGGCAGGCCCAAGTCCAGGTCTCGCAGAACAAACACTTGTTGTGTATATGAATTTTGCGACGACCCACCACCACCACCTTCACCGTGTCGGGTTCTTCCGGCCCTGTTATCGATCCCCGATAACCGGAATTTCAAGGACTCCGACTGGGGACTCGCCGGAGACCAATGCAGCAGATTGGTCTCCACAGCACAGAGCACCCCACGTTTTGTGAATTCCTGTGGGTCTAGTAATGCGCCGGTTACACCTTCAAAGAGTGTTTGTGGTGAAAACTTCTTCAGGGGATATGGATATGGTCATAATTGTGCTCCAAATTACATGGCGAGCACTCAGTCTTTCAAGGCCAAGTTGAGGTCTCACAGTGCTCCGAAGCAGAGGCCAGAGGCAGGGTCAAAGAGGAGGCTTTCACTGAATGAAATGCTCGAGTACTCGAGGAGTAGTGTGAGTGGGGTTCGGATGCAGAGGTCTTGTTCACAAGTTCAGGAAGCCATTAGTTTCAAGAATGCTGTGATGGGCAAGCTTGATAGGTCCTCTGGGATTTGGTAGCAGAGAGACCCAGAGACAGAGAGAGACCAAGAATTAACATAATGAGCTACTCAAAACAAAACCTTGTTAAGAACAGGGGATTAAACCAGAAGATGTGTGTAGATTAATCAAAGTTAGTGGTATTATAGAACGATCTGATCTCATTTTGATGTTGGCTTCTGATGAATGATGATGATTATGGGGTTATTATTGCTAATTAACTTATGTAGTTGATATGAATTAATGCAATGCATGTAATTGTATAATTATCATTGAAGTACAGGTGTTCTCTTCTGTCTTTTTCTCTAACAAAGGAAGAAAACAAACTGTATTTATGGGTCCTGCCAAGTCAAAGTAAAGGGTTTTGAATGAGCTTTAATTTGAGGTCATTTGTTTTTTCAAATGCCATGGAATTATTTGCTCATTGTAATTACCAAAGTCGACAAGGCAATCCTTCCATGTTACAAGTATATTCCACACAATACCATATTTCCATCATTGTGTATTATTTTCACATGTTCATTTATTCAAATTTAGACTCATTAAAAAATTCTTTTATTTTTAATTTACAAAAGGGAAATTTTTTCAAAAATGACTTAAACGTTAACTCTTGTGTCAATTCATGATGCGTATTATGAGGTGTATCAATGTATCCCCTTAACTTTAATTTTGAAGCCAATTTGCCTCTTCTGTTAGTCCAATTACATTTTTCATCCAAAGAAAAAAGTCAAATACATGAAGTGGTTTGACTTCAATGTTCTTATATTACAAGTAGAAAGATGAATGTACTTTTGAAAAAATGATTACGTGTATAACATAAAATCACTTTTGAACTAAATTTGCAAACTGAGTTGATTGAAGTGGCATTGACATCAAAGGTAAAGTTTAGGAAGCATATTGGTACAACCCATAATTCATATTCTGAATTGACACATGGGACAAAGTTTAAGTTTTTTTACAAATTTGATAGTTTTAATATTACTTGAAAAAGTGATCACGTACATAACATATAATCACTTTTAAACAAAATTTACAAACCAAGTTGACTGAAGTGACATATTGATATCAGAAGTAAAGTTGATGGGGGCATATTGATACAACACATAATTTATATCTTAAATTGACATGATCAAAATTTAAGTCCTATTGTTATTTGGTATACGCCTTCTCATTCTTGGCACTCACAAAAAAGATTTAAATTTTCATATTTTGAAAACAGGTGTCATCCCATTATTGACCCCAAAAAACAACAAAAAGAAAAAAGTTTGATCGTTTGAACCATCCTCCTTCCTTCCGAAGGCATCATGTTCCCTAGTGTTTTACATGCCTATGAGAATTGATTTTGTTTGTTTGGTTGTGCCAATTACTCTATGGGAATGACATATGACCCCACAAGTTTTAATTGCATTAGTATATTGTAGAGGAGAAAATTCTTAAAGCTATTGGGCCCTCCATAGTACCCAAAAAAAAACACAAACAACTCTTCAAAATTTTATGGGATTGCATATCTAACACATTTAGGTGAGAGATTGAGACCCATTGTTTTTTTTTGGTTACAAAGGGAGGAGGCCAAGGAAAGAGGCCTAGAGGGGGGAGGGGGGGATCGAAACCCGGTGAGGTGGGGGCAGCACAACTGCTTGGCCAACTGGCCTACCCCAAGTCCTCATTGAGACCCATTGTTGCTACAAAGTCTCTAAGAAGAATAGAATAATAATCGAACAAAGACAAATGTCAAATTTAATCACGAGTTGTCCAATTTTAATCATCTAAAAAAAGACCCAGCAGGTGGGTTCCATATACTTCAAGTTTTGCCAATATTTGAAAAGTCTTTCTTTGGCCAAAAAAAAGAAAAAAGAAAAGTCTTTCAACTGTCCTAGCTGTGCTACTGTCCCTATCACTTATTCATTAAAAGAAGACAATTCCTCTCATAACTTCAGAATTTCTACTTCCTTGACAAATTCAAATTATTCTTTCAAAAAATGGAAAAAGAATTTCATATATAATTGAATTAGATTAATCAAACTGATAGTGAAAGCATTTATCTTTCTTTTTTTTGTTTTTACCAGTTTCCAAGGAAGATAATAAGGCAATGAGGATTGGCTTTCAGACTATTGGAGGGCAGGCTGAAAGTCACTTCTTTTCAAGCTTTCCATGAAAGGGAGCTTTCAACTTAAGGCAGAGCTGCAAAGATTTGAAGTTAGAGATATTATTCTCTCCGACTCAAAGTGCACTGTTACTGTACACTGGCCTCAACCCACAGGGAAAAAACAAAAAGAATGATGAATAAAAAAACAAGACAAGAATGGGCCAAAACAAAATCAAAGTATGGATCCAGGCCCCAATTAGGCCAACCCAATGGGTTTTTCTTGAAAGTGGAGTTCACTAAGAAGTCCAATGGGTTTTTCTAAAATCCCCTTTGCTCAGTCCAGTCTCAAAGTTTTTGTCCAATGAAGACCCATTAAGGCTTTAAGAGATGTAGCCCAATGAAAACCAAGCCCAACTGATATTTCCGGAAACTGAAAAAAGAAAACGTGCTTGATTTTTGTTTTTATTTTTATTTTGGCTTAATTATGTTTTTATTATCCATATTTTCAATTGATTCTCACTTAACCACACTTATGATTATTTGTCTCACTTTACCATCTACAACTATTTCTATGTGTCACTTTACCTTTTTCCGTCTATTTCGTTATCCAAGCCGTAAAAAATGTACGTTGATGTGGAGAGGCATTTTTGTCACTAATATTGATGGATTAGCTGACGGAATAGATATAAAAAGGTAAATTAGGACACAGAGAATAGTTGTAGACAATAAAATAAGACAAATAAGTATCTAAGTGGTAAAGTAGTAATCAACTAAAACTATAGGTATTAAAAACACAATTAAGCTTTTTATTTTTTAGGTGGGGTAGGAGGGTTCGAATTTAAGACCTCTTGTGAGAGAAAAAGCTACTTGATAATTGATATGAGATTTTATCACAATCATATATTAAGCAAGAGAAATCATTAACATGGGAATTTACAAGGATTTTTATTTCTTTTTTGGGATTTGGAAAAAAATTGTTGGTGTTATATTAATATTAATATAGTTGAGAATGATGGAGATGGATCACAATTTGATCCACTCAGAGCCATCAATGAAGGTAAGGGAAACAAAAGGCTTGGCTTCCTCATCAGTGAGTTCTCTGGACCATGATACCCTCCCTGCAAATCGAGCCCCTGGTCCTGTGCACTTGTATTGCCCATAAAACACAGTCCTGTACACACCACATACATACATTAATGTCAACCATATATATCATTACAATTTACAAAGCTTCATTGAGCATGCGCACGCCTCTAGCTAGCTAACACCAAATTGAAAATGCCAAACATATATATATATATATATATGTGAAAGAAACAAAAGTACACTGCCTAGGATAAAAGGAGTAGTAGGTGGCTTGGCTTATATAGATAGCACCAAAGTTATGTATAGATGCTGGCGTGGCTTGCTTATAATATGCCAACATGCAATGGTGTAATGTATGAGTAGGTGGATAGGGTTTATAGATATATATATGCACTCGTTATATATGGTGGTGCATTACACGTAGGTTTTGCTTTGCAGCAACCAAAGTGCAAAACGACATACACTCATTGTTAGGTCCTCACACTCAGTGACATAAAACCGCCCATTTTGTTACCAAAATGCCGAAACTGCCCTAGGCCTGCATGTGTATTTGAG
Source organism: Dryas octopetala (assembly GCF_963921425.1). Taxonomy (NCBI): domain Eukaryota; kingdom Viridiplantae; phylum Streptophyta; class Magnoliopsida; order Rosales; family Rosaceae; genus Dryas; species Dryas octopetala. Next base: position 19,439,173 of record NC_141370.1, on the reverse strand, counting down.
TGGCTAGATTGCTAGAAGCTAGGACCTATAGGTGATTCGGTGGGCAAGTGGGTCATTTACTTCCAATAATAATAATAATAAGCTAGATCAAAGCTGTGGATTTAATGGGTTGCCAGATAGGGTAAGATGGATGCACAGATACAATGGAACCGTCCAGTCCACTAGGCTAAAACAAAATTGGTCCAAAATTATTAGTGAGTTTCTTAATTGGTCGAGACAGTTGCCTCATTAGCCTACCCTCAAAATTAATCGGCTACGTAAGAATGGTATGTGCCACAAGAATTTGTAGGAATAAATTGAACAAAAGGAAATATGGAACAGAAAAATAAAAGAGAGAGAGAGAGAGAGAGTTGCATACATTTCACGGTTAGGGTCACCCCAGTTGTACCAGCCTTTGGGGATGATAATGTTGTCCATATATGTGTAGGCAAAGACGACCCTGGAGAAGGGACCCCATGCCCTCCCAAGGTAGAGAGCTCCTGAACCCGTGACCTTACACTTGACAAATGAGAACCCCGTTTCCTCCAACATACTGCTCCTTCCCTGTGCCGTTAGTGCCCCTGTGTTCTGTGCTATTGCGTGCACGTGACATCCCTGCACTCACATACATGTGACTCCCTCATGTCAAGTAATGTCACATTCATAAGACACAAACTACACACCAACACCCTTTTCTCAATTCAACCAAAAATCTATCAATAATCTCACCTCAAATAGGGACAGTCCATTTCCGAAGATGAAATCCACAGACCCTTCAATGTAGCAGTCTTTGTAATAATGCCTTCCCAGATGATCATACAGTGTGTCTTGTGCTCCCAAGAATCTACACCCCAAGAACGCTGCTGTATCTGCTGATATTCTGAATGCCACTGCCTGCTTCCCAATTGCTCCTGCTGCTGGCACTGGTGTTGTGTTCTGCACCACCACATACATGCATTGTGCATTTACAACACCAATATAAGATACTTATGTTGCTAGACTGTGATCGCGAACACCCAACTTAATCAATGCTTCAGATTCATACTTGTACAATATTATTACCTTGAATGTAATGTTCTTGGCAATGAAATAAGGGGAATTCACTGCAAATGTTGCGGAGTTGAAAGTCCCCATTGGCTGTCCTCTTGGACCAGCTGGGGTTTGAGCTGTGTCTCCCCATTGAACAATTGTTTTGTCTGCCCCTGCTCCTTGTATGGTTATAAACGATTTTAATGGAGGTATATTAACCTTTTCCCTGAAAATGATTTTAATATTTACCAAGTTCATCCACAATTACCACATAACAAGAAAAGATATATAATTATGATCAATACTTAGAGGAAAAAGTTAAATTAAAGACAGTGCATAGGACAATTCATGAACAACAAAGCATTTCTAGTCAAAGACCAGCTCATAGAGCATTCTAATGACAAGGAAAAAGACACAACAACAAACAAATTAATATATATCAGAATCACATCTGAACAGCACTGTACCAAATTAAATTGCAGAAGAAGCATAACATATTGAGCAATTAAGGAAATTAAAATAGATTACAGATCAAACATGCATTTATCCCCAGAAACACTACTCACGTATAGACTCCTGCATGGACCTTGATGAGGACTCTGACAAGATTGATGAATGGGAGAGAGTCAATGGCGTCCTGAATGGTTGTGAAGTCTCCAGCTGCAGGGTTCTTGGCCACATGCAGAGTGTAAGAAGGGAAGAGCTTGTTCTTTGCTGTCTTGAAAACAGAGTGTTTGAGGCTCCCAACAAACCTGACCCACTTCATGAATTGTTGTTCTGAGAATTGGGCTCGAGTCATGTTCTTGGTTAAGTGTACTTTTCCTGCTGCTGAATTCCCAGGTCGGATTCCCTTGGTGTGGCATTGTGTTTGGGTTGAATTTAGAAGAAGAAGAAGAATCAGAACATAGAAAATGTGGTGGAATAATGTAGGCATTTAAAAAAAGAGAATGAGAATGAGAGTATATAGAAGATTAGAGAGTATGTTATTAGTTTGGAATTCCAAGTGAAACATAGAAAATGACTCTGTGTTTGGTTTGGTTTGGTTTGGTTTGGTTTGGTTTGGTTTATATACAAGTTAGTTGTTTGTTTTAGGTGGAAAAAAGTGATGCTGAATTGGAGAATCAAAGAGTAAGACAGAGTGAAGAAGTCACGGGTGCTTCTAAGGACATCCATGTAATGTAGACTAGCAGTAGTGAGAGAGAGAGAGAGAGAGAGAGAGAGAGAGAGAGAGAGAGAGAGAGAGAGAGAGAGACAATCTAAGCCACAGGACAGGACACGTTGCACTTTGTGCTTATAAAAATGTTGTTTCTAAAAACTTTTGCATTTTGTTGTTGTTGTTAGTTTGGTAGTGCCCGTGAGTGTCTCTATTTCTGTTTGTGTGTGATTGTGAATATATTCGTGAGGGGATAATGGGTTGTTTCTCTGTGACTGCAAGTCTGCAAATATTAATATAAATTAATGTGGGTGACTAGTGACTACTACCTCTACTTTTCAACCATGGCCGTCAAAAAACTGGACCCAAACTAAGCACCATTTGATTTACTCTTAGAATGTGATCAGATTCATTGAATTGCCTTATGAATACGTATAAATGGGCTAAGACTCCGTAGAGATAGATGGTGTAGCTGAGAGCATACCTAGGCCCACTTGCAGAACTAGACAAACTAACTCACTCACGCTGAGGCCCAACTCTTGCCAACATCAACTTTTGTGTGTGTGAGGAATTATGGTGATGTGAAAGAAACCAGAGTAAGGACACCATATTTTTGCTGTGAAATGATCAAATCCCCACCTCTATCTCTTTTTGTGCTTCAGTTCTCTTTTCTAGTCTTCTTCTCAGTTCTCAGCACTTCCACTACCAGCTAGTGGAGTGCTGCTTCTTTGGGTCCAAAATTGATAAATGGATAAATTCACCTATGTGACAATTTTGGACACTCAGAATTTTGACATTTGGGAAAAGAAAATATTAAGATGATAGTTTTGTTGGATTGTCTTCTAAGAAACATCAGACCAAAAAAAAAAAAACAAAGTCTTCTAAGAAACTTTCATCATAGGTCCCAACACAACACAAGGTAAAAAAGAGAAAGGTTTTGTTTTGTGCATCCAACCCAAAGATTGATTCTTATCTCTCCTTCCTCTAAATACAAAAAAGGGTTTAGATTGTTAAAAATAAATTTATATTTTTTTATTCGGCATCTAATACATGAGTTTGGATGTAAACAAAGATAACCTTATCATCCACATATACCATATTGTCAATAGTGTATGCTAAGATTGCTAACCTATTGTCAGTACCAAACTCAGTGGCGTACGTGCCAAGTTAAGAGCATCAGACACAACTACACAAGCCTATGTTGTTTGATGGTTTCAAAGTAAAAAGTAATGCTCTCGATTTTTTCAATAACCATGCTACAACAGTTTTTATACAAGACTTTACAATTTCCGAATTTCCGGTTTTACGTTGGGATTTTTGTTTGTTTTTTATTGTGAAAAAAACCTTTTTTCTTTTCTTGTAAACAAAAAAATAAATAAAGAATCCTCTCTGATGAGAAAAACAAAAAATTACATGATCAATCATCAATACTCTACAGTCTCTACCATATCTTTTGATTTTAATCTATTTTCTACTGTTTTTTTTGACCAATTAATCTATTTTCTACTGTTATTATTATGGAAAGGTGTACAAGATGACAAGAGAGTTAATTGGAAGTGGTCTCAATCATTTGCGAAAAAAATTATAAATTATGTATGAAGTGACAAAATGATATGATGCACTTTTAGTTTTATTGTTTAACTTCTAATTATGCATTAATAATATGGCAAAAAAAATAATAATGTACTATGAATAGTACTGGTTTAAAAATTGAGTTGGCAATGATTGGTAACTAATTAAACATTCAAGATCATACCACATCATTTGTTCTAATGATAGGACCTGGATCCTCTACCAGGTTAATTGGTACCAGACTGTACCAGACTTTTAATATTAACCCTCATATCTCTATTAAAAAGATTCAATGGTTAAGATTCTGTTATGTGTATAATAAACCATTTTATTTTTTCACCATCAATTTTAATGAGTTATCAAAAGAAAAAAATGATAATAAATAAACTTCAGCTCTGATGACCCCCCCTTCCCGCAGATCTGCCATGGCCGCCACTACTCCAACCCACTATCTCATATCCCGTCGTCCACAACTCTCAATTTCCTTCTTTTCGGATTATTGAGAGAGTATAAAATCAACTATGTATAATTCTTTTATTGTTTATAAAAATTTACTGTAGATCGAGCAAGCAAAATGATGAACGGATTTTGATTCCAAAACATGAAGTGGGTTTTTGTGACGACAATCATTGGTGCAAGAACCTTTGCGTTTGGCTGAAATAGTTTTGTGTTGGGTCTCTGGTTTTGAAATCAATCATTGGGTAAGCCAGATAATAGGGAGGGAATGGGTTGGAGCAATGGCAGCCATGGAAAATCTTAAGTTCTTAACCATGGAAAGAGGGTGAATGCCCAGGAGGTAAGAACAAGAAAGAAATTAAGGGTTGTAGACGAGAGATGAGAGAGTGGCGGCCATGGCACACAGAAGGAAGGTGAAGACGGTGTGGGAAGGTGAAAGACGTTGGGGGAAAAGGGGTATCAAAGCTGAAGTTTATTTATTATTAATTTGTTTTTGGATAAATCATTAAAATTGATGGTGAAAAAATAAAATATTTATTAAACACATGACACAATATTAAAAGTCTGGTATAGACCAAGGAATAAAATTTCGGGTTTCGAGGAAATTTCAATGGAAATTTCGATGGAAATTTCGACGGAAATTTCGATGGAAATTTCGACGGAAATTTCGAAGATTTTAAAATTTCGACAAAAATTTGACGGAAACGACGGAAATTACTATCAAAATACGGAAATTTTGAATGAAACTTTACTATATGTTTATTTAACATATTATCTACTACATTGATAAAAAACATTGAAAAAACCAAATTATATGATAGATTTCATGTGATATGTGATGAATATAATGCGCGCTGGAGGCAAATACTGTTAAAAAAATGCTTCACTAATTAATAATTACTTCAATAACACCTAAATTTTATTTTTACTACAATATTGCCACATGAATTACAAAAGTAATCAATACCACATAAAGTTTCTAGGAGGTTCAAAATTTCCACTGTCTTCAGTATCATCGTGTTCAGAGTAGATGTAATGCGAAGAATAATCATCCCAAGATACTTCTCCAGCATAATTTTGCATGTAATTGCCAACACGCCAACCATATGGATCAAGAACCTGTTGTGGTTGAATTTGCCCATAAGCATACTTATTTGAAGAGTTTGTCTCTTGTTGTGCCAATGAGTTACTATCAGACTCAACCAAGTAAGGCAGATGTGGTAGGTAGAATATTGGAGGGTTTTCCCCATAATTGTAATTGTCACTTCATATCATATTCATATTACCAATTGGCAATTCCATATTACTAATTTGTAATTTCATATCATATCACCAATTTCATTTCCATATTACTAATTTCATATTAATTATTAATTTATTACCAACTCCATATTAATTTCATTAATTCTAAATTACCAATTCGGCAATTCTATACATGATACATATTAGATACTATTAAATATTAACAAATCATACAAATTCCATATTAATTATTAACAAATCATACCAATTCTAATTTCATATCATATCATCACTTTCAACTTCCATATCAATATTTATATATCATACAAATTACACAAATCATACAAATCAAAATCAACATAAAATTATACAATCAATTCCAAAATTATACAATTAAAGATTCAAAATTAACCCAACATCATACAAATTATACAAATTAAAATCAACCCAAAATCATACAATTAATTCCAAATCTAAATAAATCAACCCAATATCAATATAATTTATTTTATATAAATCAAGTAATCAACCCAAGATCAATCAGCCAAACTTTATTGTAAATTGTAATAAGTTAATAAATTTAGAGCCATATTTGTTACCCCCAACAGTTTTGTAGAAATTATCAATTAATAAGGAATTAAATGATACAAACAAAAAAGTTTTCTTATTTACCACATTTTCTACTTTTATATCCTTAGAAGTTAGATCCATCATCCATGCACGAATATGACAGACCAATTTTGTCCCATTATTGACGAAGTCAAAGGCCAACTTGTAGATGCAATTGATTGCTTTACTGGGAGTCTGGGATGGCCATTGTTCAAAGATGGCTCTAACATCAGCCACAGTCCGAGACTTCGAGGAAATCACTGTTGTGTTTGACACTTTGGCTGTATACTCACAGTGAGAGAGAAAGGCCGGAGACTTCGAGGTGGCCGGAGTTGCTGCGAAGATGGCTGGAGTCCGAGAACAGAAACAGAGATCGGCGCTGCTGCAAGCCGAGAAGACGGAGGAGAGAGGCGAGAGAGAGAGAAGAGAGAGAGGCGACTAGCAAGCCGAGAGAGGGGGCGCTGCAGATCGGGTTTCAGTCTTTCAGATCGAGAGAGATGTGCGATGCTTCAGGTGAGGCGTGATTGCGTGAGTGACTGCGTGAGGGTGAGGCTGTTAGCTGGGTAGCCTGGGTGTGTGGGTATTTGAGCGAAATTTCGTGACTAAAATTTCGGCGAAATTTCGAATATTTCGCCGAAATTTTCCGAAATTTTGTCGAATTCGTGTTAAAATTTCGGACCCCTGAAAATTGAAATTTTCGGCGAAATTTCGCCGAAAACTTCGAAATTTAAACCCTTGCAATTTCCGGTACCGATTAACTTGGTAGAGGATCCAGGTCCCTAATGATAATATTTTGAGTAAATTACACAAGCATCTTTTAGAATTCAGCGCATTTTTTCAATGAAACATTTCAGCCTCAAATTTTAGGAATTACAATATGATGATTTGAGGTATAATCTTAGTTAAACAAACATGCCGGCCTTTTACTACAGTTAATCCATATTGATGTCCAATAACAACAATTAAAATTAAGATATTTGACAACTCAAATAACATTCAAGTACTCTCAATAACAACAAACCTCATGATTACGAGATTTAACTCATGTAGCATACATGCATGGGGTGGTAAAGAGTAGATCCTATCCAAAATAACGTGCAAACAGCCAAACACTACAACTTAAATAAATAAATAGATAAAATACTCAAATTTCAATAAATAAACAAACTAATCATAATTAAGGTACCTATTACCTATACAAACAGCCGAGGAAATGCTAGCAATATATGTATGAGCTACCCAATTAATTACCTACCTCTGCCCTTCTCACTCACTCTAAATTTGCATGAATTAGGTAGCTTATATATATGCATGCATATATGCCTTCATGCCTATCTCGATCATGATCGATATATCATTAGATAGAAATATTATTTCCTTCATATATCGTTGATTCAATTAAGAATTTAAGATAGCATGGCAGTAGAGAGTATTGTAATGAAAGTCCTATTAAAAGAGTATTGCCATGCTAGCTAGCTCTAATTGAATGAGCGATATATAAACTAATTCATGGGTGATTTGCATACTCAAAAAAAGATTTGAATAGTTACTCGGCCCAGTAATTACTCAAATCCATTTTTGACTTGTTCTAGAAAATTTTTGTTAATAATTATGGCAACTTTTTAAGTTGTAACAGTTATTAAGCAAAAAGGTTGGATACACCCCCCATCTAGTCATCATTTGGAAGTTGGATACACCCAACTGGTAACGATTGAGATGCTACTAGACGTGATCATTTGTTTTTGTTTTTGTTTTTTTTTTCTGTAAACTGGGAGCCAAAGCCCAAAATAAACCACAAAATAAATTATCACTTTATGTAACAGTTCAATTATTAAAATTCTGAATTAAATATATCTAAATTTTTATGAATTTTCAGATTCTTTTAAAATTCATCAGAATCTCAATTAAATACACCCTATTCATATAACATTTCAATCATTGACAATTTATAAGTTTAGGTTTAAGTTTGGGTGCTGCCAAATAGGGGTGGGTTTGGGTTTCTTCTTCTTTTTCAATTTTCCTTAGTATCCTTACTTATGCATTATCTATTATTTATTGTGATTATTAATTTTCACGCTTATTGTTTTACACAATATTATTGGACTGAATTTTACATTTATATGCAAAGCCTCATATTTTTCAATGTGAAATTTTTCTCTCAACAGTTAATACTTTATATTTGGTTATACAATAAAACAATTAGGAAAGAGAAATACTTGGGTACTAAGATTTTAGGTGGATTAAAACTATAAGAATTAATCATGGTGAAAAAAAAGCTATAAGAATTAATAATTAATTATCAATTCCATCTCCCTGGGGATGGGTCTCTGCTGCCAAACGGGGGTGGGGCAGGGTTTCTGGATTATTTTGTTTGTTTTTTTTCTCCATTTTTCTTAAGTTATACATTATTTATGTGTTTTTATATTTGATGCGTTATTTATGTTTGAATTGTGATTAATTTACAATTATGAATTATTTATTTTTCACAGTATTTTTGTCTGAATTTTCATACATTATTAATAATTCATATTTGTTTATATAAATAATGACTATATAAAAATATGGACAATTGCAATTCTATATCTTTTTTATATTGGCTAATAATTTAGAATTGGGGTGAGAACTTGAGATATAAAATGGAATTAATTCGACATTTTGACTGTATAGGAAAACGTGGCAGCAAATTGAAGCCATAGTTAAAGCTCAAACGCTGGTTGATTACAAAGTTGAGACCTTGAGTCTTGTCAACACTTGTTCACCTTCTTCCATATCCGTTCAGAGTTGGAGCCATGGATGAAGCTCTGTTCTGCCATTGAAGTAGTGTTTCATTCATTGATGCTTCCACAACCACAACACTTGTACTAAAAAATTGGACCCAATAATGACGAAAATAGGCACAGCCACTCTGGTAGCCATAACCACCTCCTTCACCTTCCTCCACCTCTTTCCTCCAACCCCAAAACCCTTGTACCACTCCCTCTTCATATCCACTTCACTCTCCGACAACGCCTCCATAGCCCACCACCTCCACACCCTCACTCGCCGGCCCCACGTCGCCGGCCAAGCCGCCAACGCCGAGGCTGCAGCCTATGTCCTCTCCATTTTCACCTCTTCCAATATCCAATCCCACATAGCCCCCTACCACGTGGCCCTCACATACCCTGTTTCACGCTCCTTAACACTCACACCTTCACCACCAGACCCACCCATCGCTTTTACTCTGCAACAAGAAATCTATGACGGTGACCCATATGCCGATGTAGCCAATGAAGTCCTGCCCACTTTTCATGCCTTTGCAAAGTCAGGGACTGTGACTGGTCCTGTGGTCTATGTCAATTATGGTCGTTTAGAGGACTATGCAACATTGAAAGAAATGGGGGTCAATGTTTCTGGGTCAATTGTGTTGGCCAGGTATGGGGAAATTTACAGAGGAAGCATTGTGCAGAGTGCGTACGAAGCAGGGGCTATTGGGGCAGTGGTGTATACGGATAGGAAGGACTACGGTGGCGGCGGAGGTGGCGGTGCGCGGTGGTTTCCGGAGGAGGAGTGGCTGCCGCCGAGCGGGGTTCAGGTGGGGACGGTTTACAATGGAATTGGTGACCCCACTACACCCGGATGGCCAAGTACTGAAGAAGACTGTGAGAGGCTTTCGGATGATGAGGTTGAGAAGGGAGGGGATGTTCCATTGATACCTTCACTGCCGGTGTCGGCGGCTGATGGTGAAGCCATTTTGAGGTCGATTGGAGGGCACGTGGCGAATGATGATTGGCAGGGAAGTGAGGATGCCCCAGTTTATAGGGTTGGACCAGGCCCTGGGATTCTACAGCTTAGTTACACTGTAAGTCTAAAATCAATTTCATTTTATATATGGAAAACACTTTTTCAGTATAGTTAACATGGAGTAGAAGTAATTATGCAGCAAGTTGCTATCTTTGCATTTTAGTTTTGGATATTGGTTTCAGGGAAAGCAAATCATAGGGAGGATTGAGAATGTGATTGGTGTCATAGAAGGTGCAGAAGAACCTGATAGGTACGTTTCAAATGATTTGCAAGTAGAAGTTTTAAACATTAGCAGCATCGAACAAGAGACTTAAAACATGTGAACAAAGAAAGTGATACTAGCTAGTACTACTCATCACAATGAACTTGTATCAATGAAAGAAACCAACCTTAAAATGATTAGTAGTCACTATGTTGCCAAATGTGTGTAGATTTGTCATTCTGGGTAATCACCGGGATGCATGGACATTTGGAGCTGTTGATCCAAATAGTGGCACTGCAGCACTGCTAGAGGTAAATTGTGGATTTAAATTATATACCATCATGGACTTCCTTTTCAGCAAGGAAAAATCAACACAAGCTGCTTTCAATGTGTAATGTAGATTGCCCAAAGATTAGGGAAGCTGCAGAAAAGAGGGTGGAAACCTCGGCGCACAATTGTTTTGTGTAATTGGGATGCTGAGGAATATGGCCTGGTCTCTCTCTCTCTCTCTCTCTCTCTCTCTCTCTCTCTCTCCCTCTCTCTCCCTCTCCCTCTCTCTCTCTCAAAATTTAAATTAAACACTGTTTGCAGATAGGATCAACTGAATGGGTAGAAGAAAATAGGGAAATGCTAGCTGCAAGGGCTATTGCTTACTTGAATGTTGACAGTGCAGTATATGGGCCAGGATTCCATGTCTCTGCAACTCCACAGCTTGATGAACTGATTAAACAAGCTACTCAACAGGTATTGCAAAATTGTATAGATATACTAATCAAATTGTTTAACATGATTGTGAATTTTAAATTATGTCTGGTTTCTGCATAATTTCTCACTCATCTCAATCATATTAAATATTGATTTTTGAAGGTTAAAGACCCAGATAACTCATCACAAACTATCTACCAGTCATGGGTTGGTTCCAGCATTTCACCTATGGTAAGAAATTGCTTCACAAAATTCATCCATAATAGAAGAAGTTTCACAAGGCACAAAACTGCACTCCAGTGATTTTAAGAAAAAAATGCAACTTATGTCACTTCTGTCTAAATAGTAGCAAAGTCTTGCATTATTTTACTACAGATAAATGATTTTCCTCCAAAGAACTTTGATAACTTAATGTAACTATTAAATATTAATGCTCAAAAAGGCTGTAATTTGCATACAAAGATTGGCAGGTTGGGAAGTGGAGAATCAGATTTTGCAGCGTTTGTTCAACATGTTGGAATTCCAGCAGCTGACATGTCTTTTGGCAAAGGTAACAATACAGTTTTTTTTTTTTTTCTTCTAAACATTTTGATGCCATTACATTTGCCACTATAAAAACAAACAGTATAGCATTATGCTTTAAATTACTAAAAAATAATTTTAAAATTGCAGGATACGCAGTATACCATTCAATGTATGATGACTTTATATGGATGCAAAAGTTTGGTGATCCAATGTTTCAGAGGCATGTTGCAGGTTAGCCTTAATTTTTCTTTCTTCTACTAAAAGCATCTCAAACAATTCTAGTTGCACTCCCTTGGCACTTGAATGAATTTTAAATTACTCCTAAAAGAAACATCCAAAGACAATTCTAGTTCCTTTTATATCCCGAGTAATGTAGCATCTGAAGCATTGTTTGTTGATTTCATTGGTACTGAAAACAGTGGTAAATTTATGGGGTTTGGTAGCTCTTTGGCTAGCAGATGCAGAATTCTTGCCTTTTAATTATCTCTCCTACGCTCTAGAGCTTCAGGTATGGAAACGTTAGAATAAAAATCTTTTGCACAGGGGTTTAGTGACCAAAATAATTGAAATCAACCTGAATAGCATTGAAAACCTGATTGACAGAAATACATGAAGGACTTGGAAGGTGAGATCTCAGATAAGAACATAAGCCTAACTCCTCTGTTCAAGTCCATTGAGGAGCTCAAAAAAGCAGCCACAAAAATAAACAACCAGAGGAAGGTATCAATTGAGTTTCTTTGAAATCATCATCTACACTTCCATTTCACATCTGTTCCAAAACTGAAGCATAATTCTCCAGGAAATAGAACAAAACAAAGGTTGGCAATTCATGTGGAAGAATGACCATTTTAAGGTGAGAGAGCTGAATGACAGACTAATGATGGCAGAGCGTGCACTTACCGATCGAGATGGACTCTTTGGAAGGTCATGGTACAAGCATTTGGTATGTTCCTTATAGCAGATTATGGTCCCTTGAAACTAAACAGGTTTTCCAAACCTGGTGATCTTGCATTGTGATTGATTATTATAAGATGGACCAATTATTAGTATAATATTTTGTGCAGATTTATGGACCCTCAAAGCATGATGATTATGGATCTAAATCCTTCCCTGGAATAGATGAAGCCATTGAAAATGCTAGGAATTTGAACACTGCAGAGTCATGGAAATTTGTACAGCATGAAGTCTGGAGAGTCTCTAGAGCTGTCAGACATGCATCGCAAATCATCAATGGTGAACTAACATAACATGACAGCTTGTAGACTGAAATTCTATGCAGATTTCAAATGTTACCTTGTAGATAGTGATTTAAACGGTCATCTATGTGTATTATTGTTACAAAAAATTCAGATCTTGGATTAGTGGATAGTGGTGTATTACTGAGGTATGAATTTAAAGCTGTATCTAGAATGGCATAAGCAATAAACAATATCATAAGCATTCAATCCCCATTCTTTGTCTCCTGTTTTAAAACCAAATAACCTTTGTAAGAGTACTCACAAGTTACAATATTAAACCGAAACTAACTGATTCTGTGATTCATCAGCTGAAATGTACTAAAAGGCCAATCTGAGAAGCATCGTCGTAACAATGTGACAACAGAGTGAAATGATCCTAGCAAAAAGCTTCTAGGTTGCTCTTGAAGAGTTGGAGTAGACTCTTCATGCACATTGGGGTCGCATCAACTTTGTCTCTCATTCTTACGCTAACCTACAACAACAAAGATCAAAGAAACTCTCAATGGAACAGCGGAATTTCATAATAACTAACAAGAAAGGACCAGGTTCATAGACAGTGCCAGTGACTTATGATGTCTGATGGTTTCAAAGTAAAAAGTAATGCATTCAATTTTTTCAGTAACCATGCTACAATGCCATGTACAAAGAAAATTTGCAATAAACGAGAACACAACAGATGAAGGACAGCTTAATTCAAAAGAAATAACAGAATTTCATGTTTGTGGTCAGACACTGTTAAAAGGGTGAAACACAGCATAGGTATATTAGAAAATTAGAAATGAATATAACCTGTTCGGATTTAACTTCTTTCTCGCCAACAACTAAAATATAGTTGTATTGTGCTAGTTGAGCTTCCCGAACCTGAAAGGACAAGAACAATCAGTAAACAAACAACAATCTAAGGGACAGAAGGCTGGGCTGAACGATAAACATTACTCCAGATTATGTCTCAGTTCATCAAACAAATTAACAACGGTGAAGCAATATTCATAAAGAATTAATTGGGGTGCCCTCACTATATTCATGCTTGAGAGACTGAATTTCTAAAACTCATCAGTATGGTGCGCACTAAATATTACTACATAGAATTGAACTATAATGACAGTAGCCAACACAGGCTTCTATCAACAAATTATTAAAAACTACATGGTATCACAACATTGGTATTAGAAGTACTTTTCATTAACTGTTTATCTTCACGTTCCAAAATTGCAAATTATGCCGCATATGCAAGTTTACTGATAAGAATTGCATTACATCTTAATTACATATCTGAAATTTTCCAGCCCAGGCAATAACCATTAATGTATTGATTTATGCAACACCACAGACTGCAGCATGTAATATATAAACATTGGACCCTTTCCCGTGACAGTAGGCATATTTGACGTCATCAAACCACAGCTTAGATGATATCAGAGTATCTAACAACATGAAAATAACAATTATAAGTTTTATTATTTGGGTTTGAATGAGGAATTCCGTATTTATTTATTCCAAGGTTTAACCACAATATTTCTTAACAAAATCATACTTCAAAAGCACCATCACCAGAAAATAAAATGCACAATGTCCTTACAGCTGTTAAAGTTTATTATCATACAAGCATCCTGCAATCAAATCCTGCCTTCACCAAAGTTATGAATGCGTACCTTTTTCTGAATTGTTTTGCCACTTGTGTCAACATCGACATAGTAACCAGCTTCATGGATCTGATCTCGCACCTACAAAAATACAAAAACAATTTTTATCCATGACTTCAGATTATAGATATTCTATCCATTAGAAAATATAACTCAGGCAATTTGTACAACTCATAACCACAAGAATTAAAACAGATTAGCTACTTGATCAGTTTCCAAAATTATCAACAGAAGCTGAACCAAACAATACCAAAAAAATTCCTAACCTAACCAAAGACAGGTTGGGTTGGATCAGTTTCCTTCACCGGTAACCAAGAGAATTTTGTATTTCAGATTTATCAAAGCACACAGTTTTTGTTTTCAATTATTAACCAAGTAATGAGTACAGACTGAAACCTAATATAAACCTTGCAAACTACATTTTACTTCAATAAATATAAAGAAAATAGATATGACAGAGATGATCAAGTCGGGCACTAGAGGCCAACACTCTAGCCATAATTCCATGATCTAAATCTTCACTCTCCACAGACAGTATTTGGTCAGACAGTTTGGATGTTTGCTCAACCTAACTCGACATCCAAAAATGTCAAAAACAGAAAAACAATGTAAGACACTCTAACTTGGTCATGAATTAGCTCACCAAGAGAGAGTACTCAAAAAATATAGTACTTGGCTCACAATATGAACGAGCTGACATAAGAAGCTGCATGGCTCATAGCCTCAGATGATAGACAATCTATACTCGAGCAAAACACTAATTGGAAGCAAGAATCGCTCTCAAGCTACCTGTAGAGTCAGTCCAAAAAGAAGGGAGGAAAAGACCCTACCTGTAGAGCATAAGGCTCGGATATGTATGAGACAGAACACACAATTGCCTGTCGTGGACTAAGCCAGAAGGGCCATTGTAGTGTTCCAAAAGTACAGCAAGCATACGCTCTACAGAACCTAAAACAGCTATGTGAATCATAGCAGGCCTCTCCCTCTTGCCATCTTCACCCTCAGCTGAGTAATACAGCTCAAATTGAGCAGGAAGTTGAAAATCAAGCTGCAACCACAGCATTTTACCAAATGATAACAGCAACAAAATGAAACGTCAAGAGATCGTAAAACATAAAAAAGTGAGCATCATATACCTGTATCGTTGCCAACTGATGTTCTCTTTTCAATGCATCATATACACCAATGTCTATTTTTGGGCCATAAAATGCACCATCCCCTTCTTTCACCTGTGTAACATGACTAACAATGTAAGCATCCATACAAAATCAAGAAATTTAGGGGCAAATACTGTTGTGCTAGCTTTAAAAAAAAAAAAAAAACAACAACAACAAAGTACAGATAACAGACCAAAGCAACATTCCACCAATCACAAAATTTTACCATTCTCTCTCCAAGGTGAATGAGTAGGCCGGGTAGAAAATGGCTTAGTTAGTCCAATCCTACCCATCTGTCTCAATATTCCAGCTAAACCACTTTAAAAACGGGACTGGCAGAGCTTCATCAAGTTTTTAAAACTAATTTGGAATGAGCACAAAAGTAAATAAGCAAGGATCTACTCCAGCTCAAGAACAATGAAAATTGGATACATTTTATTATACATGACTTTTATGAACATGCTGCATTAGGTACCCAAAAAAGAGTGAGCAAGATGCTTAAGAGCATTGAAAGCATCAAGTAAAAGTACCTCCGGCTCAAGAACAATGAACATTGGATACATTTTATTATACATGACTTTTATGAACATGCTGCATTAGGTACCCAAAAAAGAGTGAGCAAGATGCTTAAGAGCATTGAGAGCATCAAGTAAAAGTACCTCCGGCTGAAGAACAATGAAAATTGGATACATTTTATTATACATGACTTTTATGAACATGCTGCATTAGGTACCCAAAAAGAGTGAGCAAGATGCTTAAGTGCATTGAGAGCATCAAGTAAAAGTACCTCCCAGGGCTTGCCAGTCTCAATTAATGCTTCTTTAAGAGCAGCGTCAACTTTCCCCCATGTTGCCAAGTCTCCCATATGGTTTTCTGGAATCTACAACATAGATACCAGTACTAATATTATACAATGCAATAGATATGAATTCCCCATACTTCCTAGACGTAAACAGGTACTCAGAAACATAACTCATAACATAACAAATATATGTATGCCACACCCAATGAGTTGCAACTGAAAATCAGCAACTATCAATACCATGTGATGATCAACTAAATTTAAAATCCAAATAGAGACAGCATGAAGATCTTTCAATATGAGAAAAAAAGGCACAAATATCATGGTAACAAAAAAGAAGCTAAATTTACAACAAGACGGATGAGATATTTCCTTGAGCGTAAATGTTGTCTATTTAAATGTGAAATAAAAAATATATATATCTAATTCAAACTTTCAGATTGGGCCTATAACTTGTGAGGAAGAACATCTACACTTTTCTACAAAAAAAATACTATGGTGGCTAGTTGCTCATAGGAAAAATAAACTCCATTCAATTTTCTACAAACAAAAAATATAGTAGTTTCAATGCTTCAAGCATAGGGATCAAGAACCTTACTGTTGATAGCTTCAGATTATAAGTAAAGCCAAATATATTATAGGCATACTCGATAAACTCTAAGACACCCCTCACTTCATCTTTTACCTGAAAAAGAAAAATAGATATATAGAACTATAAATATAACAAAACCTCAACAAAAAAAAATATGTTATGAGGTATGTAAATAAAGTTAAACTCACTTGGGACTCCCTGCAAAAGATATGAGCATCATCCTGTAACATATTTTGGACTAAAATAGTCAGAAGAGTCATGCACTTTACGAATTAAAAGGAATAAGTCGCTACAAACATAATTTTTTGACAAATAAAGTGTATTCATTAGAGAGAAAAGAGTTACAATAATGCTGGGAACTGGTATTAATTAATAATATAATTATTGAAATGGCCAAAAATCATCTCAAAGTATACCTGCTGGAATCTCCTGACACGAGTTAATCCAGTGAGTGCACCACTGGCCTCGTTCCGATGTAACACACCAAAATCAGCAATTCGTAGAGGAAGTTCTTCACAAAAGACCACACACAAGTAAGTAACAATATCAAGTACTAAACAGAAAAGGATGGTTTATCCCAGTTTCAATAATGTCAAGAAAAGATTTACCAAATATTTTTCCTGAAAGCTAAATAAATAATAATAGTGATGCTACAGATACAAAGAGTTCCTTTACAATTCCTAAACTAGCAAGGAAGCCTATGCATCAAAGTATCAAACCATGATAAATGAAAATCCTATCAAGCAATTCAAGTGAAATAAAGGTTTCAAAAAAAAAAAAAAAAAAAAAACCTCTATAAGATCGAACCCTATGCTGAAACAATAAACAGTGCCCTGGGCAATTCATTGGCTGCAATCCAAACTCCTGTTTATCAATCTGCAATGGAAACTTGACATCATCATATAAAAGGGTACAAAATCCAGGAAGTTAAACTTAGTCCTGACTCCTCGTCATTTACATAGCATAACTATATGATGATGATCTAACCATCTGCATTGAATTTCATACATAATTTTCATATTGGTTTATTGTTCAAGCAACAGTGCCCTCTCCTTTGTTACATTACCCACACAAAGATCCCAATAAAGTGGTATAGGAGGCCCCTGTTCAGCTGTGAAGATATCAATATGCATATAGCCAATATTTGGTTTCATTTGTACACACAAAAAACTAATACATAAAATTTACATTTTCAAAGCTGTGTATTGACCTTATTTTTATATTACCTTTCAAATTGTCTTACCATAACATAATCCCTCACATTACATTTCGGCATAAAGTTTCTTCAACATAAATTACCGCAATGTGGTATCAAGTTACATAAAAACTCACCTCCACCGAAAACATATTATCTCTGTACTTATCAGCATGACGAGATGTTTCCCAAAGTTGCATACTGTACAAGTTTGGTGATGTAACCTACCAAAGGAAGGAATACTATGTGCATATTATTTAGGATTAATAGGTTGATGTAAAAACTGAATATTTTTAGCATGACCAGACCAGATGTTTCCCAAAGTTGCATATTGTACAAGTTTGGTGATATAACCTACCAAAGGAAGAAATACTATGTGCTGATGTGCATATTATAAAAGATTAATAGGTTGATGTAAAAACTGAATATTGACTGCCAACCTCTTCATATCCTCTCTCTCTCTATACTGATTTTGTATGAACTCCATTAATTTCTTATAGATCCGGGTCCCTCTAGGTAGGAAAAACCAACTTCCCGGGCTGAAATTGACGAGTAAAAATAATCAAATGGAAATCATTGACACGTTTGTTCACTTAAAACAATGAAGAAATACGAACTCATTACATACCTAAGTGGGTGACCGAAGTACAGTTCTTGTTTTACACCCAACACTCTATGATCATATTTTTTTGATTCTTCCAGTTGTTGCATATATGCCTGCAGAAAAAAGGGAGATGTTGGTAAGAAAATGAAATAATTCAAGAACTACTACAGCCTAAACATTACAAATTAATACTTAAAAAATAGTTTGCTGTAACATTCATTGTAGCTTAAAATTGCACTGTGATTTACATTTAAACTTATGTAAAAGACGGTCTGAAAATTTCATTTCCTTGACATCATTGCCTTGAATAAAACTACACCAAGGTGTATTGCTTGCACTTCATTCAGCTTTATTGATTTTCAGTTTACATAGCTCAGAAACACACCCAATGCACTACTGACTGTGAATTTAGGTTTCCAATTTCTATAATATCATGAGAGAAACTGCCCCATGTTTTATTATGATATTTATATTCTCGTGTGAGGTGCTAGAGCCATCAAACAAGCTTAACAAATGGAATCAACATATTTCGAGTACAACTACACTATGGTGTTTGGTTAACTAAAATGAAACATCTTTTTTCCTTCACATGTGAAACCTTTTTCATTTCATTGAAGTGCTTTCTCTATTCTGTATCCGGATCCATAGTGAAATTCAATTTTATGAGTTAGCACTGAAATTGAATATGCATAGATTTCAATTTGGTATCAATTTGAAAAATTAGTGTAACAATTAATGCCTACAACTAACTTTAGATTTTAAAAAACACTCAAAAACTTAGCTGAAGCAGAAAAGAAAGCAAAGCAGATAAATAAAACCAAAACCAAAGATATGTTCAGTCAAAAAGATGATGTCACCTGCAACCACTTTTTATCCGGGTAGGATATTCCATAAACTCTTTGTAAACTTTCGCGATGCTTGTTACCTCTCCAATATGCTGAAGAAGCCTGAGAGTGCAAATTCATAAGTTGCAGAACATGCAAACAAGATGTAGGAGAATCTTAATTACAAACTACAACTATAACATGCATGGTACACATACCTTCAAGCATGCAAATGCTTTGACAAAGGAAGTATTTGGTATATGGGGTCCACGACACAAGTCAACCAAGGGGCCACATCTATATACAGTTATGGTTTCCTCTACTGGAAGACCATTGATTATTTCAACCTTATTAAAATAGTCCAAAACAAAAACAAATCTGAAATTGATTTTGGAAGTATGGAATGCATATACGATAAGTAGTTAACAATCATTTATTTTTAAAAAAACGAAACTAAGTACCTTCACTTACCTTGAATTTATTTTCTGAGAAAATCTCTAGTGCTTGTTCCTTGATACTTCAATGCGCTCAAAAGGCTGTTTTCCCTGGAAAAAAAAATTACAGCTAACCAGTAAAGGATTCTCAACAAAAAAGAGCACAAGTTTGAAAGATCTTATGCTTTTGCCATCTGTGTTTCCTCCATACAACAAATTTACATGAATTTTATTACAAGAGAATAAACAATACCTTAACAACCTTCTCTACCACTGATACAATTTTCTTGAAGTGCTCATCATATTACAGTATACCATTCAATGTATGATGACTTTAAATGGATGCAAAAGTTTGGTGATCCAATGTTTCAGAGGCATGTTGCAGGTTAGCCTATAATTTTTCTTTCTTTTATCAAAAGCAAACAATTCTAGTTGCACTCCTTTGGCACTTCAATGAATTTTAAATTACTCCTAAAAGAAACATCCAAAGACAATACTAGTTCCTTTTATATCCACAGTAATGTAGCATCTGAGGCATTGTTTGTTGACTTCATTGGTACTGAAAACAGTGGCAAATTTATGGGGTTTGGTAGCTTTTTGGCTAGTAGATGCAGAATTCTTGCCTTTTAATTATCTCTCCTACGCTCTAGAGCTTCAGGTATGGCAACATTACAATAAAAAACTTTTGCACAGGGGTTTAGTGACCAAAAGAATTGAAATCAACCTGAATAGCATTGAAAACCTGATTGACAGAAATAAATGAAGAACTTGGAAGGTGAGATCTCACATAAGAACATTGAGGAGCTCAAAAAAGCAGCCACAAAAATAAACAACCAGAGGAAGGTATCAATTGAGTTTCTTACAAATCATTATCTACACTTCCATTTCACATGTGTTGCAAAACTGAAGCATAATTCTCCATGAAATAGAACAAAACAAAGGTTGGCAATTCATGCGGAAGAAGGACCATTTTAAGGTGAGAGAGCTAAATGACAGACTAATGATGGCAGAGCGTGCATTTACTGGTCGAGATGGACTCTTTGGAAGGTCATGGTACAAACATTTGGTATGTTCCCTTGAAACTAAACAGGTTTTCCAAACCTGGTGATCTTGCATTTTGATTGATTATTATAAGATGGACCCATTAGTATAATATTTTGTGCAAATTTATGGACCCTCAAAGCATGATGATTATGGATCTAAATCCTTCCCTGGAATAGATGAAGCCATTGAAAATGCTAGGAATTTGAATACTGCATAGTCATGCAAATTTGTACAGCATGAAGTTTGGAAAGTCTCTAGAGCTGTCAGACATGCATCACAAATCATCAATGGTGAACTAACATAACATGACAGCTTGTAGACTGAAATACTATGCAGATTTCAAATGTTACCTTGTAGATAGTGATTTAAACAGTCATCTATGTGTATTATTGTTACAAAAAATTCGGATCTTGGATTAGTGGATAGTGGTGCATTACTGAGATATTAAAGCTGTATCTATAATGGCATAAGCAATAAACAATATCACAATCATTCAATCCCCATTCTCTGTCTCTTGTTTTAAAACCAAATAACATTTTGAAGAGTACTCACAAGTTACAATTTAATCCGAAACTAACTGATTCTGTGATATATTAGCTGAAATGATACTAAAACGCCAATCTGAGAAGCATCTGCATAACAATTTGATAAATATCTAAAGCATCCATCAGAGAGAGAACAAAATGATCAGATTATGCACTAACAAACGAAAACAACAAACCCCACTTGATTTAATGAAAAGTTGTACACAATGTAGGATGGCATTATCTATTTACATCAACATCAAGAGTAGTAGATCACGATCAATGTCATGATGATCAGTAGAATCAGACGGTTGGGATCTCTTCTGGGTCTTCAAAGTTAGGGTCCTTGGCATCGAGAACTTCCTTCTGGAGGCCCATCTCGGCTGGGGAGTAAGCAAGATCACCAGCCCAAGTGAACTTGCCTCCATGGCCTCCCTTCTTGGGTGATCCATTCATGCCCGTCCCTGACTTCCTGTCCTTCCTCACCTCCATGGCTTTCCCATTCCCTTTGTAACCCCCCTTCCCAGTCCTACTGTTCTTCATCTTTTTCTCACTGGTGATCAACCTCAACAGTCAACACTGTAATATGTAAGAGTGAGTAGTCATTCTATTTGTAGAGGGGAGTTAAATATGGGAAGGTTTTTATTCATTTCTTTTTATTTGATGGGATACTGAGCTTTCTGATTGGATAGAGCCAATCGGATAAGAACGACCAAATGTCATTTTCCTACTCATCAAATAATAAATATAACTTTCTGTGAACTTGGGCTACAAGCAAAAACACAAGAATGTGATGTTGGGCTCTATAGGCTTGCCTTTTACCCCAAGTCCAAAGTCCAAAGTCCACTCCAAGAGTCCAAACCACTGTACTTGGTAAGCCCGTTTACTGTGTGGGACCCCTATCCATTCTTTGCTGACATGGCGATATCTCATTGGCTAACCTCTCAATCAACAGAAAAAGAAGAAGAAGCGGCGGAACAGAAGGTGCTTGGGGAGAGTAGGGGATTCTTCTCACTGTCTGAGCGAAGCGTGAGGAAAAAGAAAAGGAATATATAAAAATATAAATAAAGAAATTCGAGGGAAAAAGAGAAAAGTAATGTTAGGAACATTAAACCTGGTAGTGGCGCCGATTTCTCCCGCCCCGTTTTTCTCTCTCAGTCGACTCTCTCACCTCCACCCCTCGCCGCCTTCTCTCGCCGCCGCTGGTCAGCTCTCTCTCTCTCTCTCACTCCGTCTTGATTGATACATGCATGTACCCGATATATATGTATGTAATAGTTGCTGCTTTTTACGGCTCGGGCTTTACATTTTTATATATGAATAGATTGTTTCTTTTGCTTGCTTCTACTGTGCTTGGATACTGAGAAAACGTAAGAAATTTGACGGAAATTTTAATTTAAACTCCTGTTTCTGTTTTCGGAGAAAGAAAATCTCAGTTATAATTAACAAACCCAACCCCCCGTTGCCTTAGAACTCTGTCTCTTCGCCCAAAAACATGTAAACGCTCAAAGCCTCAAACATTAAAAAAAAACAGACACTTACATGGCTGTTTAGAGGAGAATCAGGAGATGATCTCATCCATTTGTTTACAGCTTCATCCATCTGATCTAGGGAGAAAGAGGAGGGGGGCGGCAGGGGCGGTAGGGAAGAGATCGAGGGAGAAAGAGGGGGCGCAGCAGGGGGCAGCAGAGCGGAGATCGACGGAGAAAAAGGGGGCGACAGCAGGGGGGAGAAAGATGGGGCGGTGGCAGAGGGGCGACATGGGGGAGATGAGGGAGAAAGAGGTGAGGGTGGGTTGAGGGATAGATGAGAGAGAGAGAGAGAGAGAGAGAGAGAGAGAGAGAGAGAGAGAGAGAGAGAGAGAGAGAGAGAGAGAGAGAGAGAAGCAGGGGATGACGAAGAAAGAAGAAAAAAAGAACTGGAGATGGAGACTCACGGGGGAAAAGAAAAAGAAGGAAAAAAAAGAAGGAAAAAAAAAGGAAAAGAAAAAAGGAGAAAAAAAAAGAAGGAAAAAAAAGAAAAGAAAAAAGGAAAAAAAAAAAGAAGGAAAAAAAAGAAAAGAAAAAGAAAAAAAAAGAAAAAAAAGGAAAAAAATAATAAAAAAGAGAAAAAAAATTAAAATGTTTAGGGTTGATTGGAATTTGGGGCATTTGGGCAATTGTAAAGAAAAAAATGGTTTTGGGTTTTGTTTGGCCATTTTGGAGTTTCGTTTAGTTATTTTTAAACTCTAAATCAATAAACTTTAATATATTTTTATATAAAAAATAATTAAAAATACCATAAAGGGTCTAAATCCTAATATCATATACCATATCCTAAACAATATAGAGTATAGATTATAAAATATATAGGGTTTAATGTATAGATTATAAAGTATAAATAATATACTAATTTCATTTATTCATTATACTAATTTTATTTAACAGTATTTGTCTCCAGAGCACATTATATTCATCTTATATCATATGAAGCCTACTATATATATAATTAGTTTCTTCAATGTTTTTTATCAATTTAGTAGATAATATGTTAAATAAACATATGGTAAAGTTTCATTCAAAATTTCTGTATTTTAATAGTAATTTCCATCGTTTCCATCTAATTTTTGTCGAAATTTAAAAATCTTCGAAATTTTCGTCGAAATTTGATAGAAATTTCGATGAAAATTTCCTCGAAACCCGAAATTTTATTCCTTGAATTTACTTATAAAGCATCGTGAAGTCTAGGAGCCATACATAAATACAAATCAGTTTTATACTTTTAGTTTCCTAATCGGAATTTATGCTAAGTAGTCTATTATTCTATTTTTTTAGTTTTTTATTTTAATAGATATTTTGAGTTTATATTAATTTAATTTAGGAGATTCATAATTTTTGTTGTAATTTAATGTAGTCATTGTGAAACTAGACAGACTTATTGAAGGCGGCATCTAGAAAGCTTATTTTTGCAACAAAGGCACACTCAGTATCAACGATGGCAGCTGTAAGTTATTTTTTAAGTCATAGAATTTTACATTTTAACATTTCAAATTTGAGTTAGCTTTCTTCAGTACTCAATGTGTGGGCCAATTGAATTGTATCTGAAACCGAATTTGACTGTTCTGGCTCAGGGAGAAGAGAATCTCGGAAATGTAAAGCGGCAATTAGCAAAACTGTTTAAAGCATCGCTTAAAGCTGTAGTCCCCAATGAGCCAGATTGTGAGCCGTTAATTGCTGCTTGCACTGGCAAATTTGGCGATTATCAATGGTACCTTATAAGCTTTTATTCTAAACTGTAAATTTGAGGCATTGTTTTTATTTTATTATAAGTGTTATAGAATCTCTCATTTGTTTCTATCACTGGAAAGATATTTTAATCTTGAATTCGTGTCTTGAACGTATTCCTTTTTGAATTATTAAATTTAGATGTCTTTATTTGGTGCAGTAACAATGCCATGGGCCTATTTTCTAAAATAAAAGGAAAGGGAACGGATTTCAAGAATCCTAAATCTGTTGGAGAGGTACTGACCTTTTTGTACTTCTCTATGCTGGACTCGTTTAATGTTGGATGGGTATGGCTTCTGTGTAGGCTTTGAATTGATAGCATTGAGTAATGACTGGTGCTTCATTTTTGTAGGCCATCAGGGAAAATCTTCCTAAATCTGAAATAATAGAATCAAGCTCTCTAGCAGGACCTGGATTTGTGAATGTTGTATTATCAAAGAATTGGATGGCTAAGGTATTGCTTAAACTTTTATATGTGATTGAAAATTATATGTTCTTATTTAATTTTTCATTCGTTTAAAATTTTGGTATGGAAATTCACATTACTTTATTATACTATATTATTTATCACAAAAAAAGTTTTTGCTTTATTGTAACTGTAACTGTAAATATTGTTGCTGCAGAGCGTACAAAAGATGCTTCTTGATGGTATTGAAAAATGGGCACCGCAGCTTCAGGTCAAAAGGGCTGTGGTCGACTTTTCCGCGCCTAATATAGCAAAAGAAATGCATGTTGGCCACTTAAGATCTACTATTATTGGGGACACACTGTCCCGTATGCTTGAGTTTTCAAATGTTGAAGTTCTTCGACGGAATCATGTTGGTGATTGGGGTACACAGGTAAATGTAGTTTTAGATAGCATATTTATGGTATGATAAAGATCATGTTATCAAGTCCTGAAGTTTGCACTCATCTTAAACTAACTATAGTTTCTTGCTTTAAATTCGAGCTTCATAGCTTGTTTTTCTTTCTGAGCTAATGTCAATATTTTGTACCTTCTTCATAAGCAAAACTGAACCAGAAAAAAATGGTAAACTAGAACTCTTCAGGTTTCCCCCACCATCTAATGTGTGATACCTGCTTTTTATATATACATATATGTATATGTTTATACACATACAAACATGCATCCAACCATACATACCATTGTATTTGTGATTTGGTGAAGGCAACATTTGTATGCAGTTCTCTTTTAGACCCTTCATTGGTGTAACCTTTGCAACCTTCTGAGGTTGGGAATACAGCTTCATTGTTAGATGTACAATAGACTTTATAGAGAAACACTCCTTTTGTTTCCATCAGTAACATGTCACTCAAAGAAGTTCAGTGTATTGCAGTTTGGTATGTTGATCGAATACCTTTTCGAAAAGTTCCCAAACGCAGAAGATGTTAGTGAAAATGACATTGGTGATCTGCAGGTGAGTGAGATTATTCTCTCTATTCTTTTGTATGTAAACTGCGTCCCTCATTTTGCATTAAGACTAATTAGTGACTCATTCATCGTCTATAATATTTTCCTCTTTATGACCATGAATGAATGTGACTTCTTTTTTATTTTTTTGATTGGGTTGGGGGGCCTTCATATAATTAAATTGAGTGATATTCTGAAAGAGCCTTTTGTTAGATGTGCAGTAACACATTTTTCTGCTATTCTTTAGTGGTTAACTGGCAATAAATGTTGAATGGATGAATGTATGTCCTAAATTAGCACTTTTTATTTGCATTATCTGATGATAATGTGCTTTAATTGTATATTTGTATTATGACATTCTATTTGGTGCTTCCCTGGGCATGATGAACCAGAAAATAAAATAAAAGTTGTCAACAGTGACTATAATTGAGGGGTCTTTTTTAGGTATTTTATAAGGCATCAAAAAAGAGATTTGATGAGGATCCTGCTTTTAAGGAGCGAGCACAACAGGCAGTGGTTCACCTTCAAGTGAGTTACTTATTCTTAGTAGAAAGAAGCACATGAGTTTGATAACTTTGTCCACAATGTTAAAAAACCTTTAAATTTTGGGAGACCGTCTTTTGAATTTCTGTTTATTTTTTTGGTTGTGATGCAACTTTATTCGCAGGGTGGGGATCCTAGGTACCGTGGGGCATGGCTCCAAATCTGTGAAATCAGCCGTAATGAATTTCACAGGGTCTATCAACGCCTTGGAGTTCATTTAGAGGAAAAGGTATGTTCTAGATTTCTAGCTTTACAGGCTACCTCTTATGGGTAGCTTTGACTTTTTCCCCCTTTCAGATAGGAAACTACTTTTTTATTGAAAATAGGGGAAGAGTACAAAGTAATGAGTGGACAACCGGTAGTCCATTCCATGCTAATTTAAGCTCTTGAAATATGTACTTCATTCTTTGCATGCTAGCTTTTCATGTGAGTGGGGCCATTGGACACTTATGTACTCTTGGTTTCTTCCTAAATTGTGCAGTAAAGGAAAACTTCTAATTGTTTGTGCTAATTAGAAATGTTTTGAAAACCTGGTTTTATCCAGCCAGCTGGATGTAGGTATTACTGTATGGTTACACCAAGATGATTTCATGCCATACGTAACATCATAACATAGCAGAACAAGCAATGAAGATGAAATTTAGTATAATATTTCGATTGGCTTATTAGTTGATTCACACAAGGGTTAGTGATGAGAATAGTCATTTAAAGTAATTTTTTTGGGTTGCTTGAGTTGGGGGGCGGGGTGGTCCTTAGGTGGAAACGGAGTGGTTGGAGTATCAACTAACTTTGACCAGGTAATCTATAGTGCAATGTTGATTATATCCTGTGCATTTCCAGATACTATTATATATAATATCCTGTTAGAATATTATAGTATATTTCTTGGATTTAATATAGCGTCATTAGTTGCTTGGGCAATAAAGTTATGTACTTCATTGTTCTTCATTTCTGACTCAGGGAGAAAGCTTTTACAACCCATATATTCCTGGGGTTTTAAAGGAGTTGAGTGATAAAGGATTAATTGAGGATAGCCAGGGTGCTCGTGTAATCTTTCTTGAAGGGTTTAATATCCCCCTTATCGTTGTGAAGAGCGATGGTGGTTTCAACTATGCTTCAACTGATTTGGCAGCCCTCTGGTACGTTATGTGATAATTTTGAAAATTTTAAGAACTTTTGGGTTTGATGAGTCAAAACCGATAGCTTTATGGTCAGTCAGTTGGCCATATCCCTTTGCTACTATTCTGTCTGATCTGTCTAATTATGCATCTTTGAGAGGATGTTGTCACTCTTACTGATGTTGCTGCTTGCATTGTATAGGTATCGGCTTAATGAGGAGAAAGCTGAATGGATCATATATGTTACCGATGTTGGCCAAAACCAGCATTTTGATATGTTTTTCAAGGTATGTAGTGAAATCCATAACCTGTTTCTGCATAACCTGATTTGTGGTGTTTCATGCATTTCTGGTTTACGTTCTTTTTATACTTATTTATTGAAGAAGATAATTTTTCTTGTTTGGTTGACTTGTAAGTAGGCTTTGGGTCAATGTGCTTGAAGCCTCGAACAGTTGAACTGCAATTAAGTTCATTTTTGTGCCTTCTAAGGCATGGAATAGTACAATACAATTATCTTTTTCAATAGGAGGTACAATGCAATTATAGGGTCAAACATAATCTCGATTTTTTGTTTCAGGCAGCTAAGCTTGCAGGTTGGCTCCCAGCTGATGATGGCTTGTATCCAAAAGTTAGCCATGTTGGTTTTGGTCTTGTTCTTGGAGAAGATGGCAAACGCTTTCGAACTCGCAGTAGTGAGGTGGTTCGATTAGTTGATTTACTTGATGAAGCCAAGAACCGAAGCAAAACAGCTCTTATTGAGCGTGGTATGATATTGAGCGACCTCTGTTGAAGTAGCTATACATGTGGTTTAGCTCTCTTTATATCTTCCCTATATTTTTATTGCACATTTTAGTATAGATTACATAGCATCTAACTTTTTAAGCTTCTTATTGGATGATATTTTCTTTAAATCATAATCAGGTAGGGCTGGAGAATGGACTGAAGAGGAGCTTGACCAAACTGCAGAGGCTGTTGGTTATGGTGCTGTTAAGTAAGCTGTCTGAACTTTTATGTTTCTCTTGGTTGACCATTGTAGTTATTGTGATTGTCATTATCGTAATTAATGGGGTGGGATAGCCTATATAAAAATAGAAAGATTGAAAGAATGCATAAACTGTAACTCCAGCAACAAGTTTTTTGTGACCTGAATTTAAAATGTGAATGGATATCTTACTTAATTTAGCATTGCTAGAAGAACATTCGGAGTTATTAAGAGCTCCTTGATATCCAAATTATAAAAAGTAACTTGAGATAATGTATATGAATGTTTGCAGCATTATTATACTGTCATGAACATGTATTGTTTTAGTACCTGTTTTTATACTAGCAATGTTTTGACAGGTATGCTGATCTGAAGAACAATAGATTGACCAATTACACTTTTGATTTTGATCAGATGCTAAATGATAAGGTGCGTCAACATCTGCTGATCTCTCTCTCTCTCTCTCTCTCTCTCTCTCTCTCTCTCTCTCCCTCTCTCCCTCTCTCCCTCTCACCTCCCTTTAAAATATTGACAAAATTAAATTTGATGGTCTATGAAATATATTTGTTCAAATTAATTTTCTTATATGCATTAAACTCTGCACTAATGCTGTATCTGTCCTACTGTTCCAAAACTATTTGAGCAGGGAAACACTGCGGTGTACTTGCTCTATGCTCATGCTCGGATCTGCTCGATAATAAGGAAATCTGGCAAGAACATAGAGGAATTGAAAAAAGTAAGTTCAGTTGCATTATGTCACATTATTTCTGATCTACTTGGTTAGTCCTACTGCATACTATACATATATTAGGCCTATATACCCACATGCATGTGCTCAAATGAGGTCAATATGCTTATTATTTATGTATATGTATTCTGAATACTGTTGACCCAAAACTTCTATCCCACTACATGTGGGTTTCGATCAAGAGGCAAATATTTTAAACCTCCTACAGGAGATAGATTTTTCTGAGCCCCAAGGCCACTGCAACTGATGGATGATGTCTGAATGTCTTATGCGATTTTTTGTTTGAGGCAGACAGGGGAAATTCTTTTGGAGCATGTGGGTGAGCGTGAATTGGTACTCCATTTGCTGCAGTTTTCTGAGGTATGGGACATGCATAAATGGAACTGATTGCTGCCTTCCTTTTGACCTTTGCTTGTCTTCTTTTATTACTGTTATGATATGTGTGGATCTGACAGTTGCATTTCCCTTTCACTTTTCAGGTCGTGGAGGAGGCCTGCACCAATCTATTGCCAAATGTGTTGTGCGAATACCTATATAATTTATCAGAAATCTTTACTAAAAAGTTCTATTCTAATTGCCAGGTATCATCCACAATTACTTGTCTCATTGTTTATTACGTTGATGAGTATCAATAATGTCACTTATCTGGGGGGAAGCGAAGCAAACTGTAAACTCAACAATGGTGTTTGATAGGAGTTTTCTAAACCTTTTAGTCAATAGTAGAATGATAACATCTTATTGGTGGGTCCTACTCCAAAATGGTTGTTCATTTGCCTCTTACCTTCCTGAGCAAAATGCCAGAAAAGCTGTAAATGTCTAGTATATCTAGTGAATTTGATAAATTTACATGAGATTGAGTTGAATACAATCACAAAAATCTTATTCAATTTCTTTGCTTTGTAAAATTGGGCAGGTTGTCGGGTCTGCAGAGGAAACGAGCCGACTCTTGCTTTGTGAAGCAACAGCCACGGTGATGAGGAAATGCTTTGACCTTCTTGGAATCAGACCTGTTTACAAGATATGATGGTCTACTATACAATCATGCATATATCCTTCTTCGAATTACAAAGAATTGCTCATATCGGGAGATTTAGAAAGAGAACAAAAACGCAACAAAGATCGACGTGAGTCCAGACTTTTGGCGTTTGGACTTGGGAGTGTGGGGCCTGTGGGCTTAAAACAAAAAAGCTTCCAATTAAAAAAACTGTCGCTTTCTATATTGCCCCTCCTCTATAAACGACATGTCATTTTTTTGGCAGTCTTTCAAAAATTATAAAACTTGTCGTTTGATATGCACTTCGCAATTCATTGATTTTTATATCTTAATGTTTTTTTTTGGTGACATATATTTTATGTTTTTTCACTTATCCCTCATTATTCTTTGACTCAAATACACTTACATCCACCAATTTTATAGGGTCTATTTCAAGTTGATTTACGAATTATAAAATATTTAAAATTCCCTATTAACTAACAAAAATATACGGATTATTTCATCTGTTAGGGATTTTGTCAAAGTGACCGTTAAGTGCCACGCTAGACGTAATCCATTTAACATTTTTATGGACGTGACATTGACTGGTAGGGGCAAAAATGAGTTTGACTACAAAATAATTTTTCGCCTATTCCACGATGACACATGCATGGCACCTAACTCTGACATGGGCCACCACTTTCTCCCCTTCTGCCCCAAAAATTAAAAAAATCGAGTTTTTGTTCTAAAGGCTAAAAATAATGCATTTAACCATCGAAATTAGGGTTTTCTGTTCACGCAATAGTTTTGTCCATGATTTCCACTGCAAATTGAATCTTATACAGTGCAAAGGTTGATTTTTTGTTAGATATTATGAGAATTAGTGTTTAAGAAGGTTTAGTGGACTATGTTCAGCATGACACTGAACAGTCCTTTTGACGAATTCTCTAACGGATGAACCATTTTGTATGTTTTTAGTTAGTTAATAAAGGAATTTGAAATGTTTTATAGTTCGTGGATTAATTTAAAATAGACCCTATAATTGATGGATATAAAAGTACTTGAGCCTTATTCTTTTTAGTTTTTACAAACTTCCAAACAAAAGCTCGCACCATATGCTGGCCAAGGTACAAGGAGGGGAAGGGTTAAGGGTGGAGTTTTATTTATTTATTTATTTTAAGATTATGGGGAGAATTGTGGGAAAAAAAAAGAGTTAAATGAGAAATAAGAATTTTAAAGAAAAAATTGGGGTAAGTGAGCCAATTTGTGGTTCAACTGGAACGACTCAACAAATTAAACTTGTTTGAATTGGGTTCTTCAGTTCTTCTCGTTCTTGTATCTCCTAAATCTTAATGAAAAACGATTACCTAGTTGGTTATAATGAAGTGACCTATCGTTTTCGAATAAACACATTCTAATTAGAGTGATGAAAAATCATGAGAATGCATCACATGCAGCCACTTGAGGCTTTGAGCCTTTAAGTCGAACACCTACCACTCCTATAAAATATAATGCCAATGGGAGAGGTGATGGATTTTCAGATGCCAACTCATGTTCAGAGTTTTGTAAGGCTCCTTTCCAGGGTTAATTAAACACAGCATAAATGCAATAAACAAGGCATTCATTCATATATATGTGCTGTCGCTTCAGTACTTTGCCTAGTAAATCGATAAGAAGCTTTTAGAGTTTAGACCATAAAGAATTTGGAAGTGATAATCACCGGAGCAAAATTTTTCCAATGCAAAATAGAGGTACGAGATAAGAAAGAACATTTAAACGTTAATGCGTTAATTATGAGTATCCAAATGCTTTATGATCAACTTTTAAACGTTATCTCACATCATATGTAAATTTCTCATCTTTCATTTCATTTCGAGTTTGGGAGAATCTCATTCATCCATCAATAAGGCAAACTTTTCTTATATATATATATTTTTTCTTTTAAGAATCTTAAAAGTGTTCTTCATTAAAGTCAAAAACTAAATAAATAATAAACAATTGAAATTGTAAAGTCTCAAAATGTTAATTTAAAACAATAATTATGTCATGGCATACAAAAAGCCCAGATCAAAACCTAACTGCAATATGATAACCATATCCAAGTCCTAAAGGTATGCGCATCAGAAATTCTTTTGTACAGGGATATGGCTAGAGCTACCCAATAAATTTCCTCAAACTCTCTTACTTATGGAATATAAGAAAGATCCTCTTGTAGCTTTCTTTGAGATAATGGCTTTAGGACTAAATGATTTATTGTGACCATCTAAACCCCCTCCATAGCTCTTGCATGGCATGATTTTCCTTCTATAAGGTGACACCTTCTTTGCAAGGTCTTCCAAGCTCTTCACACTTGCTAGAGATGTGAAAGATTGGGACTTCCCTTGATAATACTTAGATAAACCTCTCCTGCATATGTAAAAAACCACTAATCAAAATTCAATGTCCACCTCCAACACTTTAGAATATATCATAGCAAAACTAATAGTAATTAATATTTACCTCATAGGGAGATGGATCATTAGCTCAGACAGTTCATAAAGAGGCCCATTTGAAGGTGGTGATGAAGACAATGATGTTGATGATGATGAATGTGATGCAGAGGAAGATGCATCCTCAACCAAATCTGATGAAGATGATGATGATGATGCCATGGAGTTTATTGAATTCTCCAGAGATGATTCAATGGATCTTGAGTCACAAATATCTTCATCAGGGTCTTCCTTGATCACCCAATTGACCTGCCCACCTTGATCATAAGCATCTGTTTCTTTTCTATTTTGATTTCCAAAGATTTTCCTTGTTTCTTGATGACCCATTTTCAGAGAAAAGAAGAAGAAGAAGAAGAAATCTTAGTCTTAGTATTGAAGATTTGGTAGAATAGAATTTCTTTCCAACAGGTCCTTTTTGAGGGAGCATATATATATACGCCTTTGTGGGATAAAATACTTCTTGTTATAATGAAGAAATGGATAACACTGAGTCACTGACTATTCTATTCTCTGTTACTATTTTTTATATTTGTTTGTCTATAACGCTTTATCCCAAACTTTGTCATTATCACCTCCTTATGGTCTAAATTTATTTGCTTTCCCATATTACTAGAAAAGAGGATAAGGTCTAAATTTAAAGACATCCATATCTGACTATCTGAGTCACCC
Organism: Dryas octopetala; assembly: GCF_963921425.1. Taxonomy (NCBI): domain Eukaryota; kingdom Viridiplantae; phylum Streptophyta; class Magnoliopsida; order Rosales; family Rosaceae; genus Dryas; species Dryas octopetala. Next base: position 19,405,668 of record NC_141370.1, on the reverse strand, counting down.
TCTCTCTCTCTCTCTCGGGTTGAAACTGAGGTCACCATCTAAGGCACCTTTGCCCCATAAAGCCATGACAGGTTTCCATATTTTCATGTTTCAAGGCATCAAAGTATAAAAAATTAAAAAAAAAGAAAAAAGGGTTTCAAAGGCATCGACCAGTAAAAGTTTTTCTCCAGAGGCAACGGGAATCGTTTTAAATTTAACAGAAACCCTTATGATTTTTGGCGTATATGGGTGTATAATTCAACCAAGTCTTGTTTTGCATACGTTGTAATGGGGTACAGTCCAAATAGTTCAATTTGTCTCCATTTTCACAGTTGAAATGGGTACAAATTTCATTTGTCTTTGACACAAGTTTTACCATGAAAAACCCTGTTTCTCTGTACTTAGTTGGGCAATGCTTGGGCTACCTTTGGTTATGTTTGCTTCCTTCTTTGTCCTTTGACCTTGAAATTTCCCTCTTTGAAAGCTTCCTTAGTCATGGGTGAACATTACGCCATTGGGGCTCAATGTTCATCCTCATCATTATTATGGTTTTTAAATCTAACAATATTGATTAATCCTCATAGTCAGCTTAATAAGAAAGATGGCCCTATATTTAAAATTAATCCATAAAAGATTAATATAATGAAAGTCCTGGAAGGACAAAGTCACAAAAGATACAGTGCCATAATAATAAGTATTAGCTATTAAGCCTATTAACCCACGTCGAGATTCAATGTGCTACTTTTCATAGAAAGAAAAAAGAAAAAAGAAATATAAAACAGGGGGCCAAGTCTAGTTTAAATTATAAGATTTGTTTATTATTAATTTAATTTGGATAAGGAGGTTGACTAAAGCACAGGTGATGATGATTGGATTTTGGTTGGTATTTTGATGGGCACTCAAATGGCCACCACATGCTGCTCCTACTGCTACCATTACCATGTTGATTTTTGTAATCTTATCCATGCCAAATTGACAATTGCCAAATGCCAATTTCTAATATGTTGGACCTCTGAATCTTGTATATATAATTTAATGGTTTTTTATATAAAGCCCACAGAAACATACCTTGCCGGCTGGACCCCATCCCATCCCACCACCCCTATCTGTATCACTTGTTCGGTTGTTCCTCTTCTTCGGTAACCACATCCCCAAATAACCTCTGCCATTCATTATATTCTTCCAGCTAAAATTTGAAAAGGGTATTTAAATATGAAATGAAAATCAATGTGATTTCACTGACGTCATCTTGTTATGGTGGACATATGTAGCTTGGCACCTTTAGTTCATCACAGTACCAACAACCAACATGTCTGAATTTTGTTTTGCAATTGGGATTTTAAATTGTTTGGGGAAATTTAAATGATAGAGGGACTCTTTACCTCACAAGCATGGATTGAATATTGACCAGATTAAGTATAAAGATTTCATTCTAACTGTGTAAAAATGAAAACCAATAACCATATATCAGTAGGAATGCTTTCACATCTTCCAGCTCTATGTTTTTTCATGACTATATGATGAACCACATAAATTGTAGCACCAAAGAGTAGTAATGAAAAATTACATTGCAGCACCAATAAGATGAGCATTTCTCATCAAGTTGCTCATTGTAAATTCTGCGAACTGCTTAGTTACTACAAGAGTATTAGTGTTATGTTTGATCAAAACTTAACACCCGTACATATGAATGAAAACATTATATCCTCAAAATTACACTACAGGACAAACTATCTAGGAAAATTTACAGGAGGTTCCAAGCTACCCACCAGAATCTCAAGATCAATGTCTTTGTCTTCAAACTTTTTGATGAAGGGGTGACTCTGAAAGGATAAAGTGAATTTGGTATCAAATTGCTGACTGAAGCAAAAAATTCATATATTAGAAAAGGAAAAAGAAAAAAACAGCTTACTAACCAAAAGGTCCAAAGATGATGATCTGTCTCGAGGGTCCTTCTGTATGCTGCAAATGCAATGAGGAATATAAGCAGTCGCATTGCAGTTAGATATATAAAAGGTGAAGAATGTATGCAAATAACTGATTACCAGGCAGACACAAATGAACAGAACTCTGGGGAGAATTGATCTGCTGGGGCAGTAGGTGGTGGGCTTTCCACAATTGCCTCCAAAAGCTCATAAAAGCTTGGCCAGCTTTGTTGATCTTCAGATTGCATGTAAGGAAACCTCCCGATAGCACACTCAAGTACTACCAAGCCCAAACTCCAAATATCACTGCTATAGTCATAAGTACTCCCGCTAATTCTCTCCGGCTGAAAGAGAAATTAATATCATGGTTTCATAATTCATATTCTGCATTTATCTGTAGCGTGCGCTAGGCTTGAAAACAAAGACAATAGTTTTGAGCTCCAGAGCAAAGATGAAAAAAACCAGCCAGTTCAATGTATTACATGTGAAAAAAATATAAAACGGAGAGACAGACCGTCACTTACCGACATGTAATTGTAAGTACCAACAAAAGTGTCTCTTTGACCCATAGAGCTAGCTAGTGAAGCACTCACACCAAAATCAGTAATCTTCACCTCCCCTTTGTGGTTTACTAGCAGATTGGATGGCTTTATGTCTCTATGTATTACATGCCTTTCATTGTGCAAGTAGACAAGACCTTGTAAAACCTGATGCACAAGTATAGATCTTTTAGCTCAGGGGAACAAATGACTTCTTCTTCTTCAAAACATTGCAAGTGATTTTAGGCTACACAATTAATTAAAAAGTGATAAGCTCATATACCTGCTTACAAACGACTGCAAGATATGGTTCAAGAATTGTTTTAACTTGTCTGATCACATCTGCAAGAGATCCACGATCCATGTATTCTAACACAAGAGAAATGGCTCCATTGTGATAGAAGGAGTGGTAACAAACCACCACATGTGGACATTGTGCTGCTTGGTTTATTTTCAGCTCCTGCACAATCTGTTTACGAATTTCCTCTTGTATGTTCATCTGGATGACCTGTAAAGCATAACAGAAAAGAATTCCTAGTAATACACACTTATCTAACTTCCTGAACTATAAGAACAATATCCTAATTATGTCAGATATTTATCTTATGTAACACTGAACTGAAAAGAAGAACCACATTTATATCTGAGGTAAGAGAAAGATGTGAATACAAGTATTAGAATGAGAGAGAAAAATGGATAATGAGGATTACAATCTACCCAAGTCTTTACTAAAACAATTTCCATAACCTCCATCAACATTTTGAAATTTAATTTTAAAGAGTCACCAAACTAGAAGTAGTAAATGGAACTACAGAGAGCTTTTGTTTTCCCTTCCTCTTTCACCACTACATAACTCGCACTAATATGCATAACACATCACTTTGAGACAGGGCCATATAAATTTGCATAACAGAAGAAACAGATAAATTGACAGAACACAATAGAGGCAAGTCGAAGAAGGTAAGAAAGTTGCTAGTATAGTGACCTTCAAGGCTAATAGGTTTCCAACCCATTTATGACGAACAAGTTGTACAACACCACCACTTCCTTTCCCAATGACTTTGATAGTCTCAAGGTCTTCCAATGAAAATTCAAAATTGAGCTCCTTGCTGTCAGAAGGCTGTTCAAATAAGCAAAAAAGGCAATCAAAAATAATAATAAATGAGGCTATAGACAATATAGTAAGAAAGGGAAAAAAATATTATGAAAACATTAACAAGAACATAGCTGTGCATATAATAGCCAAAATATACATCAAAATACGAGAATATCGAGCATGTGTTCATGGCAGCATGCAAAACTACACACAAACATGAGAATTCAACTTTGCTAACTTAAAAATGAGAGATCAATCCTCAGAGGTTTATCCACAAGCATATGATTTATGCACTTTATTACTAATGGGTTGGATGGACAATTTCAGACATTTTAATCCACCCAAGAACACTGAAAGATTCAAATGCAAAACCAACTCCTTTCCATGATCTTCCTGAACTTTTACTGGTCAGGATTCCGCAATTCGAAGATTAACAAAATGAAGCACTAGCCACTAATTTCTTATGCCACTATCCCTCATCACCCAAGTTCCTAGGAAACCACAAAATCTCTGAATTCGATCACTCCTAAAGACCCATATCGGAAGAGAAATATACCAAATGGTCAAGTGGCAATAGACTATTAAGCCCATCTGGGGCAAAACTAATATGCCATAGAAATGAGGATCAGATGAAGAAGATTGATAATTGGTAATTGAAAATAGAACTCTTCAACATCAATGTAAAATAAAAATGGGTTCAATTCCTTTTATGGTAATTAGATTAAAACTTACGCGGGCCTCCTTCTCTTCAGATATGAACCGCAACCCTTTCTGGTTTAGAAGCAGATCGCCATCGTGAAATGTACCACTAGCAGTCCTGAAATTCAACAACATAAAGCACTGTAATTTATAGAGCCCGAATTTTTTTTTGGTTACAAAAGCAGGGACATTTTCATAGATCCACAAACCTAAATAGAAAGAGAGAATTGCCACTAAAAAAAAAAGGCGATTTAAGGAAACTAATTAATATTATTAGGTAATCAAATTTATCAAGTCCCCAAATTATGGTAGTTTCCTATCAAGTACCAAATTATGAATTTTCCATATACACTGATAACCTAAAATTATAAATACTTTCAGCTAGTAGTGGAAAGATACAAGGTTCCAAAAATCTACAATTTTTTTCAATATTGAAAAAGTCACTTCCTTTACAAATGGAGTTACTACTCACAAGAAATTGGTGATGGCGGTTTCCTGAGCGGGAACAGAGAGCTTGAGTTGCTTCAATGGCGTCTTTATCTTCATCTTTGTGGAATTGTGGTGTTGGGTTTTGGACTGGTCGCTAGCTAGGGTTTCAATGGCAGAGTAGAGAGAGAGAGAGAGATTGAGATTGTTTTTTTCAATTTTTATGGACATGGGGTTGAGGAGTTGACTGCCTGAAAGTAGAACAATGCAATTCAAACCGTCGAGACCGCGAAAATTATATAATAACAAGTTTTATTTATTTTTTTATTTTCTTTTTGTAATCTTTCCGTTGTAATAATAATACATAATACATAATACATAATACAAATATACAATACAATACAATTTGTTTCAGTTGAGTTTGAAGATATGTGATCAACAGGTAAGGACAGTTTTATTGTTTGGTGGTGGTATGATCACGTTAAGCATCTAGGCCCATGGAATTAGCTCGGGCCATGTAAGCTGAGTGGGCTAGCCCAAGCCTAGTCAAACATTGGGCCGACTTGCAACATTGAAAGCAAGAGACTGGCCCAAATTGATTCATGATATTGAAGTTCCACATGCTTCATTCTAAGAGATGGAAAATCTGATATCTGCGTTAAAATTATTTAGCAAATTAGAAATGTTACAAGTAGCATTACTTGATTAAGAATTTTAATATAATTTCAGGAAATGTTTTTAAGAATGACTTAGGCCCTGTTTGGGATTGTGGTGAAGGACTCAAAAGCTGCTGTGAATGACAATTCTCAATCACCTATAGCAGTTTTGGTGTTTGGTAAAAAAAAAAAAAAAACTGTTTTTTCTCACAATTCTCAACTCCCCACAGCAAAAACAGAAAGCAGATTTCTAGGTGCTTTTGAAAACTGCAGTGACTCACAGCAACAATGAATATTTTATTTTACTCATAATACCCTTATTGATTTCTATAATTTTTATTTATTTATTTTAAATTAAAAAAATATGTCCATTGTTAGTTATATTTTATATTGTGATCATTAATTATTATATTTTATTTATACGATTAAAATTATAATATACCTAAAAAAATAATAGGCATACTTATTTAATAATGTTGTTCTTAGAAAAATTAATGCTAATAAAAATTTGTAGTCAAAAATTTCAAAAACAAGTAAAAAAAACATTTTATTTTTACCAAACAAATAAGTGAAATGCATTTTCAGAATCATGTCCATTTTAGTAATTATACACAGTCACATCATTTTTATATTAACATTTACCAAACACTTTGATACTGTTTTTTGCACTCACAGCACTTTTGAAAACATAGTTTACCAAACACTCAACTACTCTACTTTACAGCTGATTTTATTTCCCAGCTGTTTTACTTCACAGATGTTTTTCTCACAGCAATACCAAACTGGCCCTAAGACTCACGTGTCAATTCAGAATACGTATTATGAGTTGTATCAATGTGCTCCTTTAACTTTAATTCTGAAGCTAATTTGTCCATTTTGTTAGTGAAGTAGTTTGATTTCTTTGTACTTGTATTACTTGTGGAATGATGAATTTACTCTTGAAAAAGTGATCACGTGCGTGAAATGTGATCATTTTTGGACGAAATTTACAAACGAATTGGCAGAAGTGAGATATTAGCATAAAAAATAAAGTTAAGGAAGCATATTAGTACAACCCATATTCATACTGTAAATTGAAACAAAAGATAAAGACAGTAAAGTTGAAGTCTGTTTTAAAAAAATTTCCCTAAAATTTTATGTATCAGCACTGCGGGTGGAGAATGCATGATATGATGAATAATTCCTATATTGTAGATGAAACTTGAAAATCTTAGAGTAGATGGTAGATACATAACTTGTAGCAAAGGTAATTCTCCTAGATTTACCTTAGATTTTCACTTCATTTTGCAAAAGGTGGGGCATATATATAGCAGACCAAAATCCAGAAAGTAAGAAACAAAGATTTGTTTTGGTGCAATATTTGTATATTGTAATATTTTAACCGTTTATGTGTCGTGTAGTAAGTTGTAAGTTACCAAGGGTTTAAATTTCGAAGTTTTCGGCGAAATTTCGCCGAAAATTTCGTTTTTTAGGGGTTCCGAAATTTTAACACGGATTCGACTAAATTTCGGAAAATTTCGGCGAAATATTCGAAATTTCGAATGCCCCAACATCAAGTTTTTTTGAATTTGAGCGAAATTTCGCTCAAATACCCAGCCTAACACTGTAACAGTAACCCGAGCTCAAAATCTCAAATACCCAGTCTAACCCTCGCTCAAATACCCAGCCTAATCCTAAGTCCCTCACTGCCTCACATTCTCACAAATCACAAATTCACAATCTCACCTGCACAGTCGTCGGCGCACACCTTCGATCTCAAACCCGATCTGCCGCATCCTCCGTCTTCTCGGCTCTCTCTCTTCTCTCTCTCTCTCGCCTTTCTCCTCCGTCGTCTCGGCTTGCAGCGCCGTTCTCGACGTATTCGGCCCCCTCGAAGCCTCCGGCCACCTCGAAGCCTCCGGCCACCTCGAAGCCCCCGGCGTTTATCGAAGCTTAGCCCCCCTGAAATTTCTGAAATCAGTTTGTGGGCTTGTGGCTAAGTCTCAAGTCTTTGACAGCTTTGTGCGAACTGCGAAGTCTTAAGTGTGTGAGTATTTGTCTATTTGAGTAATAGACATTAGACAGTCAAAATAGATCAATTATATCTGAGTATATCTAAATTGATCTGAGTATATGAGTATATCTAAGTATATCATTTACTGATTTACCCACTTTTAAATATTATCTAACATCAATTGATCAATATCATATTTTGGGTTTATATGTAAATTATATTGATCTTGGGTTGATTTATATAGATTTGGAATTAATTGTATAATTTTGGGTTGATTTTGATTTGTATAATTATATGATTTTGGGTTAATTTTGAATCTTTAATCGTATAATTTTGGAATTGATTGTATAATTTTAGGTTGATTTTGATTTGTATGATTTGTGTAATTTGTATGATATATAAATATTGATATGGAAGTTGAAAGTAGTGATATGATATGATATGATATGGAATTGGAATTGATATGATTTGTTAATAATTAATATGGAATTTGTATGATTTGTTAATAGCATCTAATATGTATCATGTATGGGATTTGCCGAATTGGTAATTTAAAATTAATGAAATTAATATGGAGTTGGTAATAAATTAATAATTAATATGAAATTAGTAATATGGAAATGAAATTGGTAATATGATATGAAATTACAAATTAGTAATATGGAAATATGCAATTGCCAATTGGTAATATGAATATGATATGAAATTACTAATTAGTAATAAGTTAATAACTAATATGATATTAATTTCTTGGTGATATACTGATATGATATTAACATGGAATTTAATTGTTATTGTTATTGTGTTACTGTGTATGTCTTTTTGTTATTAGGAATTTAGGATTCAATGGCCAGTGGAGGGAGATCACGTGATCCAGCTTGGGATCATGCCGATCCATTACCAGGTAGCAGACAAGGTTCAATATGCAAATATTGTGGCCTTGTAATGAAGGGTGCTGGAGTGACACGATTAAAATACCACCTTAGTGGTTTGGATCCTGGACACAATGTGCAACGATGTAATAGTGTCCCACCAGAAGTGAGACAATTCATTATTGCAGGGATGCAACACAAACAACACCAAAAAAGCAAAAAAATACAAAGGATGGAAGAGCTCAGAGAAGAGCTTCGAGGACAAAGTCAGATTGAGCTGAGTGATGATGATGAAGATGATGATGATGAAGATCATAATGATGATATGGGGCCTCAAGAGCGAAGAGAATTTCGATCTGCACTTCGAGCCTCTAGAGCAGCAGAATGGGAGAGGGAAGACTCACATAAAGTCCCAAATAGGGGACAAGGTTCTGGGTCTAGTAGTGGTGCACAGATGCAAAGAGCATCAAGCATGAGGGAATCACGAGATTCACGACCAACACCTCAAGTGGCACCAAGCTTGTACAAGGCAGCTCAAGCACGCCAAAAGAGTGTTAAAAATCTCTTTTCTGGAGGGTCAATCAAAGATGGGATGCAACGCTTGATCAGCAAGTTCTTCTTATATGAAAATGTTCCTCCTTCAAAAGCAGCATCTCATCATTTCAAAAATTTGGTGATAGGATGTCAACAGGCAGGAGTAGGAGTGGAACCTCCAACACCCTATCAGATACGCACCGGATTTTTGGACCAGGAGTTTCAAGAAATGCAAGAGCATGTTAACAAATTGAAGACTGATTGGGCAACTTATGGTTGCACAATCATGTGCGATGGTTGGACAGGTCCAACCAAACTGTCTATCATTAACTTCATGGCCTACTCAAGAGGGAAGTCGGTATTCCTTAAGTCCGTTGATTCTTCAGATTGCATAAAGGATCATAAATATATTTATGGGCTACTGAAGGATGTAATCACGGAGGTTGGAGAGGAGAATGTTATTCAAGTTGTGACCGACAATGGTTCCGCATTTGTTAAAGCAGGTAAGAAGTTAATGAACAAATACAAAGTGTACTGGACGTCGTGTGCAGCACATTGCATTGATCTAATGTTTGAAGAGATGGGGAAGAAAGAGCAGGTTACTAATGTGATTAAAAAAACCAGAATGACACGAATTATATTTACAACCATAACTGGTTGTTGGCAAAGATGCGAGAGATCACGAAGGGAGATATTGTTCGTCCTGGTGCCACCCGATTTGCTACAAACTATATTGCATTGGATAGTTTGTATGGTAAGATGATAGAGCTGAAGCAATTGTTTACCAGTGATGATTGGGGTCGTAGCAATTTCCGGCGTTCAGATGCAGGCATCACCGTTGAAAATATAGTTCTTGATCACTCTTTTTGGCAACAGGTGCATAAGGTGTGCGGTCTGTTTGAACCTCTCTACGTAGTTTTACGTATTGTCGACACAGAAGTGTATCCTACAATGGGATCAATTTATGAGTTGATGCGTGTCGTGAAGGAAGAACTAGAAAAAAAAAAAACAGGGTGCACGGTGGGTAATAAAAATCATCAATGATCGATGGTTTAAAACGTTACAACACGATTTGCACGCAGCAGGTAACCCAATAATTTATTTGTTATTTTGGTTCCGCATTTTTTTTTTAATTGATTTAGCTTTCAATTAATGAACTAAATTACTAATTATATATTTCTATATTTACTTGATGCATGATTGCAGCCTATTATTTGAATCCTCGCTATCAATATAGACCTGGCGTTGGAGATGATGGTGAACTTATTCGGGCTGTGCACAACGTATTCTCCAAATTGGATCCCTATTCACCAGAAGTTGGTCAATTTGGAAATGAGGTAAAAATAATTTGTCATAAGGCCCATAAAAATCCTTACGAAAAATATTAATACTTTATAGAATTTGATTGTCTTAAATTATACATTTGATTGATATTGTATAATTTGTATTGTATTTGTATCTAGTTAACATATTTTAAAGATGCCCGAAAAATGTTCGGAGAGCGAGCTGCAAAGGCCGCTAGATCACGAATGTCTCCTAGTGAGTATACATCTTACTTGTATTAGTTAGATTAACTTAATTATTTATTTTTATAGTTACACTTACACAAACAAATTTTTCATTTCAGATGAATGGTGGATCATGTATGGGAGTGATGCGCCTACTGTGAGGAAGTTAGCCATCAAAGTTTTATCACAAACGGCGTCATCATCAGCTTGTGAAAGAAACTAGAGCACTTTCGCACTCATACACACCAAACAACGAAACAGGCTCTCATATAGTAGGTTAGAAAAAATGGTATATTGCTACTATAATATGAGGCTTGCACTTCGAGATAAGAAAGCAGAGGAGGATCGCGTTGATGAATATGATCCGCTGGATATATATGATGCTGCTATAGGGGATGATGATGTGGAGGAAAACCAGCTTTATCAGTGGATTAGGCCCCTCCATTTAGATGATGATGCAGGCAATCCAGACCCTGATATTGCAGCTCAAGCACGTCAGGAAGGTATCAATGTGGACAGAGTTCTAAATGAGGAGGTGAGCCCTACTACAAGTTTGAATGAACTTATGCAACCAAGGTCGACACATCGTACTGAGCCAGTTCCCACTAATCCTTCTCAATCAGGCAACTCTAGCACAAGATCGGACACTCCTACCAACAGTGGAGGTAGAGGTAGAGGTAGTGGTGGTGGTGGTGGTGGAAATGAAGATGTCACTGGACATTCTCAAGAGTATATGAGCCCATTTTCTGTCGAAGCACACTATACACATGCAACACAAGATGAGGATCATGGGAGTAGGCGTGCCGGACCAGGAATTGGTGCCATAGGAAAAGACTATAGTCGCAGACAAAGAGGTCATGAGAGTTTGGCACAAGAAGAAGAGGATTCATTATCCACCACTTTTGGCTCTATGGGGGTAGAAAGTGACAATTACAATTATGGGCAAAACCCTCCAATATTCTACCCACCACATCTGCCTTACTTGGTTGAGTCTGATAGTAACTCATTGGCACAACAAGAGACAAACTCTTCAAATGAGTATGCTTATGGGCAAATTCAACCACAACAGGTTCTTGATCCATATGGTTGGCATGTTGGCAATTACATGCAAAATTATGCTGGAGAAGTATCTTGGGATGATTATTCTTCACATTACACCTACTCTGGACATGATGATACTGAAGACAGCGGAAATTTTGAACCTCCTAGAAACTCTATGTGGTATTGATTACTTTTGTAATTCATGTGGCAATATTATAGTAAAAATAAAATTGAGGTGTTATTAAAGTAATTATTAATTAGTGAAGCATTTTTTTAACAGTATTTGCCTCTAGCGCGCATTATATTCATCACATATCACATGAAACCTACCATATAATTTGGTTTTTTCAATGTTTTATCAATGTAGTAGATAATATGTTAAATAAACATATTGTGAAGTTTCATTCAAAATTTCCGTATTTTGATAATAATTTCTATCGTTTCCGTCGAATTTTTGTCGAAATTTAAAAATTTTCGAAATTTTCGTCGAAATTTCCATCAAAATTTTCTCGAAACCCGAAATTTTATTCCTTGGTTGTAACCGGTGAGACACTGAGAGGCAACAGTAGCAGTAGTACATTGTACATATAAATATTGTGGGGAACAGCACAGACATGCAAAGTTCCGGAACCGAGGCCTTTGAATAAACTAGATTTCATAAACAACTGCTCAAGTCCGGACCTTCTGCTGACAATCTCTTCCGTGTCCTTGACACAAGCACTAAAAACTCTAAAGCTTGTGCCGTACATAGACCTCTAATTTGAGTTCTACTCAGTGCTTTGGCTTAAGCTGTTTAAGTGCTTTCACTCTCGAGCTCTGAGCTCAGCAAAACACAAACATAGAGAAAAAGGCTTTAAAGCAAAAGGAGCTTATTTAGGAGCCGTTACTATCTACAACAAGAACTTTGAAGATTAATTAGCTTAGAGGCCAGAGGAAGGAGTAGAGGAGCTGTTTGAGAAAGCAAGAAAGGGAGAGAGAGAGCAATGGCAAGGGGGTTCAGGCTTATCTTTGCCACTTCACTGCTGCTTACACTTTTGGGTTTGTGTCTCTTTCTGGTTTCTTCTACTTCTTCTTCTTCCTTTATCTCTGTCTTTTTGTTTCTTTCTCTTTAATGTGGAATGGGGTTCGATACTTCGATGTTAATGGTGTTTGATATGTTTAAGCTTAGATTTCTTTGTACTCCAAGTGATTTTTCAAGTTTGCTCAACTTGGATCTTTGTTTTTCTAAAGTAATGGTCTCTGACACTCTGATTATCAACTGTAAGACCAAGTAAGACTAAGCTTTCTAGACCAAACCCAAACATATACACATAATAAAAACAAATGTCGGTGTGTTTTCTTGCAAGTTACCACTTTTGCTACATTATTGGCCATTTGGGTTCTCTCTCTCTCTCTCTCTCACACACACACATTTTCAGCTTTCTTTCATATATTTTCTTAAGGAATAATGGGTCGGAGACTAACTATTGTCCTAGCTTACTTAACTGATACCTCCAAATTAACATATTTTTTTAGCTGATAGCTCCAAGGTTCACATATATAATTTCTTTTTATTATTAAGCTTCGCCCAGCAATCAAATGCTCTAATTTTTATAAAACTTTTCTGGGTATATTTAGTTGAGTTATATATTATGGTAGCCAAATATGCTTAATTTGGAAGCTTACCGATCTTGGTTCTAAAGGGCCAATGCTAAATTAATGATTTTCTTCAGTAGTGCCCTGCTAAGTCTGCATCTGTTTTTTTTTCAAGTTGGTGGGGATTTCGGATTTCCATTTGATGGACAGCTATACTGCTATTATTGAGTTTGGGGACCCTTTCTACTTTGGCCGTAAACAATATTATAATATACTATGGTCAAATGGATAATCTTCAATTTTTATGTATGAGAAGGGGCACATCTGTTTGTTTACTGTGTTCTTTATCTCTTAAAGTTGAAGTTATTAAGCATTCAATAGGGTACATTGTTGATGTAGCATGCTTGCTGTTTTTTTGTAATCATTGTAGAAAATGGCTTTAACTCTTAAGAGGAAGCCATGATTCTTGAAGCCCTTATTCAGAGTAATATCTTTTGAAACTATTTAATTCACAATGAGTTTTACCAAGAGACTTGGTAATATGTATGTTTTTAGTGGTAGGCCTTGGCTGGAGATGACTCACTCTCCATTTGACGGTCCTACAATGTTTTTGGTGTTTGCATATTTGAGTCACTTGCCAGCTTGCTGGTAGTGGTGCCCGTTGGTTAACCCATTTCTTCAAAGTTTATTCATTTGTTTGAATCTTGTTAATCTTTGTGGCAGATCTTTGCAGAGGAAGCATTGTTGGAATTTGCTATGGAAGAGATGCTGATGACCTTCCTACACCTGACAAAGCGGCACAGCTTGTTCAGCTTCATAACATTAAGTATGTTAGGCTTTATGACTCCAACATACAGGTCCTCAAAGCCTTTGCAAACACTGGCATTGAACTTATGATTGGGGTTCCAAATTCAGACTTGTTGCCATTTTCCCAGTTCCAATCCAATGCAGACACCTGGCTTAAGAACAGCATCCTGCCTTACTACCCAGCTACAAAGATCACATACATAACTGTTGGAGCTGAAGTTACTGAGAGCCCCAGTAATACGTCTGCCCTACTAGTGCCTGCCATGAAAAATGTCCTCACAGCCCTGAAAAAAGTTGGTCTGCATAAGAGGATTAAAGTATCAACCACCCATTCCCTTGGTGTTCTGTCCCGATCATTCCCTCCCTCAGCAGGGGCTTTTAATAGTAGCCATGCCTTTTTCCTGAAACCTATGTTGGAATTTCTTGCCGAAAACCAATCACCCTTCATGATTGATATATATCCATACTATGCTTACAGAGATTCCCCAAGCAATGTCACTCTCGACTACGCTCTATTTCAGGCATCCTCAGAAGTCATTGATCCAAACACTGGTTTGCTATACACTAACATGTTTGATGCTCAGATTGATGCTCTATATTATGCGCTGATGGCTCTGAATTTCAGAACAATCAAAATCATGGTCACTGAGACAGGCTGGCCTTCAAAAGGATCACCTAAAGAGACAGCTGCTACTCCGGATAATGCCCAAATTTACAATACTAATCTGATTCGCCATGTCCTGAATAACACTGGTACTCCTGCAAAGCCTGGGGAGAAGCTGGATACTTATATCTTCTCTTTGTTCAATGAAAATAGGAAGCCTGGGTTGGAATCTGAGAGGAACTGGGGGCTATTTTATCCGGACCAGACAAGCGTCTACAGCCTGGATTTCACTGGAAAAAGTGGTGTGGATATGACTACAGAGGCTAATGTTACCAGTTCAAACGGGACAACATGGTGCATTGCTTCAACTAAGGCTTCTGAAATTGACTTGCAGAATGCCTTAGATTGGGCTTGTGGTTCTGGGAATGTGGACTGTACTCCTATTCAGCCTAGCCAACCTTGTTTTGAGCCAGATACTACAGTGTCTCATGCATCGTTTGCGTTCAACAGTTATTACCAGCAAAATGGGGCTACTGATGTTGCTTGCAGTTTTGGAGGGACTGGGATTAAAGTCAATAAGAACCCAAGTATGTATACAGAGATGCTTTCAAACCATATTTCTTTACTCTCGTTTTTACTAGTGGATTTAGTGTCAGATGCATATACAAACCTAGATAATAAGTCTGTTCTGTGTACAAGTTGCCGAGTATGGTTGAGTATCTCCTTTAAGAGGAGTCACCAAAAACTAATCGTACTTCATTTGTGCAGGCTATGACAACTGCATCTATCTGATTGCTGGGTAAGTTTTATGTATGCGACAATTCTAGTTACAAATTTTGTTTATCAATTTGGCACTATGTATATACCTAGTTTTTCATATTTTGCAATTTTCATACAGGAGCAACAAAACTGTAGCGAGCAATACAACAGCAATATCTTCAACTTCTTCATCCACCATGCGGAATGATGTTCCAGCATGGATTTTCGGTTGCCTTCTTGTGACTTTGATATCATTTCTTTCCTTAAGTTGACCATGGCTCAGACGCTTAATATTTAAAGCAGTAGATATTTTGCCATGGAGACCAGAAAATGGTGATTCTGTGTATTGCAGGGAGTGGTGTTGGTTTGAAAATTTTTGCTTCCATGCATTTTGCATGAGAAAGATAGTATCTGCTGTATATCAATCTGCTCCCCAAGTTTTGTATGATATTGAAGTAGTGATTGATCTTCTGAACATGAAATTATAAATTTGCACATATGGAGGCTTAAGATTGAACCAAAGAAGTTGCAGCATCTGATGGTTGAACTTCACATCTCAATTGGGAGGACGATTCTGTATCTCTGTGAGATAAAATATCCAATGTGGGTTTCAAACTTTCAATCCTAAAATTTTGAAGTCCAAGCACCTACCTTACTCTCTTTTGATTGATATAATTCTTTTGATAGATCTGATGAACTATTCAAGTACCGTAAATTCTCAAATTCGGGAGGAGTTATCCTACAGCATCATTACTTTTAACTGTAACTCTCATTACCACCATGACCATTACTGTAAGGTACACTTCTAAGAAACAATGCTATGGAAATTTTGAACTTCCATATTTGCAGATTTCATCCGTTTGGGACAAACATGGCTACAAGTTCCCCTGAATCCAAGGGTACAACACAAACATCATACCATTATTCAAGCAAGAACATAAAAGTAGGTATGATCTCCTGTATGCTACAAGCTATGATGATTAAAGGGTTTTAGTTTATCCAAGTTAAAAGAGGATTTATCCACAAAAAAAAAAAAAAAAAAAGTACCAACTAGCAACTGCACAGCCTAAAAATGAAATACTCATATGCAAGTACGCGCAGAGGAGAGTATTTATAACTTTATGCAAATCAATTTGCCACATCCATTTACTGAAATCCAGTGGACAAGTAGCTGACTTGAAAATCATACAATACTGTTCTTCAAAGGAGGACACAAAGACAATTAGACAAAGACCATAATATCATCATTTCTCAAGCACCAATTCTTGTTTCCACACCAGTTTCCCACCACTATTGATACATGTAGTTGTTTCACTGCAACCAAACATTTCCAGAAACAGGGTGAGTAGATGCATGCAAACTTGTTCAGAAACCTAAAAGGTAGACCCCAATAAAGAAAAATACATACCAAGGTGACTAAAGACCCTGATCAATGAGATAATCACCAAGCCTTTCAACAACCATGTTGCACTGGCCAGGAGTCATTGGCTCATCATAAATGCCAAGGAGTAAAGCCAGATTGGTCTTTTTCACAGTAACACCACCAGGGCCCTGAAATTGAAGTGACCAAAAACTCAGACTAAAACCACGAAAATCAAAAAATTAAAATGCATAGGCATAAATTATGTATGTGGGTTGTGGTTAATCTACCTTCTTGCCTCGAATGACAGCTCCTGGCTCTCCTTGGATGACCATGTACTTTGTGCCCCCAAGATACAACCCAGTTGGAGCAAGTGAACCGGGTTCAGCAAAGTCATTCATAATGCCAGTTACTTCTTCAGGCTTCAACTATGTCAAACAAACAATAACCAAAACAATAATCAAACACTATCTATGCATCCATCCAAGGATGTGATTTGATTGATAAACCCAAAATACATCAGTTAAAGAACCAGACACAAACTAGTTTATTCAGTGAATCAAACTTTGAATCACCCAAAATCAAAGTTATAAGCTTTAAGCAAGATGGGTTTAAACATTAATCTATTTATTGAAAGAAGAAGAAGAGGAAAATGAAACCTGAGGGAAAGTGGCGCTCTGGGCCCAAACGCTGCCGTCGTGGCCGATGATGGCGGCGGCGGAGAGGTTGTTGCCTTCGATTTCGCACATCAGGTGTTCGTCTACGTACGTTTGCCACGACATCTTGTTGATGTTGTTGTTGTTATTGTTGAGTTGTCTTTGATTTGCTTTTGGTGTTATAGGAGTCTTCTTCTAGCGAACAGCTGCTTTGGAACCACGCCACGCTCTTAAAATATAAAGGGAGAGGGTCAAGGGTCACTGGCTCTGTCTATTTCAAATCCAAGTTTTGCACGTTAACCCCTAATTTCTTTTTTAACTCTCTAATTTTATTTAACTATGTAAAATTAGAATTTAACACAAAAACAAAAAAAAATAGACAAATGCTCTACTCACTAAATTATTGGGAAATTTTTAAATAGAAAATTAGGATTAAATACCAAATATCAATAGTTTTTTAATAAAGCAGGAAGACACTAATTTTTTTTAGTTTAGGTACTAACCTAGAGTAAAACATTTTTGATTAGGTCACAAATCAGTTTGTTATATAGTTGTGACTGTCAAGCAGTTACAGTTGTAATTGTCGAACAGTCACAGTTGTGACCATTTACAATTTATAAAAAATCAAAATTTTTAAGGGTTTCATACTTTTGATTTAGGTTTGGGGGAGAAAGTCCTATATCCCAAAGACTAAATATTAAAGTTTAAGCCTTGCAAATATTGAAAAAACAATAAATTAAAAAAAAAAAGTTATGACTGTTAGACAGTCACAGTTCGATATAACCATGTTTTTTAAAGTTGGTACCTAAACTGAAATGATATAAATGTTAGTAGTTGAAATAAAAAAACATTATAATTTGGTACCTAAAGTCAATGGACCTATTTTTAAAACCAGTCCGCTTTTGTTTTTATTAAAAAAAAAATTTTTGAAATTTTGGAAATATAGCCCTCGAGTGCTACTGTACTAGTAGTACTGGAGATTTCTTAACAAGCGCTCCAACCTTCTTGATTAGTGTTCGATCTTGTCGAGAGTAGTTCTTGAGAAGAATATCATATTTATAAATCTTACAAAAATGATTAAATGTGTTTAAATGACATAAATTTTGACTAATAATTTAAATTTCTCAATTTTATTTACTAAGTTTCATTCATTACAAAAAAATGTGGTAGTGTTATTTATTTAAATTTTGATCTATTTAGGATAATAATCCTTCAAATTTATTTTGGTTGTCTGGGCCACATATCAGATTATATTGCCTAAAGATTCTCACATTTGCAATAATATGAGAATTTGGTTTATTGTGTATGAAACGTACACATCCCTATATGTATCTCTTTTTTTTTTTTCTTTTTTTTGTCAGAACATCCCTATATGTATCTAAATCTAATATGAGCATCGTTGAGATCTGTATAAATTTATAAGGAATATATTCCTAATTTCTCTCTGATTTTGTGGAACTATATCGCATGCAATTCAAAGTTCTACCCTTATAATATATGGATGGGTTCTGCACTCTACATAAATGTGATATGAAACTTTCATATGAACCCACATGCATAAATAAGCTTGAAATTTATGTTACTCATCCTCTTGTCTGAAATGTTGTTTATAGCACAGAGTTGATGACAAGCAAATTGATCCCATTGGCATAAGAATTTGAAATCTGGAGATTGATAGCCATTATTTTTTTTCACTCATCGCAGCAGACAATCTGAATCATTAAGTAGACAAAATCTTGTTACATATACGATTAAAATTGACAAGTAAATTGTCAAACAAGAGAATAATGTCATCTTTCAGCAAAATGAATAGACTGGCAAATAAAGCAGCTCAAGCATCTTATCCTTGGCCCTACACATTACACAAACAAATGAGAGCAAGTTGTCAAATCCCTTGTCTCACTGGCTCATGGTTGCCAAAAACAATTGCTCCTCCAATATAAAATCATGATCTTTGTTTTCTTTCCAATAACAAAACTGTGCAATAAAAGGAAGCAACTTTTAAAAAAGCCAACTCTGAGAGAATCTCTATCCCAGTCACACTTGTTTCTTTCTGGGGCAGAACCGCAGAATTAATGTAAATCTAATTCAACTTTTGATTTGCTCATCTTTTCTTAAGCCTAATAATTGACTTTGATTTTCTGCCCCATCACTTTCCTAAAAGAAGAATGCTTGACTGGATATTCCCTATGATATGTGAGGACATCAAGTCATCAACTTGCAATGCTGTCCCGTTGTAGATAAAAAAATCATCCTCCAAGAGCATTCATTTGCCCACCAAAAATATAAAATAATGGCAAAATATTCTCTTGTTAAGAGTCACTAATCAGTTGGATTCTTGTTTGAATGTTTGGTCCAAATTAACAGTCTGATATGAGAATATTACCTATAAAATAATATCCTCCTTAAACATCCAACACCAAAATGGAAGGACTTATTCTTTGAAAACCAATGGGTGCCAACTAGCAATGTGGCATATAAGTGCATCAATAATGATGGCCAAGGACAAAAGGGAAAGAGTATTTAGATGCTTCCTCAATCCTACAGTCCTACTCGTGTTGTGCCTTGTGAACATGTCTTTCTCTGTATGTAACTAGTTATTTTATTCATTATTGTATATAATCATGTAGAGCACATTTTGATGAGATTTATTAAGGAAATCACAACCAGCTATTCAAATATGTGCTGGCAAAACTTTTGCCAGACAAAGATTCTTTGAGATTGTTCCAATGAATTATAACATAGGTAGAAAAACTACAAGCATTAGAGGCAAATATATCATGAAAATATCAAGTGCTTCTCGCATGGTTATTGTCTGCAACAACTTCACCACCAACTGCAGGCTTTTGGATGAAGGAGATGCAAACTTGAAACCAAAACCCCAAAAAAAAAAAAAAAAAAAAAGACTTGGAAAGAAAAATCCAAAAATGAAATGCTAGGATCATGGTCGATAAGCCTACAGACCCTGATCAACGAGGTAATCCCCCAACCTCTCAACAACCATGTTGCACTGTCCTGGAGTCACAGGTTCTTCATAGATTCCAAATACTAGAGCTTGTCCAGTCTTCTTTATAGTGGTACCTCCAGAGCCCTGAAAGAGATTCAATTACAAATAGGATTTTAGTTTGAAACTTGTATAGCTTAATCAGTACACAGAGAATACATTGGAGATCAAGGTTAAAGAGTAGATAGGATATAATGTATATAACAATGCTGTTGATTCATTTCAGTGCAACTGCAATCCACTTGCTACTAACTAAGATACATATGGTGCACCTAAAATTAAGGAGCAAATCCTATCATATCTAAACAAAAATGATCTGTATTTCCACTAGATGAATGAATGTTCTCCAGAACACATACACCTTAACTATTGAATTAATATTCAGTAGGCTCCTCTTAGCCTTCTGAGCTGAGTGGGTTACAATCTCAGAGTGTGAGTGAGTCTGGTAGCTAGTCAGATGGCAAAAATATGCTTATCCCAGGTTCAAGAAATTGAAGGGCTTGTGGTCTTCATGCATTAACTTACTGTGATTTGGTTTTCATGGCACATAATTAATTGAAATTCCATACATATGACAAGTGCAAAAAGTGCATATAATAGTGAATTAAGTGGTGGCTAGTTGTGAAGTAGCAAAACTTAAAAGGCACATGATATATAGGGTAATGTTCTCTAAATATACAATCTGACAACATAACATAAGATATGTTGTCAAATTGTAAATTTGGGCCATACATTTAGTTTAAGAATCAACTGCTAAGATGATGATCACCTTTTTTCCACGGATGACAGCACCAGGCTCTCCCTGGATTACCATGTATTTTGCGCCCCCAATGTGCAAGCCAGTTGGAGCAAGATGACCCGGTTCCTCAAAGTCCTTCATGATACCAGTGATCTCATCTGGCTTAAACTGGAAACAATATATAACCATGAACAAGAAAATGGTCATGCATGTACAAATATAATGCATTAATTTTGAACATTAAAAGTAACATGGAATATCAGATGAATTAGGAAATGGAGTAGTGGGGGTTGGACCTGAGGGAAGGAAGAGCTCTGGGCCCAGACACTGCCATCGTGGCCGATGATGGCAGCGGCATGGAGATGCTGGCCTTGACCGTCAATGTCACACATCAAGTGTTCATCCACGTAGGTTTGCCACGACATTTTGTTGTTTGAGCTTGGGGTTGTGTGTGTCTGTGTGTTGCTTTGCTTCTTGTTTTTTTCTCTGTTGTGGGATTATATTGTGAAGGGAAGTGGGGAGGCTCTTTTTTGTGTTGGTTTGTTGGAGTTAATATTGTGGTTTGGTCAGTGGTTGTTAGTTTGACAAGGAAATTATAAAGAGGGGGAGGAGAGAAATGTGGGGAGAGCTTTGAAAACAGAGAGAGCGAGGAGGCTAACAAGGATGATCTCATCTGATGGTTCACCTCCATTCTCTCTTTCTTTCATATTTTAGGGTGTCACGTGTTGATTTGCCCTTGGTCTTTGCCCCATTTCACGATTTTAACTCTGTTTCTGTTGGGAAAATGCTATTTATCCTAAACTCATTTTCCCCCAAATCTACATGGCACATTGCCACATTGGTCCTTTCTCACCAAATCCATCTTCTACAATCTGAAGTTTTATGTATATATATACAAGTATATTATACATAAAACTTACTGCGAATATGGCATGGAGGTGCAGCAATGTTATAGCAATGGTGCGGGTCTAACTTTAAAGTAGTCAATGAAATGCAATGAACGAAGGCTAAGGAGGTTATATATGTGACAATGATGCATTTGGATGGACATAAATGAAAAGGTTGTATAAATTAATCTTGTTGATGTGTCATATCGATTGCTACATCAATTGATGATCAAATTCTGAGATGAGATATTTGAGCATTAGTGTTTTTTGTTGATTTGGTGACCACTGAGAAGGAAACCATTTGTTAACACACCATTTAAGAAATTGATCACAAGTATGAACAGGGGCAGGGCAGCTGTGTTTTAAAATTCAAACAGATAATGCACCAGGATTGAACAAAATTGATATGCTTTACATCATTGGCATCCATGGTAACTCAAATTATCTGCTTTGTCTGAAACATTCTTTTCTCTAAACATGTTCAACAAATTATGAAGGGAAAACAAAAGTTTTATACATCTTCAACAGTTACGGACCTATCACCAAATTACTTTCTTTCCACTTAGTTTTGTTGTCCACAAAAATTGGGAGAAGGTTGAATTGATTGGGAATGTCTCAGCCCCTTGACAGATCACAATTATCCACTTAGTCGATAAGACCTCCCTCTGAAAGCCACACCCGTACCTGTTGCAGGTTGGGTTCCAGGTTGGGTTTGGCTAGCTGGCGGAGCTCCTATCCTCCATCTTGCAACTACTTTATGTCTGTGCAGTACAGTTAAGAAAATCTATAGAAACAATAGCAACTGACTAACTGACAAGGGTGAGAAATTAATCCCTACTATTTGGTAGACTTGTAATGCAACTAAATTTCCACTGAAACGTGTAACATAAAAGCATGGCAGTGAATGGAAAAGAGATTAAAAACTAACATGACAAAGAAGAAGAAGAAGAAGAAGATGATGATAGATGGCCCATGGATGATCCAAGCACAAAACTTGACTGCAATAGAGCTACAGGTGGAATGCAATAGACGAGCAAGGAAATGTAATATATACTTTTCACCTTAAAAATAAAAAAAGGATACACCCACATTGGAGTCTTTAATATGTTCTTCCCACCAGCCAATGGATGCAACACAGTCAAGAAGTAATACAGATGTCCAGCAATGATTCCCAGCAGATCTGGCATAATTTGGGAACCAAATATGACGTCCAAAGCAAGCATTGCCCAGGGTAGATAAAATGCCTGCAATCACATTATATATTGGCATTGCATGCATCAGACATAAAATAAGTAGCTGCAGATACCTTACAAATAGAAGCAGCCAATAGAAACTTTGATTGTATACCAATCTGCATACCTTAAGTTGCACGAGGCCATATATGTTGATGTTAGCATTCGGAAATTCTCTACTCCAGACATAAACAAGCATGAACACAAGAGATATCCCCAAGAAAGGAGACCAAAATATAGGGATAGCAGATAAAACCTAAAAAATTTCAAGATGAGTAAAAGGTGAAAACAAAAGAAATAATGTTGGTATACAATTCAGAGATAATAGGATCCTAGTAAGCTTAACACCATATGAGACATATTCACATGCACAGCCACATCATAAAGTTGCAACAGTGGATTTGACACTGAACAAAAAGATAAAAAATTACAGGATTGAGAGTAAAAACCAAGTACAATCGACCTTTTCAGTTTAAAATCAATTCCAGTTTAACCTATAGACAGGTTAGGTGATCTTGAGCTAACCCAGACACCGCAATAAACCAAATTTGCCCTTATTTTTCAGAAGAGATTAAATTGTAAAAATACAATGAAGATGACTCACACACCAATAATGTCGAGGCTCCAAATATCATCATCCACAAAAAATCTGCAGTTCGCCGTTCAAATGGTCCCTTTTCAAGTTGAACTCCGTATCTCGCTCTGTAAAATCATTAGCATATTTGTATTAATGCCTGACTAATTTAGTTCCCTTACTGAACTAATCGACCGGACTTCTTTCCCTCTATGCACGATATTGTGGTGCATAAAAAGGACTAAGCTTCTAAAATGAGAGGTGCACTTGGCTGCAAGGAAAAAGAAGGTTCCAAGGAAGTACCCTTACTTGCTTCTAAAAAGGGATAACACTAATCAAAGTTCTATTACTTACATCATTAAGAGGCGGATTCCAAAGTTGATAGAGAAATTTCCAAGGAAGAAGAAGTTTGTAATCAACCTCCAAACCTACAAAGGATGGTGAAGTTGAAAAAGTGTTCTATTTAACAACTAAATAAACTTAAAAATTATTTGATGAGATATGTACCTGGAAATGTTTAAATACCGCTGGATAGTATAATGCAATAGTTGCATAATTATAAATTCCCAATTGAGAGGCCGTAGTTGCCAATATGCAAAGGGTCCCATAAGCCTTGCTTATTGGTGGAAGTGACTGATAGAATCTGAAAGAAGTGAATAAAAAATGGTTTGAATGGTCAAAAGAAGCATTAAAAACAGTTGAATCTTGAGGGAAAAGGAAAACAGTAACAGATGCACAAGATAACTGGGTGATCATGACCAATCATTGTGGACGAGCGTGGAGCATAGTTTATGAAGATAAAATCATATACAATCATACAGTCATACACTTTATCTTCATTAAAAATACTAGAGGCCTTGCTGCAATGCTAACTTCATCCGGAAGTCATACACCTATAGCAATGCCTAACTCAATTCATCACGCCAAAGAACAATATACAGGTAACATGTGAGTTTTCCTTTAACATGCTTCAAAGTAAACGAAAATATGAAGGCTTATGGAGATATTATAAAGAATAAACTCAAAATAGCTGGTTTATATAGATACCCAAATTTTAGTATTTCCAGCAAGTTCTGTAGCTACACCTACACTGAATAAAAAGTGAAGCAGCTTCATTCTATCATTGTTTCCATCCACAATCACACAAAACCAAGTTCTTCCAATGGCAACTCATAGTCTTCAAGACCACAAAACCAAAGCAAACATGTTTAAATCTTTAATGTAACCGACATCTAACATCTCATGGAAAACCGTTTAAGAATTAGGCTTGGTTTATCACATAGTACATATCCCATAAATCCATAAAACTAAAAGGCCCTAGTCCAAGCAAATAATAAGTAAAATACAAGTCTAGGACAATAATTTTTGCTAAATGCTAATGCCTGATTAATATAAAAGCAACAGAATATGCAACTAGGAACAAACGAGTATTATGTAATCACATACAAAACCAAAACCCAATTACATAAATGAAAGTAGTAATGACAGCAAATTATAACAAAAAACAAAAATCTATGAATCTGGGAAGGAAAGAGAAAGAAAAAAAAAAAGGGTATTACTCAGCAGGAGAAGACATTGCAGACCCAGAATTGAAAGCTAAATTTCAGTGGTATCCTAGTTGAGATCTCTCACTCCTAATCTCTCGCTTCAATGGAAATATGAATTAACTTCGAACTGAAGGAAATTAAAGGATGGGAAAGAGCAGGGTTCCTCATACAAGTACGACCCAAAACCAGAAGCTTCTCAAAGACTATCGTTTTCGTGCACGTTTCTTAGTCCTCGCACGCGCGAATCGCTGACAATTGGGTACTCAATTGGGCTGAGCATGTGACGAGTTTGGGTTAAGGCCCATGAATTGTTGATTGGGCTACTGTGATGTAGATATGGTCATAAAGGTTTTCTTATTGGATATGGGTCTTGGCCGCTGGCCCAATAAAAAAAGCCCAAAACTTGAAAATTCAGTTAAGAATTCAGGCCCAGAATAGTAAAAGAAAGATCGAAAAAATGTTCTCCTTTTTAAGTTTTCAACATTACTTTTCAGTTAATTGAAGTTTATGCTAAGCTTATTATTCCTTTTTCACTTTGTATGAATGCTTTGTTCTATTTTATGTATGTGCATGAGATTAATTGATAAATCTTCATCATCCCTTGCACCTAATTGATCATCATGCAGTGTGTGCTGGGAGGGGGTCCTAAATATATTATGATTAAGTTGGTGCTAATTAGCAGAATAACTGCCATAATTTATGTTTAGCTTTGCAATAAAATCAGTGCCAATTAAGGGTCATGATTGGTGATATATATATGATTTGTGACCAGGAGATAATATGCATTTTATATATATACACCCAAATGATCTGTCTGCCAACTTGTTATTGATACCATCACGATGTTGGCTGGCATTGCTGGAGTGCTTGTCTGGAAACCATATATAGGAAAGAGAAAACCACGTCAATAACCAGATATATGAAGCACCTGATCGATGAGTTTAGTACTTAATTTAGTGGTTACACCCCTCTCTTCATTCCAAAGGACCAAAGGCTCCAATATCTTTCTGTGCATCAGTCATTCAGTCGTACGACTGTCTTTATTGTGGACCCACCAAAGTTTTGTTTTTGGGCTAAACTACAACCAAGTGGATTGTCCCTATGTGCTTTAATAACGTTAACAATTAAACATTGGTTTTACACACTAATTAATTATTAATGTCTAGTTTTCCTTTTAAAAATAAATAAATAGAATACAGTGAATACATGGACTTTAACTCTTACTCTTTTATTTTTCTTTTAGCTTAGAATGAGTTGAGAAGTTGGCATTAGGTCTTCTTCGATGCATGAAGATTCCAAAACTCATGAGACCCATGATGTTTCTTGTCCATACAACACAGAGCAGAGTACGTGATCAGCTAGCAGCTAGGCAGTGGTTTCTTATTATTATGATTATTAATTAATTATTGGTTCTATTATTTTGGGTAATACAGTTAAGTGTACGTAGGATTAAACGGCCATGATGATAGAGTAGGTAGCTAGCTTTGTAGGAGTGAAACACTTGGTAGCGTAGCAATGCAACAAAGCATGATGGTCTGAATCAATATTGCAAGAGGGATGGCACCTACACGCTTGCTTCCCACTCTGCATTCATAGTTAAAATATGTTCATGTCATGCCCCCACGTACCCCTCAAGAATTTAATTAGTTAAGTTTAATATATAAGAACAAGAGAAATTTAGAAAACTAACCCAAATTGAAATCAATTAAAAATTTTAATTTCTTTTTTAAATTTCAAAAAATTTGATCTTTGAGTAGTACTTGAGTTTCCTTCAAAAAGTACTCGAACACCTTTCGAGCACTACTCGAAGAGTTAGGAAAGCTTGAACACTACAAGAGAGTTAAAATTAAAAAAAAGGTTAAAAGTACCATAATGTGTTAGTTTTCAAAATTTATATAAGAGCATCAATTTTTAGACTCTAAATTTGTATATTTGTACTTTTTTTCGTTACTTTACTGTGAAAATATCTCAAGGTTAATTAATTATAGCTGCCTCACTAATGACAAAATGGATCGAAAACAAGAGCATTCCAGAATACACACAAAACAATGAGAAGAAAACATTGCATATGACACATTTAATTAATTGGCAACGGAGAAATTAATGCTTTATGCCTATGCATGCACCTTGTATGAAAGCTTAGTTGTCTCCTCCAATAGTCAAATTATTATAGACCAATTACAATTTATATAATTAAAAGTTTAAAACCCTACCAATTTTTTGTCTAACTATTCACATTTTGCTAAATTAGGGGCTTGTTCTTCAAATCACTGTCGAATTTAATCAGCCACCATGTTGTATGATTGTATCTTAATTCCAACCAGAAATATTCTTAATATATCCATGACATGACTAGCTAAATTTAAAAAATAAACGTCATGTTCCTATATATATGAATATATCTACCAAAAAGTAAACTGAAAATTGAAGAAAAGTTGAAAATATGATGAGAATATGTATGATCGATATAATTGCATTTAAGATATTATATTTTGATAATAATGTATAGTAAACTCATTAAAATGGGCTCACAAATCATTCAATAGAATCAATACCCAAAGAATATTGACCAGAAATATGTCTAATTTATTATTAATTAGAAACTTAAACTAGCCACTAAAAAACACAAAACAAATCACAAAAGATTGTTCACGCCGTCAAGTCAAGACAACCGTCCAAAACGCTGATTCGACGGCGCCAACAAGCACCACGTCGGCAACCTCTGCTGCTGCTACTACTCTCCAAGTCTCCAGTGAATTGAAATTAATTTGCAAGCCAAATTCTCACACAATCAACTTCAACTTGAGCATCCAAGTAGGCTTTGGCCTTGCATGAAAATGTAATGACAGCCTTTGCTCAACTGTTCTGACCCCACTGTCCATTTTCATGTCGATTTATCCTTTACCCATTTTATTTTCTTTCCATTTAATATTTAGTGGAAGTTTTGAGTTGTCTCTAACTTGATTCCTTAATTCGAATCCGAATTAATATTACATATGTTTAAGGGAATAGTAAATTTGAAAAGTTTTGGATGAGTACATTTGAATATTTGAATGATACAATTCGATTATTAAACGATGAATGCTCATTTAATAAAAAAGTCGTATTAATATTTAGATTATTAACAACTAAACTTAGTTAGATATGTCATATTAATGTCATCTCGTATCATTTTAAACTCATACCTTAATATAGTACAAACGTGACTTGTTAATATAGATTGTCCTAAACCTCACACAATGACAAAATTAACATTTCATTTTTACAAAATTTGTTTCCTATATATAGAAGCAACCCTTGTACTCCCTATAGAACCATCAACCCCCTCATACTCATTCAATGCTCACCCGAGCTAAGGGCATTGGCTTTTAACATATGTCATGATGCAAATTATTCAAAGCTAGCTATATTAAAAATTGCATTTCACAAATTTAGCCTCTTAATTAATCTAACCGAAAGAGTTTGTAAAAATTGTGCACATGAACTTTTTCTTCTCTTGAATAATTGATAGATGGCTCTTGGAGTCGAAGAAAATGCCAAGCTATTTAACTAAACCGTTCACGGATCACTAAGAAAAACTAGTAGATTATTATTTACACAACAAGAAGTCACATTATGAAAAAGAAACATAAGAAAGCAAGTGAAAATAAATATAAAACTGCTAACTACGCGAAAATATTCTCTTATTAAACTGTGGATTTGCATAATAATTAAGTTAAACATTGATGACATCATGACAAGAAGCACTAGATTTTTAATTACCACTGGCTAAAAAACTTATACCTTACATTGATTTTAACCCATATTATATATATATATGTAGTCCAAACTCTCTTAATTAATTCCTAATAAAGAGTTTAATGGGAGGCAAAAATCGAGGAATTTTAGTAAAAATGATTAATAATAAAGATTAAAGAATAGAATAAGAGAAAAGAGGGAGTTTCCCAGTCTACAAAAGAAAGAGATCGAGATTTATACAGAAACACACAGAAGCTGAGTAAGAAAGCAGAGCAATGGATCCCTGCCCCTTTGTCCGGCTCATGGTGGACTCATTAGCTCTGAAACTCCCCCACGCGACCAAACCGGCCGGTTCAGGAGTCCACCCCTCAGCCACGCCCTGCTTCTGCCAGCTCACCATCAAAAACTTCCCTTCCCAAACTGCCCTTCTCCCTCTCTCTTCCTCCCTCAACGACTCGCCTCCCGACTCAGTCGCCTCCTCTCCCGCCTTCCACCTGGACCCCACCGCGCTCCGCCGCCTCTCCGGAAAGCCCGTCACGCTCCGTGTCTCCGTCTACACGGGCCGCATGGGCCGGACCTGCGGCGTCCCCAGCGGGAAGCTACTGGGCCGCGTCCACCTCAGCATTGACCTCGACCCGGCCCGGTCCCGCCCGACCGTGGCCCACAACGGGTGGTTCAAGCTGGGGAAAGAGCGCGACAAGCCCTCCGCTAGATTGCACTTGACGTTGCGGGCCGAACCGGACCCCCGGTTCGTGTTCCAGTTTGGTGGTGAACCGGAGTGCAGCCCCGTGGTTTATCAGATTCAGGGCCGGGACATATTACAGCCCGTTTTTAGCTGCAAGTTCAGTGCGGACCGTAGTTCAAGATTCCGGTGAGTTTTCAGTTTTAGGCGCACTCTAGTCGTTTATCTTATAGTTTGACTAACGTGAGCCGGGGGTTGAATTACTTTTGCATGATTATGCGTTTTGGGGTGTCAAATGTCAGTATGTTTAGCTAGCTGATGTCTAACGATCACGTGCCAAGTTGGGCTACATTTCATTTCATCTTTTATGCATTTTAGAATTTTACGTTTCTTTCATGCTAGTGAGTGCATTTTCATGTGTTCCTTTCATATGCTTCTTTCATGGGTCATAACTAAATCAAAATTGCAATCAGAGTAACGAAATCGCATGGCTAGGCTAGCCAGTAATGGGTGATCTCCTTTTTTTGGATTATGACAAGGCCTTGGTCCCAATCAACAATTTAGCATCAGTCTTTACTCTTTATCCATAGGCTGGCATGGTTTAGGAAATTTGACCTGAAATTTTTTTAATTGTTCAATCTAATATTACAAATAAGAAGAATAATTCTTAGATAATTGTCCTGTTTAAAATGGGCCAATCTTGATTTTCGCTTCACCTTTCTGCTGATGATACGTACATGTTTACTAGTTAAGTACTGCATAACATTTGGTTTGGCTTTAATTTGGCTCTTTTGTATATGTAAATGGGATTACTGATATAAAAAACAACCCGGACTATAAAATTTGATTCTATGAATGATTGAGAAATTTGAAAAACTAATTCATTTTAATTGTTATTAAAGACTTTTAACCTCTTGTTTTAATTTTTAGAAATTTGACTCTCAAGTAGTGCTCGAAGTCCTATTGAAAAGTGCTCGAGGGGGGTTCAAACACTACTCGAGGGTCAAATTTCAAAAAATAAAAAAAAGAGGTTAAAAGTCTTTATTTAACTTCAATTTAGGTTAGTTTTTCAAATTTATCAAATGATTGGGTTGTTGAAAATGGCATTTGAAAACACAGATAATTAAACAGCTAATGGTGGCCTGGTAGTTGCATATCCTAGTTGGTCAAACACACAATGTCAACTCCCCTAAACTGTACCCTGAATTGGATTCCCTCCCATGTGCAAATATTTGGTCTCAATTCTACATGTTCTGTTGTCGATTATATTCCTGTTTGACAAGCAGTCCATTCTCTTATTTATTCTGTCCTATTATACAATTAAATTAAGATTAACGATCATAACAGGGTTTTGATCTTGTCTGAAATCTGCAGATCTCTCCCATCAGAAGTTACCAGCAATAATAGAGGATGGATGAGAAGCTTTTCGGGTAATAGAGAAAGGGCAGGAAGGGAAAGAAAGGGGTGGATGATAACGATTCATGATCTGTCTGGCTCACCTGTTGCAGCTGCTTCCATGATCACTCCCTTTGTGGCCTCCCCGGGTACTGACCGTGTCTCCCGGTCAAACCCTGGTGCATGGCTCATCCTCCGTCCTAATGGATTCTCTGTCAGCAGCTGGAAGCCATGGGGTCGCCTTGAGGCTTGGCGCGAGAGAGGGCCTGTTGATGGCTTGGGCTACAAGTTTGAGCTAGTCACTGACAATGGGCCTAGTAACAGCATTACCCTTGCTGAAGCTACACTGAGTGTCAAAAGGGGTGGACAATTTTGCATTGACAGTAGGTTAATGAGAGATCCTGCTTTGAATTCAAGGTCGCCGGTTAAAGGGTTTGTGATGGGTTCGAGCGTAGAAGGCCAAGGAAAGGTTAGCAAGCCTGTTGTACAAGTGGGAGTGCAACATGTCACTTGCATGGCTGATGCTGCTCTTTTTGTAGCACTTTCTGCAGCCATTGATCTTAGCATGGACGCTTGCCGACTCTTCTCACATAAACTTAGAAAGGAGCTTTGCTACGATGAACAAAATTTCTTCTCCTAAATTAAACTGATTCAAATCCTTAATTTTCCTGCTAATTTATATCCTCTCTGCTGCAGTGACAACCAAATAGTTTCTGCCCAGTCTGAGGCATTGTTGGTTTGAGCACAGAATATGTATACTTTTCTCATTTTCTTTATTGGGCCTTTTTCCCCACAATTCTTTCATAACCGATTCTTTTTTCCCACAAAAATTTTGAGGATTTTCCCCTATTTGGGAGCATAGCATCTTTTCTTGTTTGATTATTGTATGTGATTTTGATCTTCAATAATGTGTCAGGTTTTCATGGTTTTGATTCTGCCTGTGGTTTGGTTTTGTAGGCACCTTGTAATGAGAGAATTTCTCTTATTACGCTGTAATACAAGTTGGTGTGATGCACAAATTTAAATCAAAATGGGCTCACAAATTAATCACTCAATATGCATAGTGTAGTTGAAACCATCTTGAGATTGGATGAAGGACGTTATTGAATTCGACTCCAGAGGATGAGCCTTGAGGAGGATATCAGCAAAGTTAGTTTGGTCTCTGGAGAAACCTTAGGATAAAAAGAAAAAAAAGAAGAAGATAAAAACAAACTTAAAATTGTATGCAGCTATTGCACGAAAAATTCAGTTGAATCACTTACACTCAGTAGTCTAACAACAGTAGCTATGTTAACAAACTCCTGTAATCTAAAATTAATAGAAAGCTACATATCCTTGTTATTAAGATCATCAGAACTAAATTGTGTAGTGGTTCTATCTTCTAAATTGAAAATTCAAGCCATACAACCTTACTCTAATTTGGTGATGTAGTATATGAAATTTGATGGACACCCAGGAAATCTTGAAGCCAAACAGACATGGATGGAATGTGATCACTTACAAAAAGAGCCTCAGATGTTTTTTTAATTAGATCATTTAAATTATGTTTATGAGTTTATATCATTAAAGTGCATTAAGAGTTTATCTCAATTTAGAATGAACAGGGATTGAGAAAATACTAACTCATTCAATTTTGGATTGAGTTTGGTTTTGCGTTCTACCCAAATTCAACCAAAGGTTCTTGAATTTACAATTAAGTAATCCTACATGCACCACCTTATATTTCAACTTCATAAAATTTAAACTGATGTGAGAGTTTGTTATTTATTCATCTATGAGTTCACTTTATACCTTATTTAATGCAACAAATGAGAAATTGATATGTCATCTGTCACATAAATTATGATCGATAAATTAAGGTGGTGCTTCAAGCATTATTATTTTCAATTTGATATAGTACCTGATAAAAGTATGATATGCTTTATATATAGAATAATATATAAAATTATTATTTTCAATTTGTTTAACCTA
This sequence comes from Dryas octopetala, assembly GCF_963921425.1. Taxonomy (NCBI): domain Eukaryota; kingdom Viridiplantae; phylum Streptophyta; class Magnoliopsida; order Rosales; family Rosaceae; genus Dryas; species Dryas octopetala. The sequence continues at coordinate 19,372,870 of NC_141370.1, read as the reverse complement.
TTAGTTTGAGCCTATAGTTGAACCTATCTATTGACTTTAAACTTATTAATATGAACAACTTAAGTTCAACTCAAGTAATTAACTTTGATTCAGTGATATTTGAATTGAATGTATTATAATCTAACCAAGTTGCTTGGGCTCATGTTCTGATTTGAATTAAGGATTTTGTGTTGAGTTTAAGTTAATCCTCCAACTCGCCAATTACCTCAAGTTATGTTGCTAGTGGTGAAACGTTTAATCCATGACAAAAGTTTGATTATTGTCCTTCCCTCCAACAATCTTTTTTTTGGTTCAATCCTCCAACAATCTATTCTGCGTAATTTCTCTTCTTTTTTTGCCATTGGTAAATTTACTACTTAATTTGGAATAGATCATTCAAAATAATAATAAACAATCCGTGGATATGATTTATTTTCTAAATTGAATTGATACCAATTTTAATTTAATTAGTGAAATTAAAATTATTTACCAAATTAAAAAAACCTAAAAGAAAATGTATGCAATGTACATTATGTACTTAAAGGTTTTGTTGGAAAAACGAAAAACAGTTTTTCGTTAACCCAAGACTCTCTCTCCTCTCCCTCCCTCCATTTTTTCCATATCCTACTCTCTTCTCCCTCCGTTTTGATTCTCTCAATCTTTGAACCGAAAACCAGAAAGCTCTTTTTCGCAAAGACCTTTCTGGGTTTTCCATCAATGGCCTCCTCCTCCTCCTCAGTCCACCTCCTCCTCCTCCTCCTCACCATCATCCCCAGCACCGCATTATCCCAATCCATCATCAAAATCTCGCCGCCGAAGCGACACCGGGTCTCGGCCGACGACAGCCTCTTCTGCGACAGCTGGCGATTCACCATCGAGACCAACGACGCCGGCACCTGGTCCAGCATACCGTCCCGGTGCGTCGCCTTCGTCGAGGACTACATGACCGGCGAGCGGTATGCATCCGACTCGGGCTTCGTCGCGAATTACTCGCTGGCTTTCGCTCAGGGCGTGCGGATCGGCGGTGATGGTAAGGATGCTTGGGTCTTCGACATCGATGAGACTCTGCTTTCCAATCTGCCCTACTATGAGGCTCACGGGTTCGGGTAAGCTTTGATTCGTTTACAGCCGTTGGATTTGGTTGATTAACAAATTTGGTTGATTAATTTAATCGTGTGGGGTAGGAACTTTTGCCCTCTGGTGGTAGGTATGTTAGATATGCATGTGATTGTCCTTGGTTGGTAAGATTAGCCAATGAGAGGTTGACACTTGGGAGGCTAGTGATATAGGAGATTATAATGTGATGTATGCTGTTTGGTGCAGGCCCACCAGAAGGTAACATGGGCTGTTTGAACTTTAAGCTCTGGGTCCAGCAAGATTCCAATTTCAATGTGGCAACATTGCATTGAATCATTGATGGTGAAAGTGCATGTATATTGAATTTAGAATCTTAGAATCAATGAATCATGCATGAGCATGTAGCAACATGTAATCAAACAAGGCATTAGGTCTTGTTAAGAGTGTCTCACGGGTGTTGGTTTTTGTAGGCATGCATAATAAGAGCCTTAGAGGGCACCTTTTTCATTGGTTTTTTTTCTTGATTGGTCTTTTGGTGTGTTAATTTATGACCAATGCTTGTTGAAGATGATACTGCAAATACCCTCTTTTTTGTGCACCTTATAGCATCTTTAGAATGAGAATGCAGTAAGTTCCCAGGAAGAACTTATGCTAGTAAATGCAATCTATTGGGGAAGTCATGACAGTCCTTCACCCAAAAATGTATCATGTAAATCTACTTACATTCATGCTGTAAATTTGTTTTTGAAAATTTGGGTTGCACAATTGGCACATTGGTCATTGCCTTCAAGTCCCTAACCTTCATCTTAGCAATGAGAGTTCCACTGTGAACATTCTGAATTTAATTTCATACTGTTCAAAATTCTAACAGGTTTTGGTCTCAGAGTGAATTATACAGGATCATTAGATTACAATCACACCAATGCTTTTATCTTGTCTTAATTGATTAGGTTTTCTATATGATGAACTTAATTGACTAGGTCTATTGTCTTTTGGACATAGATCAGAGACATTCGATGAAGTATCTTTTGATGAGTGGGTGGATTTGGCCGAGGCCCCTGCTCTCCCAGCAAGTTCGAATTTGTACAAGGGGCTTGAGCAGTTGGGTTTCAAGATTTTTCTGTTAACTGGACGGAGTGAATATCAAAGAAATGCCACAGAGAGAAACCTTCTATATGCAGGTTACAACAATTGGGAGAGGCTGCTACTGAGGTACATGGGCCAAGTTTCTTTCTTTCTTTCTCTCTCTCTTTTTGCAAGTTAAGAGCAAAATGTATACATGATATAAAGAAACAGGAGCACATCTTGTGTCGATCAAGTTCATTGACTGCTTGCAACATGAAATTAAAGTTTGGAACACCATAATAAGGATTACTAATATATAGTACTTAATGATACAGGGGACCTTCGGATCAAGGAAAATTGGCCAGTGTCTACAAATCTGAGAAGAGATCGGAGTTGATATATGAAGGTTATCGACTTCATGGGAGCTCGGGAGATCAATGGAGTGACTTGTTGGGTTTTGCAGTTGCTCAACGATCCTTTAAACTTCCAAATCCAATGTATTACATTGCCTAAACAGATTTTCCACATTAGGCAATTGTTTATAAAGATTACATTTTTGTATTACCTTATGTTCAATGGCTACAATAGTTGGTTACCATAGTTCCTTGTATTTGTATGCTTGGATTCAGTTGGACAGCATAAGCAAAGTAAATTCATTTGAATTCTACTAGCACAAACAAATTCAGGTACCCAAATCCAATCCAAGTATTTGGTGCAAAGCTTAGTTGAGTAAATTTGGGAATACTAGGTAGAGTCATGCAAGCCTTTCTCTTTCTCACGAGAAACATGGATCTCCAAACTCAAAGTTCTTAGATATATTGTTCAACAATGACTGATAAAGATGAAAGCTATTAAATACACTCTAGCTCTAAATGAGCACTGTGAATGGGGAATGTCAACAACAAGATTTCTAGGTTCAGAGATGTCATGTGACACAAGCAGATAAACTTGTATGATATTGTGGGGATCACCATATAATATTCCACTTGAATGTCACATGACAAGCAGTGAAACCATTTTATATTCATTAATCTTACTTATGATTTTTTTATTGCTGAAATTGAATGCTAATCATAAACCCCTTTGCCTAAGTTTCTGGCCATCTTTGTTATTTTATCAAAACATTTCCTGGACATATCTTAGTTCGGATATTACATTTTCAGATGCAGGGAGTTAATAAAGAAAAAAATTAGGAAGCTCTGAATCATAATTGCTATTAATAGATAGGATAGCTATTCACCAACCTGTTGTAAAGACTGACAGCTCTTTTTCATGGAGATGAAGAGCTTGGATAGACCTAGACCTACCCACAAACAAGAGGCTTTGCAGCAGGGATTCTCAGACAATTTAACCCACCTCCTGGAATCAAAGAGCACTCTGGTTGAGGTCTCTGCATGTTCCTCCCAGGAATGCAATTCAAGGAAAAATCAAAACCCACATTCTTGTAAAAAAGCTTGGTACATTCCTGGCTGAACCCAGAAAAGAAATTGTAAGCAACAGTCAAATTCACTAGGCTTTTCAAAGAACACACCAGTTCTGGAAGAGCCCCAGATAGCTTGTTGTGTGCCAAATTGAGAACTTCAATGTCTTGCAGGCAAGAAATTGTGTCTGGCAGATGACCCATCAGTGAATTGAAGCTTACATCCAAAACTTGAATCTCTGAGAAGAGTCCAATTCCCTCAGGAATGCAACCTGTTAACTGGTTGTTGATAAACAGAATCTCCTTCAATTTGGTACCCATAAAGCCAAAACTAGCTGGGAAGTCCCCACTGAACTTGTTGTTAGCTAAATTGATGACAGAAGCCGGGGAATTCCCCAGACTTTGAGGAAGTTCACCTTCAAATTGGTTGTTGTTGAGAAAGATTGCATCTAGTTTCTTGTTGAAGAGGTCATCAGGAATAGACCCTGAAAAGTTGTTGAATCTGAGGTCTAAGTAAATGAGATTTGGAATGTATAATGTAGCTGTAGGGAAAGGGCCTGATAAGTGGTTGTTACTGAGGTCTAACTCTTGGAGTGAGGTGAGGTCTCTGAAAGTGTCAGGAACTGTGCCTGAAAATCTGTTGCTGTTGAGGTGAAGGAGAGACATATCAGTCAGAAAAGAGAGTTCTTTGACAAGAGTGCCTTTGAGATTGGCCTGGTTGAGATCTATTCCAGCAACAACAGGGCCAGGTGCTGAACCCATTTTACCTTGAGAATCTGCACAAAAGACTCCTTTGTAAGAACACACATCAGAGCCAACCCAAGTGTCTAAAATCTTTAATGGGTCATCAGTAATGGCAGATTTCCATGCGTGGAGAGCAGTGTAAGCTCTGTCTAGCCCTGAAGCTGAAGACCCAGATGGGGTTGGGCCATTGATCCCTCCACCAATCCAAACACCACCCCCACCACCACCAACAGGGCCAACATTGACACCAACACCACCGCCCACACCAAAACCAGCTTCTATAGGAGTTATAAGCAGTAGGAGAAAAGCTAGAAGCCACCGCTTCTCCATTTTCTGTAGAGAACACTCAAATGCTTATTTGATGGGTTTACTTGTAAAGTTATCTAAATGTGGTTGCAGCATTGAAGAGAGAAACTGGTGGGGTTATTTGGTTTTATTTTTATTTCTTTATTTATGTTTTTACTTTTGAGTATTACTTTTTCTTCTGTACTCATGTTGACCTATGTGTGGTGAAGTGTTTATGGTGATGGAACAGGTTGGTCCGTTCGGAATTTAATATACTCACCAAAACAAATGAACAAGGTAAATTAGTGGTTATGAACTTGCATAATGACATGATTTGGTTTTAGTTCCTAATTAGTGATAATTGTGAGAAAGCATTATGAGGAGAGTGAAAGAAACTCTTTAGAATAACTCTTTTTTTTTTCTCCTCAAGAATGACTCATGAGCAAAATTCATATAAATTACAAAGGGTACAAGTTATAAGAAAAAAAAAAGGTATAAGATTCATATACAAATAGGCACCCAATCACAAGGACTGTAATATTAAAACTTTGCCCAAATGATTACAAAACTTATAATTGAGGCAATAGCATTTATTTTTGTGTTCGATTACTTTTTCTTTGTTGGGTCAAACACTAAATTTTGGGCTACACAATGACTAAGTTTTGGCCTTTTTTTTTTCCCGGAAAATTAATAGAAACTTATCCGTATCAATTGTCAAATTGTCCCGATGATAATGAGACCCCTAAAAATGAACCCCAAATTGAAAAAAATTTCCCAACTGATACAAGCAAAGTGGCAAACTGGCAATGAACTTCATTCCCAGTTGATGGCTTTTAACTTAGCCCCAGCTCATCATGAACTCCATTCCCAGTTGATTTATTTTCTTTTACCTCTTAGGAAGTACTCTGCCCATTAATTTAAACCCATTTCATAAAATTCAGTATTTATTTATAATCATGTAGAATTATGGAGCTAAATTACATGGTGATGATGCTGCTAATGTTGAAATGTACAGCTACTACTGCACTAGTAGCTAGTGATGGGAGCTTCATGATGTGAATGGATGAAAAAGCAAGCGCATGCTGCATTGCTACTTTGATCTCTCTGTATTGGATGGCAGCTAGCTCCCATGGCCTGTCATAACCTCATTTACCAATCAAAAAAGGGAAAATTAAATAGCCAAAAAATAGATTCCCATACCCAATTCAACCGCCACACTATAAGTGGAAGCCCTGCAAAGTAGCTGCATTTATAAAGACTTGGCCACAAGAATTTCAATACCAGTTTCTCTATATTCATTTGTGATACCCAACAATAGAAAATGAAAAATGCATGTGTATATTAGGTAGGTATTTAACATTTTTGTTTGACAATAAATGATACCATATATATTAAGTTCCATGTGGATTCTTTGCCCTAGGCACTTAAGGGACATGGGCAATTAAGGACTAGTTGTGGAAAGTAGGGTGGATATAGTACCAGTCCTATTAGACAAATATTATGTAGTACATAACTGGTTACCCAAAAACTCACCTGTATTTCATGTGCTTGTGCTGGGTTGGTGAGTATTCAAATGAGAATTAATGTCATCAATTCTCTATTGCCCTAGATCCATCTACTTAGACTTGATTCATTACATTTATGGGGTGGAAACAAACTTGGCAACTAGCAAGTAGCAACATATCAATTATTCTCTTAAAAACTTTACACAGAAATAATGAAGATTGAAGAATGTGATATTTTGGTTTTGGAGGACTTAGAACAAGTTGGGTTTTGAGATGACAAGTTAATTTTAGGGCCCAGAGTGGTGCTAGTTAGTAGTACCCAAATAGGTAGATACTGGCCCAATGAGAGAGTTGTTGCAGATTATGACAGTCACAAGATGCCTCACAAACATTTCTTGTAGTGGGTCTGGGCCTATGTAACATGGCTAGGCCTATAAGCCCTATACAAACTCAATTCATTTTTTTTTTTTTTGGCCAAGCTATACAAACTCAATTCTAATTTTAGTTTTTTTAACTAATTGTGTCTTGAGACTCTTGAGCCTTGAGCATCAACCAGTCCAATCAGTACTCAATGTGTGCCAGTAGTTAACCAAAGTTTTTTAAGATAGGGAACAGATGGGCAGCTGGCAACTGTTGCCTGCTGCCACTAAAATATCCACCTAAACCAATCAAATCCAAAAGATTATGTTCGAAGGTGGCACATCGAACCAAGAATCACCAACAACTACGTGTTTGTCAGTGTCATCCACAACAAAACCAAAATGCTACTGCACTATTCACACACTTACCAGTAGGTCCTTGCACTCACAACTCACAAGCATTGCCTTCACATGCCTTGTGCAATTACATTTTTACTCCTTGTGATTTATTGAAAGTATTTATTTGTTTTTCTTGTGGATTTAATTTTGAAATTTGAATTGCTATTTCGGGTTCAAGTGAAAGGAAAGCATGTGATTCCTCTTTTGTATATTCCAAAGAGTGATACTATTTATACACCCCCATTAACTTATTTTGTAAAATTATTTAATTGACAAAAAAAATAAAAAATTTACCTTAAAAGACAACCTACATCATTTGAGAAAAAAAAAAAACCTCTCCTTACATATCTCAAACCTAACACTCCTAAACCACAACTACACACTCCACCCTCAACCTCACCTCCAACCACAACCAAAACACACCCCACCCGTGACCCCACTTCCATCCCAAAATTGCTAACACTCACCTCCCGCCGTCAACTCGCCTTCATCGCCGCCATGCATCATCTCTCCACCTTAGCCATTGGAAGTTGAATGTAAATATAATGCTTTCTTATCTAATTTTAATTGGTTAATCAATCCAAATACATTTTTCGTCTGTTTGCGATGATTTTGAATGAGGTTTTTTAGAGTGCAAGAGTGAATTTTATAATTATTAATTTTTGAATTCGTAGATCGTTCGACACTGGTCTACTGAACATTTTGGTTTCGTTCGGTAATAAGTCATCGAACTTTTCAGTTTCGTTCGGTAGTAAAATGTCGAACAAAATTGGAAGGTTCGACAGCTTATTACCGAATGAAACCGAAATGTTTGATAAACCAGTGCCGAATGACCTGCGAAACCCTATAACCAAAACTCGAAATTTCAATCTTGAAACCCATAAAAACCGCACTCCAAATTATCTCAAATAGAAAAAAATAGGTTTTGAGATGGACTAACAAATTTAAATTTGATAAAAAAAAACATAGATTTGTATATGAATCAAAATAATTTAGCTTAAGGCATAACTATGGGTTGACAACAATAGCTATTATGTTGTAGTAAGGTGGTGAGACCACCAACGGCAGATTGACAGTAGTGAGTTGACGACGACTTCAACAATGAGTTGACGGCGGTGGTGACGGCTCCAATGATGATGTTGGTATACAGGGGTGTGTTCTTGGCTAAGATCGGGTAGGCGTGAGGTTGGGGATGAGGGTGTATATTGTCTGAAAAGGTTGAGTGGGTGTGTATTGTTTGGATAGATTGAGTGATGTGTATAAGATAAATTTAGTAAGATTAATGAGATTGATGATATTTTAGTAATGAAAGAGGTGTGTTAAAAGATAAATTTTACATTTGGAAAGATGATAAAAGATGTGTAAGAAAAAAGTGTGCGCAAAAAAATAAAAGTGTGCAAATAACAACTCTCATTCCAAACTATCATATCCAGTATCCAATACCTCTGAGACAAACTGTTTGGTCATTTGAGGAATGGGCCCACTGCTCAGGTATCACAACACATCAAACTCTACTCAGCTACCCTTCATGCATGTTTGAAGCTTCCTCTATACAGTTTTGCTATGCTGCCTACTTTGGAAGTGCATATTCTCCTTGTTTTCATTTCTAAAATCATGTGAAAATAAAAGCTCTCTGTGTATTTTTATCTCTTAAACTGAGTTCCTGATGTGAGTGTAAAAAGAAATATCTACCAAAGCTATCATTTTTCACCCATCAATCTAATTTTAGTACCCAAGAAAAGTCGCAATTTAAAATCTAATAGCAATCCCACTAATTTGAATAGATGCCAACAAGAATAGTATAACAAGCTAGCATACTTATCTCTTTCTCTTTCTCTATCTGTCCTTTTCTAATTTATTTTCTAGGCTAAAAATGAAACACATTTTAAGAATATTCCTTAATAATTTTCTTGGTGATGCTGTATATTAGCTTTGGAATTAGGCTTTTACTTTTACGTTTACTAATCTAATTACTACCAAAGGGCAAAGGGACCTTAAACCTCTCTTTTCCTTCAAGTAACTACTTTCAGACCTTTGACTCACAACTAGGAATTTAGGATCCACCAGTCACCGTGAGACACATCCTCTTGGGCATTACGTAATAAACCCGAACTTCAAGGGCCATATATAAACATCGCCTTCCTTTCCTACATTGACTATTACAATTACGATTGATTCAGTTACTTGTAAAATTATTCGCATTCTACGTACAATTCCTTGGCATCTAAGTTACAGTACACACACTCTCTCTCAGTCCCCAAATTTGGAAACCCACCCCCGATTTCCATAATTTCCCTAATATCCAACCTCAAAACTCTTCAATCCCCTTTCAGATCGGTCCCAATTTTGTGATTAATTTGAATTCCACTCCCTGGTTCCCCAAGTATATAATTCTATTTTAATTTGTCGGTCTTTTTATCGCAGTTTGTGAAATTAGGGTTGGGGATTTGGTTTGTTTTGTTGTGTGTTTTTTTTTTTATTGGGGTTTAAAATTGGATTTGGTGTCAGGGTTTTTATTTTTTTTATTTTTTCGGTGCGTGTGTGCGTGAGATGAAGATCGAGGAATTGGACGACACGGAGTGTGATCGGAACGACGCCGCTCACGGGAGGCAGGTTGTGAGGGTTGACGACGCCAAGAGAGCTATAGTCGGAGCCGGGGCTCGGATCCTATTCTACCCGACCCTTTTATATAATGTGGTTCGGAACAAGATGGAAGCTGAGTTCAGATGGTGGGATGAAGTTGACCAGGTTTTCTCTCTTTTAATCATTTTTAATTTTAATTTTTTTTTTTCAGGATTGGGAAATTTTTTTGGTGTGTTATGGGTTTATTTGATTTTTTTTTTTCTTTCAGAAAGAACAATTTTTCTTGGCATGAATAGAGGGTTAGGGCTAATAGGCTATTATTCTCTGTTTGGTTGCTGGATAATCTGATTTTTAAGATCCCTACTTAATTGGTTTGTAGGAAGATATAGGGTTTAGTATATGGATTTTTTTTCTTATTGGTTCAGGTGTATTTATTGTTTCAATCAGTTATCTCAATTTCTTAGCAACCAAACGTACAAGCAAGAAATAATAAGAATTTTGGATTTTTATGTTTTCATGCTTTTCTGGACTCTAGAAAATTAGATAGTCGCATATTGCTATTGCATATTTTGATTGAACACTTCCTATTAAATCTCTAATTTATATCATTATTGGAATGGCCAAATATATATACAAAGGTATATATATATATGTTCTGGCCCTATATTGTAATTGAATGCGTCTTGAGTAGGTTCTGGATTTGTCTTGAGTTGATAATATATCTTTGCTCATTTTATTATGTTTAATGGATAAGTGGTATTGTTCTTTCAGTTTGTTCTGCTGGGCGCGGTTCCATTCCCCAAGGATGTTCCCCGATTGAAGCGACTGGGTGTTGGTGGCGTTATCACTCTCAACGAACCATATGAAACTTTGGTTCCGACGTCCTTGTATCGTGTGAGTCTTCTCTGCTCCATATGCTTATTTGGTTGTCACTTGTCAGTTGCTGCTAGCATGTTAGATTTGTCTTTATCTTTGCCTTCTGTGTTTGGATAATATGAGTAACTAAATCTATTATTCGAGGGTTTTAGTTTACTCTGAAAAAATATGTTTTAAAAATCTTTAAGAAAGTGGGGGAGATAGAATTTACCTTTTTCTGCTTTATGTATGAGAAAAAGAACCCATAGATTATGCTTAAAAACTAAAATGATTCTTTCTATTCTTTTCTGAAGTTTGCTTTATTGACCAAATAAGAAGGTTGAACTGATTTTAAAATTTTGAAATGTATCCCTCTTTAGATTTTTACTCATTATATTCAGATGTTTGATGGATTTCAGGTCCATGGAATTGACCATCTAGTAATTCCCACACGAGATTATCTCTTTGCTCCTTCATTTGAAGATATCAGCAGAGCTGTGGAATTCATTCACAGTCAGTGATCTTATTCAACTTCAGTTATGCTAGTTTGTAATCTTTTACCCACGTTTGTTGAATGTAATTTCAATTGTGTAACTTTTGTTTTTTCTCTCTTTTTTTGTGGATACAGTGAATGCAACTTGTGGTAGAACTACATATGTACACTGTAAAGCAGGTCGGGGAAGGAGCACAACCATTGTGCTTTGTTATTTGGTAACCAACTAACCATCTACTGATTTCAAAATTTTGCCAGTTGGATTAGCAGAAGAGTTATTGATCCCCAACCCTTTTCTACCATCTGGACATCAGAGGATTGAGTTGATTTACTTTCTGCAGGTGAAATACAAGAACATGACACCATCTGCTGCCCTGGACTATGTGCGGTCTAGAAGGCCTCGTGTGCTACTAGCCCCCACACAGTGGAAGGTATGTTTTATAGCTTCTAAAATTTTGCATTTTGTTATAATCTGCAATCTTCTTCCATTTTGAATCTTTGAACATTTTCAATGTTCATTAATTCCCATTTTCATACAACCTTGTTCAACATTTTTTTCTGCTGCTTGTGCACTTTGAAAATAAGCAGGCTGTTCAAGAATACAGCAGATGTAGGCCAGCTACCACTGCATACTCTCCTTCAGGAGCCGGAGATGTAGTTCTAATTACAAAAGCTGATCTCGAAGGGTATCATGGCACTTATGATGATAATGCTCGTAAGCAGTTGGCAATTGTTCCCAAAATGGTGAAAGCCAGCCCCATGATAGCAAGACTATCCTGCCTTTTTGCATCCTTGAAAGTTTCTGGTAGTTGCGGACCAGTCACAAGGCGGCTGCCTGTGCCGGAGCCACGCGCTTGCTGAGCTGTCCCACATCTCACGTATGTTGCATGAGTTTGCTTGTACAGAAGAGCAGGATGGAAATAAATAAAGTTTTATGAGGTTCAAATGTGCTTGGTAGCAGGGGCGGAACATAAGGGACTAAGAGGGGCCACTGCAAACTTTTGAAAAAAAAAAAAATATATCAATATAAGTTGTAGAATAGCAATGTGTTAAGCATGTGTGTTTCTTGTAAATACAATTCTTTCTTCTCTTCTATTCTAAACTTCTCATTAACATTACAGTACTTAAAATCAAATGACACCTAACACAAACCTAACAACATCATTTGGATAGTTGATCTTTATAGTCATGGATAATATGAGTTAATGTTTTTTAGAACTGGGTATTATTTTATGCGAAAGTTTTTTATGGACAGTGAAATAAGATTAGAAGTATTGTAGCCATCTTTCTGATGGTGACCATTTCCATACAATAACTTTTTGTAGGTTTTATCTATCAGGCTGGTAGCATCTTTTAGCCAATACAATACTGGACTTTTGTTTTTTCGGGGTTTAATACAATAATAAGCTATTAATTTCATGGACCATCTTTCATGCATCCTCTTCATCCTTGGCATTATCACCTGGCCAATCATGTCCTTAATTGCCACAAAATAAACAGGAATTGAAGAGAGGAGCTTAGAAGCTGAATTATAGGCTACGTTTCTTGGAGTATAAATTTTCAATTGGGACCATAAGTTCTTGACATGATTAGCTATGAACACAGCTCAAGCACAAGCTTTGAATCCTTTGATCGCTGTGTATTTAGCTACTGCTGCTGATGTGCTGATAGTCAATTGAGACTCATTCCATGGTTTTAACTCTCATGAATTTGAGCTCTCATTTCTCGGTTAAATTTTAGATTTTAACTCTCGAAAATAAAATATAACCTTGAATAATAATTATATATATATCCTAAAATATAAAACTCTATACCCTAAATGTTGAACTTTGTCATAAATAACTTAAAAATCATAAAATTTTTTATGTCCTTAATTAAGTAAAAACGCACATTATGCAGAGAGAAATATATAACTAATCAGAATTCTAATTAAACTGCTTCTTTCTAATATAATTTCAACTTTATAAAAATATTTAGAGAAAACTCACTATAATCTATAAGGAGAAATGTGAAGCCGTCAAACTGCTCATATATTGTAGAATTTTCCATATTTAACTTGTAAAAGCAGGCTGAAAAGTCGGTGGATGTTTTAGAAAACAAATACATTAGAATTAAGACTGGCAATATTGGTGTCATTATTCCCTTCTCCTATGAATACTTCCAACAAATCCACTCAATACCCAATAATTAAAACCTGTAAGCATGCATAAACATTAAAGACGCATAGATATATATTCCTAGTGTGTAAAATGAAGGGACATTGGCATATTCACTTACCTATTTCTTTCCGATCCCACCCATCCCAAAATGGTTGATATGCAACTGACATCGTCGTCTTCGGTTTAGGTGGTGGTGGACATGCAGGTGGTGATCATGGTGACAGAAAAAGAAGAACGTACCAAAGGCACCAATTAAAGAGGCCAAGAAGAGAAGAAGGCCAAAGAAACAAAACAACCACCGGTGGTGGCGGTGACTTGCAGGGAGCTCTAATCGTAGGAGGGAGAAAGGTGGGGGTAGCTACGTAACTGCTTGGTCGCAGACTTGCAGTTAAAAATTGAATGAAAATATGTTTTAACTTTATTGTAGTTGATATTTCTCCTTCACATGGACAGATGGACACTTGATCAATCTTTCGATCATCTGCAGGCTGACATGGTCGACACTGATTGAGTTTCTGTGTGCTTTATATGAAACTCAGTGTTACTCTTTCATATGAACTTTATTGTAGTTCATATGAAGGTTATTGAGAGAGACCTAACGTGGAAGCAAGACTCCTCTCTCTCTCTCTCCCCAGCAGTTCAAACAAACACATACGGACATACCCAGAAGAGACTTTGTTTTTTGTTTTTTTTACCAAAAAAAAAAAGCATTTCCCACGGATTTACAAATTTCTTTGTGCATTATATTGTTATCCACCATGGGTAAAATTCCCGGCCTATTTTTCATGGCCCAATAGCACTACCCAAGTCCATATAACACTAGTAAGCCAAGCCCAAATAACAACTTAATTAGTTTAAGGGCTCAAGAAGAACCCGTAAGAGAAGAAGAATTCTTGATTTAATTTATAGGGTTTCGAGATCAATTCCTTTCCTTTTTGTTTTCTTCTTCTTCTTCTTTCAAATGCAAGAATGATGATGATGATGAGTGATGAGCTTATATTAATCAATATATATGACGATTATGGAGTACTCGTCAAAAGGAATATTTATAACTTATAGGATTTTGAAAAGAGAAAGGAATGAATTCCATTCTCTTTTCAAAATTTTGTTAGGGATTTAAGGCCTTCTCAATTTAGAATCCCATGTTTAAATATTGGAATGAAATTTTGAAATGGAATGGATAATCAACTTCCATTTTCCCTCTTCAATTAGCCATAAACTTGTTTATATCCCTTTATACAAGCTTGGTCCATGTTACCGAATCCAATCCCTTCATTTAAAATACTAAAATTCTAGTCCTATCCCTTCATCTACATCCCACCGAATGCAACCGTCAAACCGAGGAAAAATCGAAACTGAAAATTGGAAAAGACTCAAAAAAATCAAAAGCATGGAAAAGAAATAATACTTATTAAGGCATCTCTTATTTTCTCTTCTCTAGTTGGTTTAATAATGAGAATGCATATGGTCTCAAACTTTTTTCCACTGTGACTATGCATCTTCATACTATTCATGTGTGCATGGGTTGAGTTCCTATTGATGTTTCCAAATCGTTAAAAATTGTAGAAATTAACTCGTTGAGTCGTGTTGTGTGGTAGTTTGTAGTGTACTTTCTCATTCTATCCAACCCTATCTTCGGGTGATAATATTATTAATTTAGAACATTGTTTTCAACATCTATAATTCTGCATATATTTTAATTGCCCAATGGGAATCCATTTGCCCGATTAGTCCTACATGTTTATATAAGGAAGAAATTTATAAAAACCATATTCATGATGGCTTAAGCTGACGTGGTATTGGCTGGGCCTAATGGACTATTGGCTTTTCAAGAAAAGCTCCTTTGCCAACTTTAGTTGGCATATATATGGGGCCAGCTTGTGTAGCTACCATCTTGGTACAAAAGTCTTGTGTTTGCTATGTCGTATATCATATTTGATAACATTAATTATCGCATAACCTTTTTATAAACAAACAAACTATATATATATATGTATGTACTGTTGATCCTACTATCACATCAATTTGTAACTCGATCGATCTCTTTTTGTACATATTTTGTGCACACAAAATATTTCATGTATATCTTATTCTTATATTATAATTATGATAAAAAAAATATATATATTTCTACTATTTTATCACTAAATCTCATGATAAAAGTAGGTTGCTTAAATCTTTACGCATGCACGATATGCTCACCAAACCCTCCAAACTAGAACCGACTTCTCAGGATGAGATGGGTTTGTCTGCTGCATGCTTATATTCTTATGTCCTTGTACAGAGGAGTGGACCATGCAATTAGGTAGCTAGAGGAGGACTACTAGTAGTGCATGTATGGTTTGGTTGTAATTTATATGAAATTTGAAAAGTGGAATTAGGTGAAAGCTAGCATGTAGGTGGTGGGTTTGGGTACATGGGTAATGGGTTGTGAAAGAATCCAAAAAAGGTGAGGTTTGGTCATGTTGTGATATTCGTCCTTGCACTACCACAATTCTTTCTGCAACTTCTTTATGGGACCAAATCTGCAAACCAAATATATATATATCCTAACTTGTTATATCTACTAGTACTACTCCAATCCAATATACATATATGATATGTATACTCTTTCCCTCTCTGAAGTCTGAAACTAAAGGCATCCAAATCTTCCATAAAGCGAAAGAATTGAATATCACCTTTTTAGGTTGAAGCTGAACAAGACATGTCATTCCTTAATTTATTTTAATAATATATTTTCTATTGCATAATATATATTTGCATGTGGAAAGAGACACTTCCTCGATCCTTCCCACAGTCCCCACGTACTCCTATTTCCACCCCCTTACCCTCTCTCTCTCTCTCTCATATATAAGATCTTCCTCTTTTTGTTTTTTAATTATAAATTTATATATATATATATGGCTAGCTGATTGGGATGAAATTCGATGGTATATATATATAAAAGAAAGAGATATATATATATATATATATATCCTGTCCTGCATATTAATTTGAACTTCTGAAATAAAAATATGTATCAGAGAACAATATATGGCATAATACAACTTAATTAGTGTGACAAAAACTACATATTATATATATAGGATAATTTTGAGGAGGGATGCGGGAGATGTTGGTCATTTTGAAATTAACTTTATATATATCTAGCTAGCTTAAAGTTTATTCTTGTCCTTTCATGATTCTTGGTTCCCTCTGTATTCCCTTCAGAAACTACGATGAAGCTGCAGCCTACCCCTCCAATCCTCCGATCCATGCTGTTTTTACCTTTATTTCATGCACGTCCCGGCCATGAAAATAATAAAGACACCATGCACGTTACTCTCTCTCTCTCTCTGATCTCTTCCTCTCCCTCTCCCTCTCCCTCTAGACTATAATTAATACTGCTGGAAAAGCTCGAATCTGGAATAGAATAAAGCAATAAAGACAGCCCTCAAGTTACAAATTAAAGAAGGGACACAGTGACTAATTAAAAATGTGAACTGTGTTATTATTATACTAAGATTCCATGCATATTTCCAATTAATAAGAAAATTTAGCTGAATTAGGTAGCCCACTTTCACTTCCTTTTAAGTGGCTAGCTACTTCCATATATAGGCACCACTAAACAACCTTTAAGAGCATAAAAACCATGCGCACTTCCACAAATTATCAACCATGATATATATCAAGTTTTTCGTAAAGAGGACTAATATATATTAAGAATTAAGTAATTAACTTCGACTTATGCGTGTGGAGATATTTCATTAATGGAGGGACAATTACCTCAAAACAATTCCACTAAATCCTAATTTCGCGAGTTTAAGTATAGGGCAGCCACTTGGTGGGAAACCAACAGAGTAAAGTTTGTCTCTCAACAAAAGAAAGCAAACTTCCTTTCCATAATAGGAAAACGTACATCAAGAGGAATGCAAGCACTGAAGACCCTTGTAATACGAGCCAGAAAGTTCTTCCCATTTGTTGATCATTTTGAAGACATGAACATCAGAATTCAATTCGATCTTTACTGGCAAATCAGTATTAATACACACACACAAACAGTACTATTTCAATATGTATTCGCAGCATATATATGTATGTATGCATGGTTACAATGCCCTCGTATAAAAATATACGAGACAATATATTACGCATTTCATTCTGATTTTCTGATTACGATCCAATGGAATGAAAAAGAAAGCAGAATAAAAATGGAAAAATGAAAAAAGAAAGAAGAAAGTTAAATCTGCTTTAAGGACGTACGTACTTATCCATACACATGGTGTAAAGTACAGTAAACCATTTGCCTAGATAGAGCATCAATCAATATTGAGCAATGAGTAAATCCAAGTAAAACGTATACTTGCATTGTATGCATGGAGTGGTGACAGCTAGCATATATGCATGGAGAGAATCCAATTCTCTGATTTTTCCCATATTAAATATATATATATATATATATTGAAAGAAGCGGAAAAAAGTAAAGCACTAATGTGTTAATTAATTAACACATTTTTATTTTCTATAAAGGGAACCATATGAAGCCCCTATTCATTGTTTACTAACTAACAAAGACAAAGTACTAAGCAAAGCACGTACAATTAACAAAGTATATGTTGCATTAATTTGCGCAAACTCTTTGGTATTTTAATTCTCTATATATAAAGAAAAGGAAAGAGAAAAATTATACAAACATTTTGAAACAATAAAATAATAATTAAGAATAGCCATAAAGATGATATTGTGTAATGATAATGGTGATGATTTTCATGCAGACTTGCTTTGGGTCTTTGGTTCTCCTTCTATTTTGTCAGAATAGAGAGCAGCCTTTTCTTTTTCTTTTCCCCTTTTGTTTCTTTCTCTCTTTCTTTCCAACATGGACTGTTGCTCAGTTAGTACATTCAGTTGAGAACTAGCCAAGAAAAAAGAGCAAACCAACCATGGATGGTTTCCTTGGCCTCCTCACCTTGAAAGGAACTTGAGGGGTGCATGGCGTCAAAATACTAATGATTGATGATGATGTTGTCTGTGTGAGGGTTTGTTTTTATTGTGATGTATTGATATGTCTTTGCTCTACTACCCATGATGATCTGGGTTGTCAGGGTCAGGCCAGAAGGAAGAGTACTTCATCCACTCTGCCTCTTGAGGGTTTGTCATGGATGACTCCTGCAACAAAGTTAATTGCAAGCAAGCGTGCCACCATTAGGATTAGGATTAGTATTAAGATTAATAGGGTTCCTATAAAGTTTGATATATGCTCAAAAAAGCAACAAAATTGCAAGCTGCAATTTGTGACCTTAGTTTTCTAAAAGCGAAAAAAGAGAGTTTCTATTTGAGTTTAATTGAAAACTCTTCGTTTTAGTATGTAAGATACATTGCTATGGTAATTTTTTTACTAAATATTTAATATGTTAAAGTTGTGGACTTGAATCTACCATGAAGAAATCTAGACATTCCAAAATTAATTAGTAATAAAGAAATACTTCAAACCCTTATAAGCTACTAGCAAACCCATTACATCTTCAACGTGAGATTTCTCTCAACAAATTATACATGTCAATAAATTTCACTTTATCAATTATTTATATTAACACAAAGAATATATATAGATATACGTACCATCTATCTCATTTAAGAAACGATGAAAATGGTAATAAAGTTAACATGCATAGTAGCTTTGTTCTTCCAATTTTGATTTGAAATTATTCAATATAATGACTACTTTACAGTAAGGTAACAAAGAAAGATTATATTCTATTGCCTATAGCTACGAGTCTAAGATATGCTAAGTGTCTAGTTCCTTTTTTCTTTTCGGGGAGGATTATAAAACCACCAAATTAACTGCATATAAATGAAAACACAAAAAAAGATAAAGAGAAAAGGCAAAAAAGGGCTTTGGCTTCTATCTTTAATTTAAATTAATAGTAATAAAGACATTGATTTTCTTGCTTTTGGTCCTTTCTAATATATCCCTGCTTACTTTTTCTTTCTTATCTTGTAATTAGTTGGTATTATGACAAACAAAGCTCATGAAATTTTGGGTCAAAAAGTTGATATATACTCACTTCTTTGACATTACTCGAAGTGCATCCCATAATGAGTTCTTCCAAACCAGATGCAGACCTCGCTCCCAGTTTATGATGCTGTTGCTGCTGGTGTTGTTGCTGTTGCTGCTGCTGTTTTTATATATGCATTATTCAAAAGACAAACCACCAAAAAATAATTAACTAAATACCCATCTTAATGATATTGTCTTCAAGGATTAAAAAGTGAAAAGACAGTTTCATGTTTGCAATATAGCATACATTAAAAGCAACACTAGAGATATGAGTTTGCCACATGTACAACATGGATATATATATATTAGACCCAATGAGGATTTTTGTTGAATTCAACTCATCACCTACAAATTAAACTTGCACCTTTTAGATATGTGATAATTAATTAACTGCAACTTTTTTTTTTTTTGTTGAAGAGCAATTTTTTTAAATAAAAGTTTGGCCGCAAAAAATACACCTAGTACTATACAATTATATGTATATCTTGGTTGCAATTGAATTAAGGTGACCAAATTATTACTAGGGTGACGCGTTGACATGGGGTTGGGTCGATTTATATACCTGGAAATTTTCATTTTGGAGCATTATTCGGGAGACATGGTAGGAGTCCTGATCAAGAATGATGGAGGTGTGATGGAGAGGAGGAGAGATGATGGTGGAGATGGGATGTGTAGGCCGGCTGATGTGGAATGCTGTGGTTGCCATTTGCTGTTGATGATGGTGATGTGGCTGTGCATGGTGATGGTGTTGCTGTTGTTGATGATGCTGATGATGGGGTTGATGTTGATCATGGGCCACATGATGATGCTGTGGTCTTTGGTGTATATCTTCGCACGTGCCAGATGCCTGGGCTTCCCTTGCTGTTGAAGCCTCTCCTCCTATCCCCACCTGCACCAAATTAATGGACACCCCCATGAATGTATGAACAAATTCGCTACCAAGTCTATTTTCCACTTTATTTTAATTTCTATATATGTTCTTCTTTTTTTGCCCCCGGCCTAGCAGCTTGAATAGTGATTTCTATCTAATATTGCTATACCCTTTTGGTGGGTACACTAGTTTTAGACTTCTAGTCTGCTGAAAACGATAATCCAGAGGTCCATGATATTTGTCATGCCCCAAATGCAAGCAAGCTAGGTTGAATTAAACCATTTGTGTTAATTTCTTCCATTTGAGTTTTTATTTAATTAATTAATTGTTGGAAAAAAGATTAACCAAAAAAATTATTGCCTGTTGTAAATTTGTAATTGAACATTGTTTGATTTAATTATAAGTTGCATGGAAGCTCTTAATTAATGCATGAATATACGATGATGAAATTAAAGAATAATTTGTACCTCATCAAAGCTTTTCCTGAATGGGGCAAAGCTGAAGTGGTCTGACTTCAACTGATGATGAATGTCCATGGCACTGTAAGTTGATATTGGAGCTGCGGCTGCAGCATTAACCCCAGCGACTGCAGACAGCTGATCATGATCTACTCTATGAGCACTCATACTTGGCATTATTTCCTTAGAAGATGAGCAACTCCCACTCCCACTATCTCTTCTGCTGCTATTAGCATGAACCTCACTGCTTCCTTCCCCAGTTGTGCTTGCAGTGCTTCTATCAGACCAGTTGCATTGTCGTGGCTGCGTCTGATAGAATATCTTCGACACCACCAGCTCTCCCTCTTTCTCTTCCTCATGCTGACCCAGATGGTACTGGTGCATCACCCAGTTCGTCTTTTCGGGTTTTCGGTTCTTGCCAAAGTTGGTGTAGAGGACTAGGATTTTCTTGCACCCTTTTTGCTTGCCATTCACCATAACTGGTCTGGTCTTGCCGGTCTTGTGCCACCTTGTTTCTCCACCTTGCAAGTCACATTCGGTTTGGATTTTTCTCCTCTTTCGTGTTCCAGTTGTGTAGGCTTTGGAGGGTCTGTGGAAGAAGTGCCTGCTCAACCCATCTCTTGTGACTCCTATTGGAAGAAATGTGAATTAAAGCATTAAAGCCAAAATCAAAGTTAGGTTGACTACTTAGGTATGACAAAGTGCACTCATCATGTGGCATAATATTTGAGATATTCTCAAAGTCACAACCAACGGAAGCAGCATAGTGTAAGTAACAAAACTTGTAATTAATTCATAAAATTGGAGAGAGAGAGAGAGAGAGAGAGAGAGAGAGAGAGAGAGAGAGAGAGAGAGAGAGAGAGAGAGAGAGAGAGAGAGGGTATTGAATAATTCAAATTGTTGATATTGACCATACCTGGAAGTTTTTCAGGATGGGTGTAACAAATCCCATCTTCTCCTTCAATGGTAGGGATGAACTCATCTATCAGGGGGTGAGACTTGGTGTCTTTGGCTTCTACCTTTGCTTCAAGGTGTTCAATCAGTTCTTGGTCTGTTGGATCAAATTTCACTCCTGCTGGTAGACCTAACCAGTCCTGCATTAATTCAATTCCATTTAATCAACTAATTCATTTATTTTCAAGTAAATAAAAATGAAAGCAATCAAATTCAAAAAAGAGAAGAAAGAAATTAGTAGTTAAAGTAAAAGAAAAAGATGAACCACCCTTTTTTATATTAATATCAAAATCTACTTCTCAGATTGAAAATATTAATTACTATATATATATATATGTCAAATATTAATATACAAGAAGCATAAATCTTGATCATATATGCCAAATCCTTTTAATAGGCAAGAATATTAGTATTGATAATTAATAATTATCCGTACGTACCGGCTTTGATTCAAGTTTGTGTCCACAACCGGGGCACTGTTTGGATCCACACATCTGATGCTCTTCAAGCTTGGCATCAATGAGATCAGAGCTTCTGATAATATTGGAGGACCCCAAATTACTACTCTTATTCATTGCTTATTTCGATCTCTTTCGATGGATGAGATGCTATCTTCTTTTTCTCAAACTCAGTTGATCATAATCTTCTATGAAATTATCACCACCCTTGTAAAAGAATCCACTACTACTCATATCCCAGCTGCTTGCTCTCTATACAGGAATCATATATATCAAACTACGATTGAGAGATCTACTGATCAACTCTGTGCACAAAGGGTCTTAAGAAAAAAGGGAAAGGGATCAAAAGAATAAAGAAATTGATGGATAAGTTGACGGACTTGATGATGGTGATCAAAATATGAACAAGCTGTACAACCTTTGCTTTTGGTTCTGATGAGGAGTAATATCAAGCACATAGAAGAGCAGCTTCATCAAGCTAATGAAGTAAGAAAAAAGCAAAATACATATGATCAAAACAAAACCTTTAGACTGAAATATATATATATATAAATATTTTGCAAATCCCAAATTCAATATCTATATATGTAATTAATAAGAAATTTTGCAAAACCCAAATGAGAAATATGCGCCCAAGACAGGAAATATAGATATTTTGTTGAGGAAAAATATTTAGAAAGGAGAGAAGATGGAGAAGAAGAAGAAGCTAAGGTGGGAGAGAGCTAGAAAGAGGAAACTGTCACAGTGAGAGTTGAGCTATAAAACCTGCTTTAACCATGGAAAACACCAGAAATCCCTCTCTCTCTTTCTCTCTCTCTCTCTCTCTCTCTAGCCACTTTAACTGAAGGGGGGCAGTGAGAAAAAAAGGGAAAAGTTGCCCAAAACCTATACTACATACCTCCACCTTTAAGGCTTTGCCAATTTAAGAAGAGCATGTAGCTAGCTAGCTAGGCGGTTTAGGTGAGAGAAAGAAACACACACACAGACACCAACATACAAGTTTGAAGAGGATAGAAAGAGAAAAACCCAAGTTGGTTTTTGTAAAGCTAGCTGCTCATCTCTCTCTCTCTCTCTCTCTCTCTCTCTCTCTCTCTCCCACACCTTTGTTTGAGCCTTGACTACAAAAGCAAAAGGCAAGAAACGGCCTTCACAGCTGTTACTAAACCACAAATACAAAAGCAGAGGAACCCCCATCTCATCTTTGCCATACTATTGTATACATATTTATTTATGTATTAATATTGCAAAAATTGATTTATACAACAATAATATTATACTATATATATAATTTTTTTTTATCTATAAAACAGTGGTTGGTATTTTCATGGTAAAAGGTGGATATCAATAAAGTTGATATTTAAATTCTTAAGACCTCCTCTCCCAAAAAAAACCAGACATATAAATGCTTGAACTCATACGTGGCAGTAGGCTTTGAGTGATAAAGACGACATCAGCAATTTACAGTCCCGCAATATATTTTTGTTTTTCTTAATTTTGTATAACAGATTTTAGTTAAGAGGCATAATAAAGCCAAAAATTTTCTGGGGACAGTGAGAGAAAGAGATTGTGAAAAAAAAATATGGTAGAGAAAAATAAAAAAGATGATAGGTGCTCACATGGGTTTTGAGCTGGAGTGCTGAGATCATGATGCTTTTGCCATGAATGTTGCAGAGAGAGAGAGAGAGGGTGGTATTAGCTACAAGGTTGCTTGATATGCAAGGCAAATGAGCAGAATACTTGATGGACCACCAGCACCCCTTGTAATTAGAACTTATGCAAAATCATATTTAAATAGAAGAAAAATCTACGAAACTTGGGGCAGAAGCACACCAAATTAATAAATTACTTCATCCGAAAAGAAATCATTTTTTTTTAAATTTCTAACATGATATGTATATATTAATTATCTACCCTTCTTTCCGGCTTGTGTTATTTCTATTTAGGGGAGATATTTTAAGTACTACACACTCATACAAATTATGTAGCCTCCTAGTATATATTCCTAGATGAAAAAGAAGTAGGGCCCAGTGGGCCACCCACTCTCATGTGGGCCTTAGGTCCTTGCATATCTTCTGCTCTCAAAAGTGTCTTCATATAGCAGATGATGGTGAGCCTTCACGTTTATAACATTCATTCATTCAATAAGCAGTCAAAAATAAAATGATGGAAGCTCCAACATGCTGTTTACACAACAGATAGATGTGCATCATTGCTCATTTGTCTGATATATATATACCTTTTATTTATTTACTTTTTTTCTGGGTTGTAAAGGAGTATATATCTTAGTGTTATAAATAAGTACAGATATCCAAAACCATTCACCTCGTAGAAAACCTTGGATTAGTTCTGTCTTTTTGTCCCAAGGGAATGAAGGAATCAGATTGTCCGGATTGGATTATCCAATAAGTTGATTTCTGACTAATCAACAGCAGAACCCACATTATGTGCATCTCTAAAATTTATATTTATTTACTTTGAAATTATAAATGGTTGTGTCCTTTCTGATCTGCAGGGAAAAAATGCGCCAAGGAATATTAGCAACAATAGAAATAAGGGTCAAATTCTATATTGCATATGAAATATTCCAAGAGAACTTTCAAGGTAGTGCATTATTTGGGCACATCTTTACAAGCAAAATACTTTTTTTTTATGAACTTAAGTAAACACATGTATGAGAATATGCTTACAAGTAGCTAGAATAATACTTGGTACATGTTAAAATTTTATTAAGATTCATTAAGCCCAAGGAAATATAATTCTACAATGAGCATAACCTTGCAATTTGCAATTTGCATCTTAAAGTATATCTAACTATATATATAGTTGATAATACTTTCCAAATCAATGTAAAAAAAAACACACATGCATATGATTGGTCATGTGCTGTTTCATTAGCAGTAGTGCATTTTTTGAAGGTGTAGAGAAATAGTTAGCTAGCTAGGTTAATTTAATATAATATATATATATACATAGTAGAAAAAGTTAGCTCAACATTACTATTCAACACAACAAGGACGTTAGATAAAACGTCATAATGTCCGAGACCAAACGAAAATATTGCTTCATACAAATACCGGAATTGAGCACACGTCTTTTCAAATGCAGACCATTCATTCCTTCCAAATTCGCCACAGGAGGCATGCCGCATGCTGACACAGTGACACACAACCTAGATTACAAGTGAAAATTCTTTTGTAATATATCACAAATTCATCATAATTCATTTTAACATGTAAAGTTTGAACGATTAACATTTATATATATGAAAAATTTTCTTTTCAATTTGTCAATCTGAATCATGGTTTCAATGTATAATTCATATAAACAGTCTAATAATTTAACAAACATATATATAGAGGTGTATAGAGGAGTGCTCTAAAACTAATTGGTTAGTAAGTTATACGAAGCTAATCATGTTTTTGGGATCACCACATAACTAATCTCATAATCCGAACCATCAATTATTTAGGTCATACTTCAAAAATCATAATTACAAAAATCAACTAAATCGGAAATTATTTAGTTATCTAATTGAAATCAAATAAATAGACGATCAGTATTTTTGATAAAAATAGTTGTTATAATCAAATGACTTCCGATTTTATATATATATATATATATAATTTGTAAATTTTGCAACAAAATGCAAAAAGGACAATGCTTTTATGTGGTGGAGGGAGGGGGTCGGTTGAGAAGACTACGGTGTCATGAAAATAATGGTTGTAGAAAGCAAACAACGTACTTGAATTGGAAAAACATTCATGAATGAGTTTATCATAATGGTGTTTGTGCATGCATGTTTACAAATATTTCTCAAATGTCAATAAGATGGTGAATGCGTATGAGTGGTTGCCAATGGAGGATGTTCCACACAAATAGCAAACCCCCTCCGCATACAATCATTTCTCACAGCGGAAAGCGAGAGAAGACAAAGACAGGAATATCTTTTTTTTTTTTTTTTTTCTTTTCTTTTTCTTTGTTTTTCCTTTTCCATGTTGGGCAGAAAATAGGAGATGCGAGACAAAGAAAACCAAAACGCACCGTTTCAGAGGGAGGGGGGAGAAAATTGAGAATGTTGGCCTTAATATGCTCAATATATTATAGAAGAATGAGAGAGTGTACGGACGTGCAAGTTATGTCATTTGAGTTGGGTACGACTCCTAATGCGTGGGAGAGCAGAGCAGTGTTGCTGTCTGCTGATGTTAGGTTTATCTACTATCTAATATTTTGCTTCCATTTCTTCACTAATTTGCATTTTGACTTCCCATTAACATTTGCTAAAAAAAGGGATGGAAATCTGGGGCACTCAACCAAGATATCTCTGACTCAGTTTTGCTCACATCAATGTAAAACTAGCAATTCTATACAACTAAAATTAATAGATAATAATTAGTCATTAGAGTAGCTTGAACTTTGTTCCAGGTTGGCTGGTAAACCAAACTAAACAAATATATATTAGTAAACAAATATATTGTTTCCAATGTCATTATTTCAAAGAAAACTAAATAAACCATCTGACTTGGCACTGCAACTCACTGTTTGGCAAACTCTGCCACCAAGATATATATATAGAGCGTATCAAAATGCTGCTTGTCCATTATTGGTCAACACTCGAAATAATTGTATGAAGTTTCCTCATTTATCAAAAATTTGATGTATAGAAGCTTAATTATAAGACAATGTTACCACCCAGTTCGGCACAGAAAGAAATTTCATTTTAGATGGAACTTTTTGCTGACTGAATCATAGCTTGGTACTTTTGTGACTGCAACACAAAATTGAAAAATCAAAAAGGTTATCAATCACCAAAAGGGAACTTATGAATCATAAACAGAGATCTTGTTAAGCTGGTAAATACCATCTCCATATGATGCCAATGTAAGAGGGGAAGATAAAAGCTTTTGAGCAGTTGAAGCAATATCCTCCGAAGAAACCTCATCCACAGCCTCCAAGAACTCCCTCAATTTCCTGAGGAACAAGAAAAAATAATTCTGTGATGATAATACCAAAAACAGGACTTCTACCAAGTGATTTGTGCAAAGATGTTAACATAAGAGCAGGAAATGGTATTGACACACCTAGGAGTTCTATGTGAAAATGTACGTGTGTGAGAGGGAGAAGAGCACTGACACCGATGGTGAGTACTTAATTTAGCAAAAGCCAGAAGGCCCAGAACAAGTCAACTTGTGTAATAAATTGGGGCTTTGTACCTTATTTTACCAGTACCAATCATGCAGTACATTCGTATAATGAGTGAATAGCACAATATGCTCGTAAAACATTAACTGACAATTCATTTTCATCAGAGGAAATAAATAACAAACAAAGTCCACATTAGCACTGAAAAATTACTAAAGCTTTGTTCACATGTGGACCTGTAAACAAACTAAAATGCCAAGAACATGCAGAAAACAAGCAAAGAAACAGAAGATCCTTTTTGGTTCCACATTAGCAGATTAAAAGGAAAAAAAAAATGTTGAAGTTCAACACAAATATATACAGGCATGAGAAAGGCCATACCATTCACCGTTTGTCAGAATTTGTCTCCCAATATCATCTACAACAACCATCTAGAGAATGCAAGTCGAAAGTAAGCAACTTACATTAAAAAAAATCCTGATGCCAAAATATTTAGATGCTAAAAGTATACATTAAATATGAATTTATTGGTACAAAAATACACTAATTGTTTTCATACTCTGGATTCCAGACTCATTAGAATGGCAGACTTCGTTGACTGTTTAGCACGATCTAGCTGTACCAGGTCAACTGTGGATAAGAGAAAAGAACATGTCAGCAACAGGTTTCCAATTTCCAAGTAAACCAGGGTGATTAAGAATCAAAGCAAGCCAAGATAACCTTCTCCAGGTGTTGCAACCGTAATTAGCTCATTAGCTGCTATATCAATGGCTTTTGCAACAAAATGTGAACCCTGAAATCCAGAGACAGCTCCCAATATCACTTTCACATAATCTAGAAACTAAATTTTCCTCATCCACATTTTCGCAAAATAGAAAGTTGTTTCTTACAGTGGTAGCTTGGATGCCAAAAATACCAGTATTGTTGTAGATGCTATTGAATGCTGAAATTGACTGTAATTCTGGATGTTGATTCAACACACGAAAATCTGCTCATCACAACAGCACATATGTTCAGATGCCAAGGTTTTTTGCAGTAAGTAAATTGCTATTTGTGTCTTTTGTATGACTTACATAGACGTGAGTTCATCCCTTTTCCAGGGCCACCGGCTGAAAAAGATCCACCTCCTCCCATTAGCATCTACAATAAGTTGGATTCATTATTGCTTCCCAATTTTCTATCCCATCAAAGAGCACAGAGTGAAAATTTTAAAGGCATCTACAATAAATAAAATACAATGGAACACTTGCAAGCATGGAAAGAGACGTATTATAGCCTCATTGGGGGAGGGGGGAGCACAAGGAGCCATAGCACAATATAGACCTGGAGAACATTCAAAATCATTGCATCCTTCTTCTTAAGCCAGCCACCAGGAAGTTCAAATGCAAGAGCAAAATGAGTTTCCTGTCATGCAAGTGGAAAATCAAACTTATAAGTTACTGGATGAACAAGAAATAGAGCATAGAAAAATTAGATTAAGCATATATGATACACACCCCTGAATCACCTTGACAACGGTAATCACCTCCAGTATACACAGATTTTGGCTCCTTGGCAAGAGGGACACTGAGGAGATCAGACAAAAGTGGTTCTGCAATTTTTAGAAGTTCTTCATGTTCAACACCATAAGCTGCAAGTACCATCCGAGGAGCAGTATAATTTTCCTGAAACATTGTAAAATCTCAGTTTATTAGGAAGATCGACTAGGCAACAAATAACTAACAAACATAAGAGGATACAACTAACAATATGCATTAAAAGTATGAAACTTACCGCAACAAATTCCTCCAGAAATTTACTGTTCAGCCTACTAATTGAACGTTCCTGTGCTACAAGTGGATTTTCCAAGCCACCCTTGAAACCAACAGAGTGAACTGCTTCCAAAACCAGGGCTTCAGGGTTTCTGGAGGCTTTTCTAATATCATCTTTCACGTTTTGAAGCTGTAGAAGATGGCACGCAATACCAACATTACCCACAAACTTGGTATGCCATGTAGATTATAAGCAGACAAACAGCAAGAATCTGAGAATTTACCTCCTCGTTGAGCTCCCAATCCAGGAAAACAGGGTTCCGAACACAGTCAATTAGTAGCTCTAGCATTACAGGAACATTAGTCTTCAGAGCACTAGAGGTGTAAGCCATCTGCTCCCTAGAAGCTGAGGCTTGAACGTTGCCACCAACTGCCTCCACCTCCCGCACAATACGCAAATGGCTCCGGTTTCTTGTGCTCTTAAAGGCCATACGCTCCAGCAGGTGTGAGGCCCCAGATGATTCCGGAGTCTCATAGACCGAACCACAGTTAATATATAAACCAATTGAAGCTGCCGGCTTCTGGTCGACCACCAGAACCCAACAGTAATCAAGTTAAATTCTTTATTCCCCTTTACAGGGTAAAACACAAATAGAAAAGAAGCTCCAAAAATAAGCACTTCCATGGACGCCCATGTCCATACCTCTGAATTTAGAGACGCTATTTTGACACCATTTGGGAGAGTTGTAATCTGGGGATTCCCTGGTTGAACATAGTCAGGCAATGCAGGTGGGAGGTTAATGCCTGCAAGTGGGAAGTCTAGAGGAGGCATAGACCTGGACCGCCCCCTAGTCAGCCAGCCAAGCAGACCTCCCAAAGTAGACGTGGAAGGCTTCGTGGTCGTGGCAACCTCACCCAAACTTGAAAATCTGGCCAGTGACGCCAGTCCCCCATTGAATGTACGGCCCTGATCTCCCCGTTTGAAATCATAGCATAACAACGTTACATTCTATCAGACTACTACTATCACACTCATATGAGTATCATCTATTTTATATAGGACTACAAGGCTGAACCTCAATTTCAACAAAACGTGCATTACGCTCAAAGAATTGAACTTCATAGTATTGTAGCGAATTTAATTTTACAATTTTAGCGTGACATGCTTTGAGTCTTTTATTCCTGAATTTTCTCAGCATCCAAGCAACCGTTAAATTTACGCATTATTAAGAAAAACAGACTAAATCATCAAAATCAGAACGTAATCAGCATATATTCAACGATCAATATCGCACACGATCGAAGTGAACTATTGAGGACGTAACCAAAATT
Source organism: Dryas octopetala (assembly GCF_963921425.1). Classification (NCBI taxonomy): domain Eukaryota; kingdom Viridiplantae; phylum Streptophyta; class Magnoliopsida; order Rosales; family Rosaceae; genus Dryas; species Dryas octopetala. The sequence goes on along the minus strand of NC_141370.1, from coordinate 19,342,947 downwards.
AAGATTTTTCAGGGACAGAGCGAAGTTACTGACCTTGAGAGCCCTGAGGCGTGAAGCTGCGGCTTTGTACATGGCGATGGATGCTGATTGATCACTATCGAATCCTAGACTGTACGGACTTGCTGTCTGTGTGAAATTTGGGCGAAGGTGGAAGACGAGTGGAGGAGACTCGCTCTCAGAGACTGGTTGGCGCGTGGTGTGCCACTATCGCCTTTTCCGGAGGTAGACACGTGTGGAGTTTTCTAGAGGGAGAAATCTGGGCCGTAGATTTGACGAGAGGATTCTAATTGGTTCTTTGCATCGATCGACAGAGTGGTGCCAACTCAGCACTCGTCTATGTCTCTATGAGCGTGGCTTGCTCTTCAAGTTTGCACGAGTTTTGGGTTTGGTTGGGCTTACTTTTTGTTTTTTTGGAGTCTTGATTGGTTGGGCTTACTAAACTGTAAACTGGATCTAATATCGCATGGGTCAAAGAGAAAACATATAACAGCTATGGAGACCACTCTTACTTGCTGAGTTGATCACTTAATATATTTTATCTAATTTTTTATTTATTTTACATTTTATTGCAAAAATATGATGAAATCACCCAGATTCATTCGGTGGTTATCTACCGAAACATCCACCAATGTTCAGCAGATAAGTGTCGAATAAATACAAATATTTCGGTAAATAACTGTCAAATGTCTTTTTCATTTACATTCGGTAGTTATCCACCGAATAATCCACCAATGTTCAGCAGATAACTGTCGAATAGCCATAAATATTTCAGTAGATAACTGTCGAATGATCCGACGAACAAAATTGAAATTTTTTGGGGTAAAATTGAAATTTTGAAATAGGGTAGTCAACTCAATAATTTAAGGTGGTCGGAATAGCACCGGCCTTTCTTTTGTTATTTTTTTCTTCTTGTGTAACAAGTAAAATCGCCAAATCCACTCTCATATTCAATACAAGATTTTAGGATATATGTATTACAAAAATTTAAATATTTTTATGTATTTAAGAATTTAAATTTAAGATGTTTGATTTAACATTCGTTCTACAATTAATGATGGATAAATATTGACCACATTAAATTAATTTGGCTCCCGTTGAATTTGATTTAAGATGCAACTTTTTTTCTACTTTTCTCAATTTTTTTCCTTAAAAGAGAGGGCTAAAAGATGCATTTTATAAAGAGTTAATTACACTTACACCCCCTGAAGTTTATCGTCTTTTCACATACACCTCCTGAGGTTTTAAAACTATTGCATATAACCCCCTATAAGAGACAAAAATAAATAAATAAAAAAGAAAATATTTGTATTCAAGTTGGACCTTACACCTTGAGTAATCTTATTAGGCTATTTAGTCCCTTAGCATGCTTTTTCGCATAATTTTTTATCATTTTTTGTCTCACTATAAAGGGTTATATACAACAATTTTGAAACCTCAGAGAGTGTATGTGTAATTCTTGAAACCCCAAAAGGTATATGTGAAAAGACGATAAACCTCAGGGAGTGTAAGTGTAATTAAACTCTTTTATAAATTGAGAGACATGAGGTCTTGCAAAAGACAAATTTCTAACTTCTTCACTGTCTACAAGTCTACAACTCACTTTGTTCAGGTTTATTTATTTTGCTATAGTAGCCTAATCATTGTGAGTGTAAAGAGTTCTATGGCATTTGAACTAAAAAGCTTCTAAATTTAATTAGGCTAATTAAGAAATACCAGGCCTTCCTCCACTCAAACCATGTTGCAATTTGTCCATATTGGGAACCTTGGTTATAATCTTGGTCCCATTTCAACCAATCAATTATAGCAACCTAAGCATCCAAGAATTTGAATAGATTCTTTTAACTAGCAACTCATGATGATGATGATGCTAATATATATTGAGACATTGATTCTTGCTCAAATGATTCTGTTTAGATATTGACCTGCCTCCTCCCATCCTTTTTTTTTTTTTGGGTAATATTGAAAATTCTTTGGAATATTACCAATAACACTTTAACGAAAAATTATAGGGTATAACCGATATACCGCTACGTGGTATAACCAATCCAACGTGTAAGAGTATTATTGGACGATATGTTTATAGTAGTAAGGTATAGTATTAATAATATCCACTCATATTATAACACATAGACTGGTTATACCACGTGTCAATATATCGGTTATACAGAATAATTTCTCTACCTTAACATGTCAAAATCATTAAAGGTATGGCAATTATGGAAGTACAAAATGCTCATTATTCCTCTGGTAATAACAAGTTACCACTGGATTAAGAATTTGTACGCAGAAGTGGCCAAAAAAAAAAAATTTGTATGCAGAGAATGTCCATGAAATGCTTGAAATGGATGGGAATATTATCATTCTTTGTGCAAGGACATAGGGATAAGTAGTAGTGTAGTATTAGTGGAAGTCATAGTTGCTTTCCCATTCGGCCATTAGGGTGACCTTTTTGTTCATATTTTAAGTTTAGTTGATAACATAAATATAAAATAGAATGTATAGTTTGACAGAAAAGAAGGGGGGGGGGGGGAACAAATTATGCTTACCCATTGATATAGTTTACTGCATATTAGAACTACCATCCCTTTATTCCTACTTGTCCTGCAGGATGCTATTATTCTCTACAATATTCACCTTCTCTTTTTCTTCAACACATCCATTTTCATCCTATTGCAATGGCTATATACAAATAGTAGCATGGTTCTGTCCTAATTTGTTGCATAACTAGAACTATGGCAAAAGCAATGGGGTCCTTACATGGGCCAATGGTTGCAGTTTCCTCTTCTAAAGATTGCAGTCTCAAATTCTTGTCAAATGGTTAGTTCTTGCTTCTCTCAGTCATACAATCATATTTATAGTTTCTATCACACAAATGAACATCAATGAACTTTTTATTATGCTATTTCAGGTTTTCTGCAGAAATCAGTTCTCACAAAAGCCTCTACTTCTGATCTTAATTTTTCTTGCATGACATTGCTTGGGGGTGGCTTCAAGAAACTAGCAAGTCATGTTGTATCTCCCAATATATCTTCACCAAGCGTGACAATGGAATTTCTTGATGCTTGGAACGACGAATATGATGGAGTCATAATTAATTCAGAGAGCCTACCCATGAGTGCAAATGCTTTTGCATCTGCTCTCCAGGTTTCTCTGTCCAACTGGAAAATGAAGGTATGATAGATGTGAATGAAATACAATATAATACCATATTAATATGGATACACCTCTCTACCTGCTCATTACGTCGGCATATCAAAGATTGTTGATACTATTCTATGCATTTTGTACACATGGCACTTGGAAAATTCAGAAATCTATATAAATTTTTTCCTTCAAACTATCTGAAATTGCAATCTTATAATAGTCTTTGTTACTAAGTTTCACACGCATACCATAATTGAGATACTAGCTATTATGTGAAATGCAGGGGAAAAAGGGGGTATGGCTCAAAATACTAAATGAGCAAGCTGACCTTATCCCAATTGCAATTCAGGTTATAATTCAACAACCCTTATCTAATTGTATGTTATACCATCAATGCTACTATTACTTTCCCATCGTGTTTGTTAATTAAAACACATCTGATTGTCATGTATTCAGGAGGGTTTCAACTATCACCATGCAGAACCAGGATATGTTATGTTAACATACTGGATTCCAAATGAAGCTTGCCTGCTTCCTGCTAGCCCTTCACATCAAATTGGTGTTGGAGCATTTGTGATCAATGACAAAAAAGAGGTATCCATATTCTATGGTAATTTATTACTAACTTTCTCTACCATTGCCCAACTCACAAAATTTTCTTTCTGATGCAATTTTGATAACATTAGGTTCTTGTGGTAAAAGAGAAGTGCCCTTGTAATTGCTCTGGTGTGTGGAAGTTTCCCACTGGTTATATCAACAAGGTGAACATTTTTTAGTCTTGACCATGTTTCAACATTAGTTCTACACTAAATTTCTCTGTTTTGAAGGCCAACAATAATGTTATCTTCTTTTCTCAGTCTGAAGACATATTCTCTGGAGCTATCAGAGAAGTGAAAGAAGAAACTGGTGTAAGAATACATTCATCTTTCTCTACATTATGATTTACTATCATTTTTATCACTTGTTTCATTTCTTCTTAGTCACCCATTTTTGTTCACAGGTTGACACAACTTTCCTGAAATTGGTAGCTTTCAGGTAAGGCTTTATGTTGCCACCTTATCTCTTTGGTTTACTAGTAATGTTAAGTAATTCAATGGAAAGACATCTTTGCAACTTGGTCCTTCTTTTTGCACAAGACAACCTAACTTGCCCTTCTTTCTTTTTGCATGTTTTATATTTCCTTCTTTTGAAACTTGGAAGACATGCTCACATGGTTGCATTTGAGCAGTCAGACTTGCTCTTTGTGTGCATGCTTAAGCCATTGTCCTCTGAAATCACAGTGGATGAGAAGGAGATCCAAGCTGCAAAGGTATTAAAATTTGGTCACATTTATATATCCAGTTCTTTCTCAGGGAAATTATAACTTTTTTCCTTCAGCTTCTGATTGAGTTTTGCCTGGTGTTTCATATCAACTTTTCAGTGGATGCCTCTTGATGAGTTTATTGGGCAGCAATATTATCAAGATGACCACTTGTCAAAGAAAGTCATTGATCTATGCTTTGCAGCCCATGAAGATCGCTACAGTGGATTCATTGGTCATCAACTCAACTCCAAAATTGATGGAAAATTATCCTACTTGTATTATGATGATTTAAAAAGTACTTAGAATTCTATCTTCTATTATTCCAAGAGACATATATACCTCCTAGTGAATCTAATATAAAAATTACATTGTAAGATGAAACGATCAATTCAATCAGGTGTATATTCGTCATCTATTTTCATTATTTAATTCTCTAAAAACACGAAAAAAAAAAAATTATTGTTCAACTCTTCCACACCATGACAAACCAAAAGCTCAACCTCCCTTCTATCTATCTAAGGGGTGGAAGAATTAAGGCTTGATATTCACACTAATGATCAATTACATATCCAATGGAACGATTTAGTGTTCCATTTGCTATTGGAGTTCCCAAATTGGTGAATGCCCATAACATCATGCACTTTGAAGAACAAGCTAGTTTCAATTCTTTGGTTCTAATTCAATTCTAATACAATAACATGAACTTTTCTGAAAAAATTTAATTTTACTGCCATAATCTACTTAGCTGATTAGCTCTCATACTCTCATACATAACAATAATATCTAAAATCTTAATTTTTAATCTTTAACTAATTTTAACTAATGTGACACATGATATGGACACAATTATAAATAAATAAAATATTGTCACATCATAGATACATTTACCGTTTAAGAGTAAGAAACTTCATCTTATTAGAGTGACTAAGTCTTAATTCCTTACAAAAATTTAAGAGTGAGATGAATTTAGGGTCCACAAGATAGACTAAACCCTTATTATTTCTTAGGTTAAAAGACTAAACCCCTCTTAATTAGATTGGGGTAGCAGGACACTCAAGATTGTTCTAGTCTTCTAGAGATTAAGGTGGCTCCACAAACATATACAGATGGCACATATTGAATTGCCAATATCACCTCCAAGAACCCCGCGTTTTTTTCCTGCTTTTATTATTATTTTTTTCCAACTACATTCACTTTCCATATTACAAGTCACGCAATCCCCGTCACATGTGCTTTCTTTGGGAAAAAAAAAAAATGACTTTCCAGTTTTCACATACACGTGTGTGCTGGGTCAATGTAGTCCAAACCCATCAAAGATCAAACCCAGCTCTGGTTTCCGGACATACCCGTAAACCAATTTGCCGCGCCCAAACTTCAACGGTCAAGCTGGTCAACCTTAATTTTCTATTTTATTTTCTCCATTTTAATTTTTACTTATCTCCCAAGTCTGTAAAATAAAGTAAAAGTCTTCCAAACCGTTGAAGAAAATAAATAAATTCATTCTAGAATCTCTATAAATTTCGAAAATGGTGGTTGGTTTCTTCCCCAAGTAACTTTGAACCGTAAAGCTCACTTTGTTTTTATTTCAGCCACCGGTTTTTTCTTTCTTTTTCAAACGCCGCCAAACCAGAACACAAACTAGTATAAACTATGAATATGCTTCTCTTTCTTTCCCATACGACTTCAAACAACTTGTCGCTGTTGCTCTCTGTCATCGAATGGACTCTGTTCGCGCTTCCTCTGCAATCATGTCTCTGAAGCGCTCCGATTCAAGCTCTCTTGCTAATTCGCGTTCGGGTTCTGGTAATTGCTTCGCGAGTTTTTCGGGTTCGGGTTATAAGGTCGGGTCTTCGCCACGTGTCCTGATGGAAACGAATAATAAGCTTAAGGTTGTGGCCGGTGACGCTGGTTATGTGCTCGAAGATGTTCCTCATTTCTCCGATTACATTCCTAATCTTCCTGTACGTCGTCGTTTCATGAATATTATAATTATCATCTTTATTTGCAGTTCATTGCCGGCCAAATAAAAAGAAAGGCTTTTTCTTTTGGCATTTTTGTGTGGTTTATGAATGGTTCTGGGTCTATATATTAATTGTGGTAATGGGTTTTGTTTGATGGCCTTGTAGACTTACCCAAATCCATTGCAAGACAATCCTGCATACTCAGTCGTCAAGTAAGTTGTGTACAGCTTTTCTATGTGTCTGTTTCATTTCTATTGTTCTTTCTGTGACTGCTGCACCATAGAGTGTTTATTAGAAATGGGTTTTTCTTTAATTTTGTTTTGTTTGTTTGTTTTTTTGTTTTTTTTTTTTTTTCAGGCAGTACTTTGTGAATGTGGATGACACTGTCGCTGAGCAGGTGAGCTTTTTTTCCCATGGATAATGGATTCCCCTCCTTGGTATTTCTGTTGTAGAATTGTTTGTTCAAATTGTGCTGCTATTGTTATGATCTTTTCCATTGCTTTAAAGGGCCTGCATGAACTTTTGTGCTTCTAACTTTTGGGTCTGGAGAGGTGGTACCGAGGGAATAAAATTACTAAATTTCTCAAATAATTTGGTGGCCTGCATTTCCAAGGCCTCAGATCGGTTTCCTCTGATCCAAATGCATGATAAGATAAATTTCATAGATGGCAAACTCAATCTCTCTCTTTTATTCATTAACATTAATATTATATTTAAAGTATATTTCTTGTCCCTCCTCTGCTGCTTTTTTCAGATTGTTGTTCACAAGAATAGTCCAAGGGGCACACATTTTCGGCGTGCTGGACCTCGTCAAAGAGTATGCTTTTGTGTCTTTTATGCATGGAATATAATTAAATTCCATCTGCTGTCACTGTCAGTGACTCTGTTGCTTCTTGTTGTTTTCAGGTGTATTTTGAGTCGGATGATGTTCATGCTTGTATTGTGACATGTGGGGGTCTATGCCCTGGACTCAACACAGTGATTAGGGAGATAGTATGTGGCTTGCACCATATGTATGGTGTAAAGAAAGTTCTGGGAATTGATGTAAGTTATTATTGCATTAAGGAATTGAAAATATGAAATTTAAGGAATTGAATTAAGTGCCAATTGATTTTTGTATTGCCTAATTCAGTGGCATGATTGGCTAATGAAATTCAAAAATTTTAGGGAGGATACAGGGGTTTCTATTCTCGTAACACAATTCCGCTAACTCCTAAGAGTGTGAATGATATCCATAAACGTGGTGGAACCATTCTTGGGACATCAAGAGGTGGCCATGATACCTCAAAGATAGTTGACAGCATTCAAGACCGAGGAATCAATCAGGTCATTTCATTATTCTTAATCAATGCTATTCATGGATCAACAATTTTTTGTATGCATTTCTTCTGGTCTGGATCCCCTCTCCAATGCATGGTCTATGTTACAGGTTTACATAATTGGAGGAGATGGAACCCAGAAGGGGGCATCTGTGATATATGAGGTAATGTAATTTTATTAGAGGTTGATGCAATTTGCTTGTGCAAATTATTTTCTCTGACATTATGATTATTCATCATGCAGGAAATTAAAAGGCGTGGTCTCAAAGTTGTAGTTTCTGGGATCCCCAAAACCATTGATAATGACATTCCGGTGCATTTCTTGGCTAGCCTACTTGTTTCTGAGTTATGCATGATTTGTCACAAATGCATAAAATCTCGTTAACTGCTACCTCTTGTTGATACAGGTCATTGACAGGTCCTTTGGCTTTGACACTGCTGTTGAGGAGGCTCAACGTGCAATTAATGCAGCACATGTTGAATCTGAAAGCGTTGAGAATGGTATTGGTGTTGTGAAGCTGATGGGTCGGTACAGCGGTAAGGTTCCTGTTTGCTTACGACATCCTCCATTTTAAAATTCCTTAAGAATATTTAGAGAAGTTTACCTAGCTTTACTTATTTGAGAAAATCATACATCCCCAATTACTCTGCTGAGGTGTGGGAATATGTAAATTTCTTTAGAGCTTCTCAATTGAGCAGTAGACTAATAAATAACTTAATCTTAGTCCCTCTTAACTTTTTCTATACAATAGCAACTGTGGATCTGTCCAGCAAAGCATATCAAGGACCGGTAGAACACAAAATGCATACAACTTGGTGAAGTTTATGTTATACCAAATTATTAGCTAATTTGAAAGCTGTTCTAGATTTTCAAGTATATCATCATTGCAAATCTGAGTATGGGTTGGGTTTGTTTTCTTCATTGTTCCAGCTTGATTCAAATTGTGACTTGTAAGATATGAATTGTAGTTCCATGTGATGTACTTTGCTAATTTCACCTTGCCTTTTATACAATCTAAACTAGATGCTGTGATGCAGGGTTCATTGCTATGTATGCAACACTTGCAAGCCGAGATGTAGACTGTTGCTTAATTCCAGAGTCACCCTTTTATCTTGAAGGTCCTGGTGGACTTATCGAATACATAGAGAAACGACTGAAAGAAAATGGGCACATGGTTATTGTCATCGCTGAAGGAGCTGGGCAGGAGCTTCTTTCTGAGAGCATTAATCCTATGGCCAAACAGGATGCTTCAGGAAACAAGCTTCTCGAAGATGTTGGGCTATGGATTTCCCAGAAGATCAAGGTCTGGACATATCCTGATATGCATTCTCACCCATTATAAACTCAGTATATAAGATCTGCACACAGTTTCATAATCATTGATATAACTTTTGTTTTATGCAGGATCATTTTTCAAAGAAGAACAAAATGGCCATAAACCTCAAATATATAGGTTGGTAATATACAAAATTGTTATCATACATTATACTCTCCAAAGTTGGGGAAGGACTGGATCAGTCAAGCCTTTCACTTCATTGTTTGCAGATCCTACGTATATGATCCGAGCAATTCCAAGCAATGCCTCTGATAATGTGTACTGCACACTTCTTGCTCAAAGTGCTGTCCATGGAGCAATGGCAGGTTACACAGGATTTACGGTGGGGCCTGTGAATGGGAGACATTCTTATATACCCTTCCATGTGAGTGCCTCATGCATAAAATATATATCTTTTAGCTTTGATTTTGATATAACATTGAAGTAATTGTTGGCTGGTTTGATTTGCAGCGAATCATTGAGAAGCAGAACAAGGTTGTGATCACTGACAGAATGTGGGCAAGGCTCCTATCTTCCACAAACCAGCCAAGTTTTTTGAGTGCCAAAGATGTCATAGAGGACAAGAGAGAGGAAGAACCGCCCACCCAGTTGTTGGATCAGGAACATTGTTCAGACCACAATTTGATGAACAAGGAAATCAGTAATAACTGTAATTGAGATCAGTACTGTACGGCTTTGTAGATTGTAATTTCATCTATTTTATGCAATTCTATATTTTCCTTGTTAAAATAACTTCGAATCAAAATGCGCAAAGAATTTTTTTTGTACGACTCTGCCACAACTAGAGCTATAAACCTCTCAAATTCTTAAGGAACTTTGTTGCGAGACGAAATGACAGTAATAAAATTTCGTTATTAACTTTGAAACATTTGTAAACATTGTACCAAATTATGGTAATATCATTGATTATTATAAGGATAACTGGACTAGAGGACCAAATATCCGTAATTGTAGAAAGATGATTCTGAATTGTTAAATTAGATAGCTAATGATTATTTGGTGTAATACTAGTCTCTCTTTTATGAAAAATTCTGACTTCAAATCATATCGACGATAATCATTGCTTAATAAATAATTGATATATATAAGGCCTTTCACATGAGAGACTCTTCAATAAGACATGCTCATGAAAAACTTAGCCCCTTTCACAATGGTTACTTAGTGTCATAGTCATATATGATTATATGAGTCTCAAAGTGACCTGAATAGTGCTGAGAGTGACCTGAATAGTAGTGAGAGTGATGTGTAATCTTTTTCCACATATATCTCTGCAAATCATCAAGTCTTATTTAAGGATCTTATTAGAGAGTAAATAAAAATAGTTTATTAGAAAATAATTATATATTACTTGCAAAAAAATATTATATATGTATATTTTGAATAATAAAAAAAACAAGAAATTTTTTTTCTAAAACTGGTGGAAACCAAACAGGTCCTTATATTGGTTTGGCTTTTCTAAGACCTCGTCACTAGACGTCTCTGTGGGAAGTTGGGTTGGTAGCAACATAAACGATGGGGATTAGATTCATACTGATGGTGAACAAGCAGGGACAGACCCGTCTTGCCCAATACTACGAATATCTCACTCTTGAAGAAAGGCGAGCTCTTGAAGCTGAAATCGTCCGCAAATGCCTCGCTCGCACCGAGCAACAGGTCTCTCTCTCTCTCTCTCTCTCTCGGACTGCAATTTTGATTTCATTGGTTGCTACGTCTGTATTGATTATCTAAAGATTCGGAATTGGCTCCAAATCTAGATATCGGAACCAAAAGGTCCGATTTTCCTTTATGAAACGGGAAATTACCAATGCCCAATTGTTCAATTCTGGGTTTGCATAAGCTTGGCAAGATCTTGGTCCCCATGTTTTTAGTTTAGATTCTACTTGTTCATGAACAATAAGTGGAAGTGGGATCGAAAACTTTATTGGGTTCTTTCGGTTGGCTATATGATATCAGAATAAAAAATTTTAAATTCAATTGGGTTGCGCTAAAGATCTGCTTCCTGAAATTATGGTCACATGCAAGGAAAATAGGATGTCCATTTAAGTAAACCCACTAATAAATTTGATAATTTAAAGTTAAATATGTGATTCTGTCAATGAATTGCTTTTCTTCTCATTTACTCTAACTTTATGAATATTAAGCACTTGCTACCTGACCCCTATGATCCATGTTTTGCATTATGCTTTATGTTGTGTGAAATCTCATTGGTCACCAATGCTTTTAGAAGTTCATATCTGTAGGGCCTGCTGAATGTAAATCGTATGTAGGAGTTCATATCTTATTGTCATTAGTATTATTATGTGACTGCAGCCATACATGCTTATGTTGCTTATATATTCTGTACATGGAACAGTGTTCATTTGTTGAGCACCGGAACTACAAAATTATTTATAGGCGCTATGCTTCCTTGTTTTTCCTGGTTGGAGTTGACAACGATGAAGTAAGTTACTCCCATCTTTCCCTTATTGTCAACTAGTTCCTTCATCATTTTTGTGTTCACGAAGAGATCAAGCATGATATGATATATACAGATCAGGAATACTAATTTTACTCGGTACAGTTTTTTTTTTTTTTTCCACGACTACTAAAGGGGTGAGGTAAGAGAGAGAGAGAGAGTGTGTGTGTGTGAGAGAGAAATATGTTTAATTAATCTCATATCATACTTGTTCTCTTGTTGCCTCCTACCATACGATGTCTTTCTTAACATGTTTCCCTTGTCATTTACATTGCAGAATGAGCTTGCAATTTTGGAATTCATACATCTGTTAGTTGAAACCATGGACCGCCATTTTGGCAATGTGGTGAGTCCTTTTCCAAAAAGAGTGCATAGTTTGTTTGCTTCTGATTTGAGTTAACTAGCATTTTTTTCCTTTTAGTAGTCCACATTTAAGGCTTGAAGAAAGTGATTTTGTTTCTCTTCACTTGAATTTGCAGTGTGAACTAGACATCATGTTTCATTTGGAGAAAGCGCATTTCATGCTGGAGGAAATGGTCATGAATGGGTGTATTGTCGAGACAAGCAAGTCTAACATCCTGGCCCCAATACAGCTGATGGACAAAACATATTGAAAAAATGCCAAATTAGGTTCTAGGCTGCTGAGGGTTGTATTGAGTTTCTTAGCGGGTTTGAATTCATATGTGTCGCCTGTTGTACAATAACTGCAAAGAGGATAAACCATACCTTTTCTTTGTTAATGAAAAATTGTGGTTCATTTTATGGATTGCATACTAATATATGAGGTTGAGCTTTGTGTCTTAATTGATGAGGTTCAAAGCCCATGAAAGCATTCTGATGAACTTTGTGTACTAGAGGACTCTTAGAAATCATCCATGAATCAAAGAAATTACTCAACAAGCAGTAAGCAAGGAAACTAAAATGGACTTGGATCCAAAATATCTTAAATTTATGAAACATTTGATCTTATTAATATTTGTATAGGTAAACACAACCCAACAATCACATTCCCAATTGATATGTACAAAATGTCATGATATTTACGAACAAATTTGCGCACCAAGACTGAATTCCAGCAAGACCACTCCCTTCTCTGTGACATTTTAACCTATAGACAACTTGCAATCATACAGCCGCAGGTCTTCCATTCTTTCTAGGGTCACTTACAGCAGTAAGTGTACCATGAAATATTTGCTCATTAGAAATGTGTCCACTTTTCCTGCCCATGTTAACAGGGTTTCCAAGGGTTTGAACAATGAGCTGAGTGATGGCTCCCCCTGCCTTAGCCTCCAGATGATGACCCCGCTCTTGCAAGAAGAGCTTCCTTTCATCTGAAAGCTCAATGTGATCCCCGTCGATCACTGTCCAGTTTTCATAGGAGACTATGTTTGGTATTAGCTGCATGGAAGAAAAAAAATCACATAAAACGTACAGAGTCCATAATATATATATATATATATATATATCATGTCTAAGAATTGAAACAAGTTAGCAACCTTATGGTAGACCCTTGGATTTTGAACTGCAGCTAAAGGCTCCATCCCCAAGATGAAATAATTAATGAAAACTTGGGTCACAGCTGGAATTATGTTCATCCCACCACTACCCCCAAGAACCCCAGCCAACTGATTGTCCTGCAAAGGGCCAAACATTGCCTATTAAGTTGCCTATTATTACCTTGATGACACCTTAAGTAGGGCATTAATCAACTAAGAAGAAATGGCTAACTGTAACACCTGAAGTATGCAGTAGTTTCTGTACCTTAGTGATAATAATTGGAGTCATGGAAGATAAAGGTCTCTTGTTTGGTTCGATAAAATTTGCCGGAGCAGGAGGGAGGTGGTCTGCAGATATATCTGTGGGAATTGAGAAGTCATCCATCTCATTGTTGAGCACAATTCCGGTAGAAGGAGAAAGCACTCCACCTCCAAAAGGATAATTTACAGTAGTTGTCATTGATACAGCATTTCTATCTGTATCTACTATGCAGAAATGACTTGTTCCATGATCTTGGAGCTGACTCCACCTGGTTAATTAAAAAAGCTTTAGAATAATGACTTAGATTATCAAGCAGGTAGAGAAAACTCTAATTTGAACTATAAAAGTCAGCTGATCATGCCTGTACAAATAGTACTCTGGAGGGAAAGTTGTGTTGTCAAATATCATCTGCTGAACTATCTTTGCAAAAGATGGGGAAAGCATATCAGATGCATATTTACTTATATCCACAAAAGCAGGGTCACCCAAGTTCATCCGGACTGCAAACATGTGTTTCAATGCTTCAATCAGGCGATGTAGACCAAGATCTCCGTTTGCAGCATCCGAAGTTCCATAGCTGTTGAAGATGTTCAGAACCTGTTTTTACCAAAGTGTAAGCTCCTCATACTCAACCAAATAAGCATAAATAATTACTAAAAAAGTTCTATTCCCTTCAAAATGCATTGTCAGTCCTTGAATGCTAAGTTTCAGGGACCAATTAATCAGAATGGTCAGCATCATCCAATTAGGATGGAAAATTATGCAGCTTCTTTAAGCTATCATCACATCTGTGGAAAAAAAAAATGGTAAAGAAGTAAATAGGAAAGAGAAAACACCCACCAAAGAAAGCCCCAATGTTCCACTTGAAGGAGGTGGCATTCCCAATACAGTGTATCCCATAACATTAGCAGCCATTGCATCTGTAATATTCACTTTGTAATTCCTCAAATCCTCCATTGTCAAGATCCCACCAGCCTCTCTCACATCCTTCACTAGTTTTTCACCAAGAGTACCATTATAGAAGGCTTGTGGCCCCAGTTCTGCCACTGCCTCTAAGCTTCGGCCAAGTTCCACATTGTAGCACTTATCACCTGCCTGTAACAACTTCCCATTTGGTGCAAACACTTGCCTTAAGCCAGGTTCATTTATAATCTTTTCTTTATAGGTTCTTATATATCCTCCAAGATAAGGAGCAACTACAAATCCTTCTTTAGCAAATTTTATTGCAGGTTGAAACAAAGTCCTCCATGCCATGCGCCCATATTGCAACCAAGCTTCATGTAGACCAGCTATTTCACCAGGAACTCCCATTGACAGTGCTCCTACTAACTTGGCCTTAGGATTGTTCTCATACATATTCTGTTTGTTGATGACAATTACAGATTATATACAACATACAGAAGAAAATTACTGTAAAACTTCATCAAGCAAAATGAACAAATTAAAAGTATGCTACAATTCTGATAGATTGGATCCACTGATTCATGGGTTCCAATTGAAACTAGCATTTTAGCTGAAAAAAGAGGATTATAAACCTGTGAAGCAGCTAAAGGAGCAGTTTCCCTCATATCAAAAGCTTGGGTTTGAGAGGTTGCTGAAGACCTGACAAGCATGAAAGCCCCTCCTCCTATCCCACTTGCCATTGGATTAACAACACCAAGGCACAATGCTGTTGCCACTGCAGCATCAACAGCATGCCCACCCTGCCTAAGCATTGAGGCGCCAATTTCGGAACATCGGGCATCATCAGCAGCAACAACTCCATGCTCTGACTCAACAATGTCAGACTCATTGACTTCAATCCCCTCATTGTAATTGTTTGCTGCTCTCAGTACCCACCCAATTGTGTCACCTCCACATATAAGGCCTACAGTTACAAAATGATTGAAGAAAAAAACAAGTGTCAAGCAGAAAATTTTGTACCGTTTGATACACAAACTAAACGAATCCAAGTTCCCTACAAATAAAGAATATTATTTGAAAATTTTGGTATCTCCAAGTTCGCTTGTTGTTCAATCTCTGAACATAGCATCATGCACACGTGCGCAAAACACTTGGATTGTAAAAAGTCAAACATGTTAAACCAAGCAGGATTGGTTTGACACTTTGACATGTCTCCAAGTGTTTTATATACTTGCAAGAAAATTGAAAGTGTACGGATTATGAAAAGCCAGAACACACAGATCGGGGTTGCTTTTATGCCTTTCAGACATTCAGTTTGTGACAGACCAAAGATCTTGCTTTCATAACTAAATTTTTTAAAAGAAAAAAGACAGACCAAAGATGAGTCTCAAAACTGTACTATATAAGAAAGTGAGAGAGAGAAAAAGAGAACTGACAGATGATGGCTATGGCTATGAATGGAAGGAGGAGCCACAGAGCTCTAGCCCAGCTCTTCTTGTTCTTATTGGCCAAGCCATGAGTGCCCAACAGTGGAGCTGCCAAGCTCCGCTCCCCCATCATTATTCTCAGAGACACAGATAGACAGAGAGAATCTTAGGTGCTTTGGTAGAGGGGTAGCAAATTATTGTCCTTGGTGAATAACTCTGTCACATTTTAAGAGGATGGTTTTATTTCACTTTCTACAATTTTAATCTAGTCAGCTTTGTACCCCAATACATAGATAGCCTGAGTCTGAAGTGCTTGGATTGGCTTCTTCTGAGATTGGTTAGATTCTTCCAGTTAAAAAGGAAAGCATACATAAATATGTTAGATTCCGTCTGTACTTAGGCAACGTCCAACCACTTAACCGCTATCATGTCAGCATATAAAGTTGCTGAAAAAGAAAAAATCTTATTATTACCTTTTACTGTATAGTTTTGGTTAACCTTTTTTTTTTTGCCACTGTAGTTTTGGTTAACCATTAACACTTAATGAACCCCAAAACTAAGATAAAAAAAGTTGTTGGCTCGTTGACCACGTAATTAAGTAGTACAAATTTACAGTTTTTTTTCTTTTTTGCAATCCCAAAGTCTTATTTTATTATATTGATTGTTTATTACCAATTTACTAGTAGTTGTGTTATATAGTGGAGCTAAAAAAATGGGTGGAGTCTTGGAGATGAAAATTATGCAGCACCCAACTCCAGTGGATAGTCTGGACTAGCGATGCTGATTGACAATGCCAGGAAATGGAAAAACATGCCATGAGGACGTGAACCATGTTCCGCATCACTTTATAAGCACTGTCAGGTCTCCATTTAAAGTTCATACTAGAGGGATTCGAACTTGGGAATTTTGGGTGCATGGTAAACCTTCTTAATCACTAAAGTTACGAACTCCACAAGTTCAAACTAGAGATGTTGCTTCACTTGCTCTTAAGAGTCGTAGCCTTTTGTATGATTGTTGTTTCGTAATCAAAGATGTCATGAATTCTGATTTTTGAGGATTGGTTGGTATCGAGCATTTTTTTCAAATTGTTAGGCAAACATGTGACAATAGCAAGCTAAGACCAATTCCAATCAACCAACGCAAGTAATGGAAATTCCAAGGAGTGTGTTGGTTCTCGTTATCTTGATACAATCAGTCAAGAATTAGATTTGGTTCAATAAAGGAAAGATTAGTCACAACTATTATGCATATGCATTGAAAAAACTATTGTGTACAGGTTAACAATGGCTACTGATTCTCTATCTCCCACCATTAATCTGATGTCTCAAAATATATGTACGGGAATTTTTTTTCTTTTTTAAGAAAAAAAGACCACAATAGAAAAATGACCTGGATAAATTTAAAAAAAAATGTCTATAGGGGCTGGATATTTACCAAAACTTTAAACAAAAAATAAAAATAACTTGGGATCTTCAAGGGTCAGTGAGTCTCTTCATGTCTGCCAGAACACGTCAGGGTCATTGCTGTACAATGAGTGATCCTGAATTTCCTGATTAGCCACATGGCAATCAATGAGTCGCGATTGGATAAGTTTACACAGTGCCAAACCAGAAGGAAGCACCCACCATTCACTTTCATCCCTGCATTACCCATCACACCACAAATGCATACAACAATTTTCATCAGTGAGGATTAAAGTTGCTGCAAAATCACTATATAACCAGTTGCTGCCATGAAGCTAAAATCTTACATGCTAAAATTCCAGGACTGAAAGTTGGAATGCTTTTTCCTTGAGTGGGTCGTATAATGAATCAATCCACACATAAAAGCAACAATCTGTCACAATAGAAAATTGTTGGGAATCAGCACTATCAAATTATTATTGTAAAGGGGGCATAGCCTGCTTGTATTGTATGTGACCCTTTTGAATGCTAAAGCCATTTGGTTCAGAACAACTTACAACATTGATCAAGGATGTGATATTCCACAAAGCATATACACGTGCAAGACCTGCTGCTCGTCGAGGTCCATGACTAAACAAAGCACTGATTCCAGCTGGGAAGGGAAATAGTAAGCCAAGAGGAAGAATGAACAAGACTAAGAACAGGTGTAACAGTGAAATAGAATACAGCTGCAGCAAAGTGAGCAAGACTAAGCTAAAATCTCCCAAGAGTAGAATAGAGATGACCAAACCAACAAGATCCTGTTATAACGAAAGAGAGTGTGAGGGAGAGTTAGAATAGCATCTAACAAATACAACCAGATATCAAAATGAGAAATGATAAAGACCAGCAAAGGCAAGATCACTACCTGATGGCCAACAGGCTTAGCATTATAAACTATGAAAGAAAAGGGATTGCATATAGCTTTCTTCTCTTTAAACGTTCTTAAGCTCTTGGTGTGTAAAATCCCTCCAGAAAACCTTTTTTGAGATATCCAATGGTCAATGAGTCTCAAATGGTCAGATGGGTTTTCCCTATGATTTCTTGGTGTACTGCAAATCAGGTGGAAGAAACATAAGCCTGACGGTATATATATAACTTGCTACAAGAATAATCGTGAGCAGATTGTTACCGTGACTGATGCTCTGATGGCAATGATGCATCTTGACCATCCAGCGCTGGTGACATAGTTTCCTTGTTGATACCATATACCAAAAGTCCAAATTGGGAATAGCCAGATGCTGTAGGCTGAAACCAGGCAAGATCAACATGTATGCCATATGCACTAAAAGTAGGGTTTGCATGAGTTTCAAGCCAGCTGATAACATGACCAAAAGTTAACTTTAAGTGTCCACGCCGGACCAAGCGCAGTTGAGCATTTACACCAGCTACAAGCCGATACCAGATGGTAGGTGGGATAGACTGAAAGGAGATCAAAATATAAAAATACCAATAGGAACAACTGAACTTCACATGAAAGACAGCCCTAAACATAAATAGATAGCAAACCTGACTCATGAGGCTAGTAAGGATGTTATCACTGTGAAGAGAGAAAGGGGCCATGTAACTTCCATCTCCTCCAAAAATTAAAGACATTGGAAATCTCTGATGAAGACGAGGAGGAAGACCAGCTCGTTTCTCATCTCCACCAAGGAAAAAGTCCACATATCCAAGCATTAGATCAGAACTTGCAGCTACCTGCAGTACAAAACAGTAAACATGATGCTACAAATGTTAATTCAACCACAATCAAAAAAATGTTTCCTGTTAGGTAGATTTTAAATATATTAGAAAGTGAAACTAACATATATAAGCACAAAAAAAGCACTTCTAAAATCGGATTTCTTTAGGAGTAAACCTTAAGCCCTTCATACAGTGCACGAGAACGACAAGAACGCAAGCAAGAATGATCATATTCTGATCGAACATATTCACGAAGTTGTTGTAATTTCTTTTTCCGTCGACTCTGTAGCCATGACCATGCAAGTGGATAGGCAAGGACAGAAAGAATGCTGTAGACTGATCCTTCCCACCACTGATAAGCAGCTAAGCCATTAATCTCATCCACTAATCTATTGAATGCATCCTCATATCTGCCAAATAATGAAATACGTAAGAAACTTACAGAAGTTTACACAACATGACTTAACATGAAACTATGAACCAAATTGTAAAACTCAAAGCATATGGAAATATATGCATAATCAAACATAGGCATGATGCGTCACCATTTGCTTGCAGTGGACATCCAGCCACCACATTCATTATACACCACAAAGAGAAAGAGAGCTTACACAATCTCTGTTACTTGTTCTGGAGGTGAATGTGGTAGATGCCAAGGTTCACTGAATGTATTTGGCCCCATGAAATGCATCCTATGCACATGACTCTGAGATTCCTCATTTCTATTTGTTTCCAAAACCTGAAAGACAAAATTTCTTATGATAATTATAAATATAAAAATAAAAAAGTACTGAATGACAACAGTACTATCACATATAACACAATATATAGCAGATTGCAGAGCACTCTAGTTTGGTTTCTGTATGACCATAATGGCAGTAATAGAAACAGTAGTAAGTGACCAAAGGAAAAAATTGGAGGTGAACCTCATTTAACGATTCAAGGAAAGGGAAGGAATGATCTAAACGAGAGCCCTGTCGAGCAGGTACAGGAGCCGGTAGTTCGTCTGCAGTAACATATTTCATCCGTGCAACACTAAGCACAAGAGCTAACAGGATGAGGAGACCTAAGAGAATCAGACCAAATAACCATGGTCCACCAAAAGTGTACACCAATTCTTCAAGTGCTGTATAACAATTTGGCATGTGATATCTGTCAGAAATGCACTTGTATGGACACGGAGTTTCAGTAACACCACCTGATAGAATTAGAATGATGTTAAAGTTGATTTACCCAAAGAGAAACATAATTTAAAATTGACAAGACTAATCATGTGACACAACTCTCAGCAACAAAGATCCATAAAAACCAGCAACAGTCTAACACAATTTCAAGATCTTCAGAGTTAATTAATGAGAAACTTTTTGAAATAAAGCATGCAAGAAAACTATAGCCAAACTTTTGCACAAAAAAAAAAAAAAAACAGAGTTACACTTAGGGATACCTCGAACTGTAACATATATGGCACGACGTGGAAGCTCAAAAGATGGGCAAGCATGACAAAGGGCTCTATCAGAGCCACTGACATTCTTAAAGGTTCCAACAGGGCATTCCTGCAGTGCAATATGCTCAAATAGTAAAAACATAAACATGATAACTACTAGAAAACAAGCACCTCAATGAAAGCATCCTCATCCTACAATCAAAGGCAAATATGCATATGAAAAAAATATTAACCAGTATCTTGCTGACCTATAATATGGATCCAAAATCTAGAAATTAAATGAGTTAAAGACTTAGGATATTTTACAATAACATAACCAGCCAATGAAATTTCCAATGAAAAATTAGCCAGTCAAAAATTGACATCAACTAGAATTTCCAAAATATGCCAACAACAATGGCATTAGTTTTTCAACATAATGTTTATAACTCCATGCTAGATATAATAGTATGAACAAAGCCATATAGATCTTAAAGTAAGTCAATTTCATGCAGATATAAATTGCAAATACCTCACAAAAGATACCATAAAGCCCTCTGGGACAGGCCTTTCCGGTTATAGTCCCATTTTGGCCAGCACGACCATGACCTCTACCAAATCCTCCCCTGTAACCAAGGAGAGGGGAAAGAGAGTTAAAATCAGAAACTAATTATTCAACAGAAACTAGATATGCAAAGCAAAATGGGCCAAAATTGCAGAAGGCAGTGATATATCCAGATACAAACCCAGTATCAATGCTTCCTCCCACACTTGCTATGGGTAGATATGCATCCCCAACTGGTATATCTGACCAGTGAAAGTGAATCCTCCCACCACCTCCTCCACCACCACCTCTAGGACTACCATGTCCACCAACAGTTGAGATTGTAGAAGAATTACCAAGTGTCAATGCTTGCACAAACAAAAGAATGGTTCCACCAGATCCACCCCCAGGACCTATATTTGAAATGGTCCTGCCATTTTGCTCACCAAAATCTTCTCCAAAGCTTTCTCCGTCAGCTCTAAGTGAACCATCAAGAGACAAACTTGACAATGACCGCTCCAATGAACCCATTACTGTTCAAGAAAAGGAAACCCATTACTATTCAAGAAAAGGAGATATAATAACTATAACAACCCACATAGACAGAATGATGTATGAATAAAGAAATAAGTTAATCAAACATATATAGTTGCATAAGCTTATACAACTTGAAGCCTCCAACACCACCTAATTTACCCTTGCGTACGTATTACCTAAAATACAATAAAAACATTTCCAACTCTTACCGATAATACCTCCACCTGCGGTTGCACCAGCTAGGCTATCATTTCCACTACCACTACCAAGTTCGCAGGGTAAATCAGCATCTCCATAGGAAACACCACCTTCAATAAAATTTCCGTCATAAAACCCATCCCCACCTCTGCCACCATGCCCACCACCACCGCCAAGCCCATTTACAAAAATTTTTCCTCTACCCAGCCCACCAGTGCAACCTGCAGATTGAAATAAAGAATCCTTAGATCTTACTTCTTAGAATGCATGGTTTAGGTGAATCTGAAATTTGAACCTTCAGTCAATTTATGAAACTCTGGGACTAAATGTTTCGAATAAAAAGATATTATGTTTATTACTTCAAATCCAAATGAACTTTCAGGTTGCTGGTTGAGTTAAATTTGTTAAAAAGATAAGATCCAGAACACATACCCAGCCCAGATGCAGTAATTGCCCCAGAAGAGTGGACAGCTACAGCTCTAACCCAATGAAAATGTATAACAGATCCAGTTATGATGCCTTCAACAATAACATCTTCAACTCGACAAATCTAGAGCAGCAAGCCAAGACAACCATTCATCAGAAACACAAGGTGGAATCCATTCAATTGTTTATCAAACGTTTACCAAATTGACCAAGATAAGTACTTAGTTCTCAATCTGGATCAATGGAAGACCTGAAGAGTGAAGGTCAATGTGGAGTTCATGTTACAATCTTCAGGCGGATGAATTAATTCCATGGGGCAATTTGGAAGTTCACAGTTGAGTTTCCTACCATTCCCAAAATGAATATCAATTCAGAAAAGAAAAGGAAAATATTAGCAAAGAATAGCAACACTGAGAACTATGAATTTATAACTTACGTAAGATTACTACCGCCACTGTCCAGAGGACCTCGCAGTAAAGATCCAGGTCCAATCTTCATAGTACAAAGAGAACATTCAGTATGTAAATGCATGGCAATGCCACAAGGTAAGATACAATTAGTGTGAAAATCAATACAATTTCAAAATTCACATAGCACCGCATAATGTTTTCCATATGAATAAGAATACGTTTTCATATATATGCAATTGGATTTGCTTATTATAATGTTACATAAAACAAAATCAACAAACTATATGAGTTTCCAAATTCAAATCACAGAAAAACCAAAAGAAGTTTGCCTATAATTATCATAGGAATAGGAGGTTCCAGATTCTTACAAGGACTATAACAGTCATCCATGATCAGTGCATTTGGAAGGTTATAAGTGGATATGTCCAATATGAAATATCTTTCTGTGGAAAAGATCCTGCTTCTATTTTCCCCATCTTTTCTCTTTTTCAAATTCAAGTTTATTTTTTCTTATCATTTATCCTTAAATGATTACTTAAAATACCCTACACTTCTATTGTGTTCAGCTTATAGAGTCCCTTCTGGAGCTAGTGACCTTTCATATGGTGGGTAAATACCTTTTTTACTTGTTAAATCACCCCATTAAATAATACAAAAACCACATCAAATATAATTTCATAATTAAAAATGTCTCTGCCAAGGAAACCATCAGATCAAGGTGACCCTTTGACATTCAATAGGTCAATAGAAATTGCAAGCTTCCCAATGAGGTATGACTAAGTTATTTAGAGACCAAACACTAAACAACAATATTTGGGGGATAAATTTCAGTTAGAAGAAAAAAAAGGGGAGGGGAGGGAGGGGGGAAGGAATTGATGCAATATGAAAGTCCCTCTGATGCCAACATTTCTAAACACTTTGCAACATCATAATTCCTAAGCTCATAAAACATGGTTTTATAAAAATGCTGCATACTACTACACAATGAATCTGAAGCTTACCTTGATACTAAAAAATAGAGACAGAACCAGGTGTTGTGCTTCAATCAGATCTCCTGGCCCAGACAAATTCAAGAAACCTTGTCCATGAACTCCCAAATTTGCATTAGAATGTATCATAGATGACCCCTGACAACCAAATACGGATACATGATTTCATAATGTAAACAACACAAAATTATACTATGCTAGTGAAAATCAAGGTTCTGTTTTGAACGTACCCTTAGAACCACTAAATTGCTTGCCTCGAGCAAGGAAGTTGCCACAATTGCATCGCTACCACCATCTATAAGCATTTTGGAATTCCACATCAAGTGCATTTTGACAGACATTCGAAGACCCCCAAATATCTAAATTTGTTAGGAAAAAGACAGTAATGAACAACTTATATTAATCAGTATCCAGAATAAGCATTAATAAAAGAGGGGGAATGCAAGCAATTGTTGCATATGGCAACAGAGACAATGATACAAAAATTAAACATAAAGCTTCAAGTAGGACATACCAATTAGCAGAGAAGTAAAAATAGGGGAAAATTACTACAATGTTTTAGATCTATTTTGGAAATAAAAAGACAAACAGTGTGGATATGAACCTATAAAGATGTATAAAACCACCACCATTGCTTCTAATTTGCTTGTACAATAATGACCTTGCACAAATAAAATTACCATATTCCTTTATATAATGAGCAAACAAATACAATACTGATCACCAAAAAAAAAAAAATTGTGTTAATTATATAATGTTGTGTTCCAACTTAGTGACACTCAAGCATTATATATATTGTGAGATGTGAGATGTGCATGTCTTAATGTATTGTTAAACAAATTGCTTTTTTCACTTAGCCCCCTTGGGCCTTCCCACTCCCATCCCCAATTTATTTGTGCACTGCTGGTCAAATATGCAAGAAACATGAAATTCTAAATAAATTAAGAATAGAAAGAAAAAAAGGATGATGAGTCTGTCACTTGCCTTGATAACAGAATCACTCATCAGAAGCTCTTCTGCCATTAACTCAAACTCTGATGAAGCATAATGTGCAAGACCAAAACTCAAAACCGCACCACATGATAAACGAATTTGGCCTCGAACCTGTACAATGCATTAATATTTCAATGTCAGACCATGATGAAGACCATCAATCCATGATTTATCTCAAAACTATTAGTACTATATTGGCAGATAACTCATGCGGTTTGATTTGTATTCCTATAAATGTTTCATGATTTGTATCCCTAAACCCTGAACAAAACAAAGCAATAACAGAACAATAAAAACCCAAAGTACAAGCCACCAAATGACCAATAACATATACAGGATTAAGATATCATTGGCCAAAAGAAGCATTTTTGTCCATATACAAATAGGATCACAGAGCAGTAGAAATTAGTTTTTCAGTGACCTGAACACGGCTCCAATACAAAGGAACCAAGGCCTTGGCATGATTTTGAATATCAACATTTGTCCAAAGCGGCTGTTTAGGAAACTCTAACAGAAGCGTGTCTGTCTGCGTGGACAAGTTATGATTACTGACTATAAGTCTCCTAGGTACAGCATCATAATATGTCCCTGCAGCACCTGCATTTTCAGGACAGCCTAAACTCATCCCCCCTGCCAGAAGAAGCAGAACACAACTCATATACCAGTCATAATATTCCAAAACAAGGGAGTTCCAATCGTTCTTTTAAAAATAGCCAAAAGAGATTTAAACTAGACAGTTCTTTGACATACAAATTGAATTTTCAAATAAGCATCTGTGTCTTACCATGAATGAAGATTTCTGTATCATCACGCCTGCTGAAAACTTTGAGGGAAACTCTGCCACCTCCGCCTCCAGCAAATCCATTACCTCCCACTGCACTTATCCTGCCACTTCCAGTCCTGCTCTTCACAGAAAAATAAACATTAATATGCATAAGCATTAGTGGCCGCCATCGTTTCAAGTTAAACAAAAAACAGAGTGCTTACATCCTAAACGCCTTGATATATATGCTGCCTCCAGACCCTCCTCCACCCTTGATACCACCATCACCACCATCAGCCAAAAGACTCCCACTAAAATCAATTGAAGTTTTCATCTCCAACCAAATCCTTCCACCTCCTTCCCCACCATACTTCTCCTCCTTACTAGTCGTGCCACCCTTACTACCATAGCTCTTTGGCTCATCCAACGATGACCATGCATATGGATCCCCGCCCCAGACGTCGTCTGGGAGCTTGGTGTTATCCGTAACGCAACTAGCACCTCTCCCACCATGCCCTCCACCACCACCCTGAACACCTCCTGGTGTGCCACTAGTCTGCGACGGAGGTTCACCCGCCAACCCCGTAACGTTTATCACTGACCCAGTTGACAAGTTTGCATTCGAAGCATTAACCGAAACCAGCCCTGCAATCATCATTGAATTGCTGCCTAAACTAAATTCTCCGCTAATGTTAATCACAATTGAGCAACCCAATAATTGGCAGCTCAAATTAACACCTGGGAATATATATAAGCTCCCATTCCCTTCTATATACACATCATCCTCAAAAACCAAACTTGAATTGAGCTCACAAATGGTGTTTAGAGACCCAATTCCTTTGAGACCCTCCTGACAAGAGAGCGAGGGAGGGTGAGGCTCCGGCGGACTCGGAGGGGGCGATGGAGGCGTGTAGTCCCCGTGAAACGAATTGAAGTCGAAGCTGAGAACCGAGAATTCATCGTCTAAATCAGCGGCGAGACTAAGGTTTATGGCGAAAAGGGTCAACAGGTTGAAAATGAAAAGGTGGCGAAGAAACGAGGCAAAAGGAGCCATATTGAATAGGTGAAACTCATCACAGAGATAAAACCCCAGTTGGAGATTATTGTTATGATAGAAATGGGTGAACGCAAACCCTAATTCTGGGTTTTGGGGATTGGATTGAGTAGGATTGTGGATCAAAGACTGGGACTTGAATGAGAATGGGAAGTAAATCAACCCAGAAATTGAGGGGCGAATGTGATAAATACGCGAAAGATTAGGCGTTTTTGGGAAATAGAATTGAATTGGATTGAATGAAAATGGTATGCAATCCAATAAATTATTATAAATTATGGCGTCGTCTTGGTGTTTGTTGCTTTGTTTGTGACAGACAGCGAAGAAGAGGAAGAGCTGACGCCTCGCGCCTGGTGGTGGAACTGCAACGACAACGGACAAACAGACACAACACACGCAGCACGTGCGCATGGCACGTGAGCAACTTCTTTTTAAGGTATTTCGGTTTCGGATAAGAATAATACAACGTTACAAATTCACAATTCACAATTGTTGGGATCAAATAATAATGGGCAGTCAATTTTGTTTGCTGCGTCACGTAATGGACTAATATGGACATTCATTCACAATTCACTTTGAAGAAAATTATGCTGGAATCCTAGACGACAAAGTTAAGCTTTCAAACTTTGTGCTCTAAAAAAAGGGATGGTGTATCTTTTGCATTCCTTAAATTAGTTAAATGCTCTCGTGACTATGAAGCTTTTTAGATATGACTGTACCACAATATGAAAATTAGTTGCCCCTTTTATAGTTGCCATCCTAGGAGCCCAAGTTTCATGATTCTCATGGTGAGTTAGTGGCACGGACGAAGATATTCGTGAAATCCCCCATATTTTCATTGAGATGTTCATAACTTCAACCACCGATATTTTTCTAATATCGTTATAATATCAATATATTTTTAGATCATTTTAAGTCGTTTTTTAGGACATAATCAAGTCGTTTATTGAGAATTTCAATTTGTAACTCAAGATATTTTAAATGTTTATAACTTTGATGCATTTCATATTCTACCTAGTGAAATCTCAAGTTATGTTTCGACGCTTCACAAGTTATACCTTAGAGTTTGTCATGTCGTGCCTTATGACATTTCAAGTCGTTACTTAGGGCATCCCAAGTCGTTTCTTAAGAATTTCAGTTTATATCTCCAGACATTTTAATTGTTTATAACCTTTATACATTTCATATTATACTTAATGACATCTCAAGTCATGTTTTGACGCTTCCAAAGTCATACCCTATAATTTCTCAAGTCGTGCCTTAGGAAATCTCAAATCGTTCCTTAGGGCATTCCAAGTTGTTACTTGAGAATTTTAGTTCGTATCTCAAAGAATTTCAAAAGTTTATACTCCTTGGGAATTTCAAATTGTACCTAATGACATCTTAAGTCAATTTTGACGCTTCCAAAGTCATATTATAGAGATTCTCAAGTCGTGCCTTAAGGAATCTTAAGTCGTTCCTTAGGGCATTCCAAGTCGTTTCTTGAAAATTTCAGTTTGTAGCTCGAGACATTTTAATTGTTTATACCCTTGATGCATTTCATATTATACTTAATGACATCTCAAGTCATGTTTTAACGCTTCCAAATACCCTAGAGTTTTTCAAGTCAAGCCTTAGGAAATCTCTAGTCGTTCCTTAGGGCATCCAAAGTCGTTCATTGAGAATTTCAATTCGTATCTCGAGAAATTTCAAATGCTTATACCCTTGATGCATTTCAAATTGTACTTAGTGACATCTCAAGTCAATTTTGACGCTTCCAAAGTCATATTATAGAGTTTCTTGAGTCGTGCTTTAAGGCATCTCAAGTCGTTCCTTGAGAATTTCAGTTCGTAGCTCGAGACATTTTAATTGTTTATACCCTTGATCCATTTCATGTTATACTTAATGACATCTCAAGTCATGTTTTGACGCTTCCAAAGCCATACCCTAGAGTTTTTCAAGACATGCTTTAGTAAATCTCAAGTCGTTCCTTAGGGCATCATCTCAAGTCGTTCTTTGAGAATTTCAATTCGTAGCTCGAGTAATTTCAAATGTTTATACCCTTGATGCATTTCAAATTGTACCTGGTGACATCCAAAGTCAATTTTGACGTTTCCAAAGTCATATTATAGAGTTACTCAAGTCGTTCCTTATGGCATCTCAAGTCGTTCCTTAAGAATTTCAGTTCGTATCTCGAGACATTTTAATTGTTTATACCTTTGATGCATTTCATATTATACTTAATGACATCCCAAGTCATGTTTTGATGATCCCAAAGTCATACCCTAAAGTTTCTCAAGTCATGCCTTAGGAAATCTCAAGTCGTTCCTTAGGGCATCCCAAGTTGTTCCCTGAGAATTTCAATTTGTTGCTCGAGGAATTTCAAATGTTTATACTCTTGTTGCATTTCAAATTGTATCTAGTGACATCCCAAGTCAATTTTGACGCTTCCAAAGTCATATTATAGAGTTTCTCAAGTCATGTCTTAAGGCATCTCAAGTCGTTCATTAGGGCATCCCAAGTTGTTCCTTGAGAATTTCAGTTTGTTACTCGAGCAATTTCAAATGTTTATACCCTTGATGCATTTTAAATTATAAATGACATCCCAAGTCAATTTTGACGCTTCCAAAGTCATATTATAGAGTTTTTCAAGTCATGTCTTAAGGCATCTCAAGTCGTTCTTAAGGGCATCCCAAGTTGTTCCTTGAAAATTTCAGTTTGTAGCTCGAGACATTTTAATTGTTTATATCCTTGGTGCATTTCATATTATACTTAATGATATCTCAAGTCATGTTTTGACGCTTCCAAAGTCATACCCTAGAGTTTTAATGACTTAGGAAATCTCATATCGTTCATTAGGGCATCCCAAGTCGTTTCTTAAGAATTTCAATTCGTAGCTCGAGGAATTTCAAATGTTTATACCCTTGATGCATTTCAAATTGTACCTAGTGACATCCCAAGTCAATTTTGACGCTTCCAAAGTCATATTATATTGTTTTTCAAGTCGTGCTTTAAGGCATCTCAAGTCGTTCATTAGGGCATCCAAAGTCGTTCATTGAGAATTTCAGTTCGTAGCTCGAGGAATTTCAAATGTTTATACCCTTGATGCATTTCAAATTGCACCTAGTGACATCTCAAGTCAATTTGGACGCTTCCAAAGTTATATTATAGAGTTTCTCAAGTCGTGCCTTAAGGCATCTCAAGTCGTTCCTTGAGAATTTCAGTTCGTAGCTCGAGACATTTTAATTGTTTATACCCTTGATGCATTTCATATTATACTTAATGACATCTCAAGTCATGTTTTGATGCTTCTAAAGTCATACTCTAGAGTTTTTCAAGACATGCTTGAGGAAATCTCAAGTCATTCCTTAGGGTATCTCAAGTCGTTCATTAAGAATTTCAGTTCGTAGCTCGAGTAATTTCAAATGTTTATACCCTTGATGCATTTCAAATTGTACCTGGTGACATCCAAAGTCAATTTTGACGCTTCCAAAGTCATATTATAAAGTTACTCAAGTAGTTCTTTAGGGCATCTCAAGTCGTTCCTTGAGAATTTCAGTTTGTATCTCGAGACATGTTAAATGTCTATACCGTTGATGCATTTCATATTATACTTAATGACATCCTAAGTCATGTTTTGACGATTCCAAAGTTATACCCTAGAGTTTCTCAAGTCATGCTTTAGGAAATCTCAAGTCGTTCCTTAGGGCATCCCAAGTTGTTCTTTGAGAATTTCAGTTTGTTGCTCGAGGAATTTCAAATGTTTATATCCTTGATATATTTCAAATTGTACCTAATGATATCTCAAGTCAATTTTGACGCTTCCAAAATCATATTATATTGTTTCTCAAGTCGTGCTTTAAGGCATCTCAAGTCGTGCTTTAAGGCATCTCAAGTCGTTACTTAAGGCATCCCAAGTCATTCCTTGAGAATTTCAGTTCGTAGCTCGAGGAATTTCAAATGTTTATACCATTAATGCATTTCAAATTGCACCTAGTGATATCCTAAGTCAATTTTGATGCTTCCAAAGTTATAGTATATTGCTTCTCAAGTCGTGTCTTAAGACATCTCAAGTCGTTCATTTGGGCATCTCAAGTCGCTCATTGAGAATTTCAGTTCGTAGCTCGAGATATTTTAATTGTTTATACCCTTGATGCATTTCATATTATACTTAATGACATCTCAAGTTATGTTTTGACGCTTCCAAAGTCATACCCTAGAATTTATCAAGTCATGTCTTAAGAAATCTCAAGTTGTTCCTTAGGACATCGATCTCAAGTCGTTACTTCAGAATTTCATTTCATAGCTCGAGGAGTTTCAAATGTTTATACCTTTATGTATTTCAAATTGTACATAGATATATCCCAAGTCAATTTTGACGCTTCCAAAGTCATATTATAGAGTTTTTCAAGTCGTGCCTAAAGGCATCTAAAGTCGTTCTTTAATTAAGGCATCTCAAGTCGTTCCTTGAAAATTTCAGTTCGTAGCTCGAGACATTTTAATTGTTTATACTCTTGATGCATTTCATATTATACTTAATGACATCCTAAGTCATGTTTTGACGCTTCCAAAGTCATACCCTAGAGTTTCTCAAGTCATGCATTAGGAAATTTCAAGTCGTTACTTAAGGCATTTCAAGTCGTTCCTTAGAATTTCAGTTCATAGCTCGAGGAATTTCAAATGTTTATACCCTTGATGCATTTCAAATTGTATCTGGTGACATCCAAAGTCAATTTTGACTCTTCCAAAGTCATATTATAGAGTTACTCAAGTCGTTTCTTAAGGCATGTCAAGTCGTTCCTTAGGACATTTCAAGTCGTTCCTTGAGAATTTCAATTCGTATCTTGAGGAATTCCAAATGTTTATACTTTTCATGCATTTCAAATTGTACCTAGTGACATCCAAAGTCAATTTTGACGCTTCCAAAGACATATTATAGAGTTACTCAAGTCGTGTCGTAAGGCATCTTAAATTGTTCCTTATGGCATCTCAAGTCGTTCCTTAGGGCATCTCAAGTCGTGTCTTAAGAATTTCAGTTTGTAGTTCAAGAAATTTCAAATGCTTATACCCTTGATGAATTTCAAATTTTACCATTGGTGACATCCCAAGTCAATTTTGACGCTTCGAAAGTCATATTATAGAGTTTTCAAGTTGTGCCTTAAGGCATCTCAAGTCGTTCCTTAGGGTATCTCAAGTTGTTTTTTGAGAATTTTCGTTCGTACCTCGAGACATTTTAATTGTGTATACCCTTGATGTATTTCATATTATACTTAATGACATCTCAAGTCATGTTTTGACGCTTCCAAAGTCATACCCTAAAGTTTCTCAAGCCGTATCTTAGAAAATCTCAAGTCGTTTATTAGGGCATCTCAAGTCACTAAGGTAGGCTACTAAGAATATTCTTTCCAGGGTCCAATACATGTTCTTCAAAGCCCATCATCAATTACTTCATGTAATAATCTCTCTTCCCCCCATTTTTTTGGTTATTGGAGAGAATCGAATTCTGGACCTACCCTAATCCTAAGCCTTATCTCATTCCCACCCATCATCACCATTTGAGCTAAACCCAAGGGCTTCTATTCCTCTCATTTTACCATAAGCATATTCTCACAATTGGATGCATATTTGTTTTTTTTATGATCATAAGCATATTCAAGCTCATTACAACTTCTTTTTTGGCCATTTTAATTTTATCGAACATATTTAAAAATTAATTGGTTGTAATTTGTAAATACTTTTAAATTTTTAAATCTCAAGAATTATAGTTGATTAATAAAAATATTTTTTTCATTATAATTCAAATATTAATTGATTTTTTATGCTGGTAAAAAGTTAATTGGTTAATTATAACTTATAAGTTATAAGTATTTCACACTTTTCATATTGTCGAATATTAACAGGCCTTTTCCATTCATATGCCCATTCACTATTTTTAATAGTCACACAACTTTTTCATTTCAATGTTGTTAATAACTTGTTAAGTAAATTAAATCACTATTGAGTGCTTTCAAAATATAATAACCTAGAATGAAAATGAAAAGCAGTAAATTCCACAACAACGATAGCTAATCAACCCTAAAAAAACAAAACATATATACAAATACCATATGTTAGTGTATATATAAGGAAGGGACTTTTTCCCACATTGGAAACTCACACAAACCTTAAGCTTAGGCCAAGCCTATAAATAGGCACCTCTTGTACATCTCTAATTACACCATTCAATACATCATTTATTGTATTGTCTCACTCCTCTCTAAAACTCTTAACACTATCGACCCCAAAATTGAAAAGAATTGCACAACCAATTAAATTTTACCATATTATACCTACTTGATATTAATTTGCTCATCGAATACTTCCTTGAATTCGAAAACTTTCACAGAATTCGACTTGAATAGCATAAAAGAAATAATAGAACTAGATATTCCTAGCCGTCCACAGAATTTGACAACCCCATCACTCTACCCACACATTTGCTTGCAGTAGAAGCAGCCAAGCAGGGGTTAACACCATGCATTGATGCAGTAAAATGAGGGGTTTAACCAACACTCAATACGAGAAGCCAATGTCACTGGAAGACTGGAAGTAAATATATCGATCAGGATTCAGTAGTACTACTACTACTCTGTTTTTTTCTTGCGTTGCAACCAAAGCTTTCTGGCTCTATTCTGATGTCTGTTCTGTGCCCACAGATTGACATAGGCATATACTCTTCATCCCATAGCATTTCTTGTATACCATTTACTCTTCATTCTACTCTGTATATTGCTAATTGTCTATTTTGTATAATTAATTTTTAAAAAAACTCGGGATTTATAGTATAAATCCCTACTCTTTTTGCTTTTGTTTTTTTCAAAATCAAGTAGAAAACTCCCTTTAAAATGCTTTAATTTGTTTTCTTAGTTTTCAAACACATTTAAATTAACTCACAATACGACAATCAATTTAATATTTTTCATTGAATAGAAAGAGCCACGTGGGCGTACAAGAAATGCATAAACAAGCAAACTAAAAAGCAAATGACCAAGAGGCCAAAAAATAAAAAGCAAACAAATCAAACTAAAAGCACAAAGCCATAAAAAATAAAAATAAAAAAGGCAAAAGTTCAATTTAGACAAAGATCTTTGACCAAAAAACTAAAAAACAAATATCTGAACGAACCAAACAACTAATGGTTCCACCATGTCAATCATAAACATGAACCCACTCAAAATATCGTGCACTGCAGATAAATAGCTTGACCATATAACGGTTAAGGTTCGATCTGCTTCAAGGTAATTTTTTATAATAGCGTAGGTAGTCGAATGAATGTTCAACATTGTATGGAGTCTCACTAATATAATCAAGATTTTCAATGTAGTAAGAAAATTATTCACACTTGCCCCTAATCTCTGTGTCAAAATCTGTAAGTCACCTAACTTAGCTCTTAATCTCTGTTTCATTTACTGAAAAAGTCCTGGATCGATTCTTGGAAGATTCATAACTATAGTACCGATCTTATTGTCGGCCCACCAGAGATGTAAGTACAAGAAAAAAAACTAATACTATAGTTATGAATCTTCCAAGAACCGATCCAAGACTTTTCAACAAATGAAACAAAGGTTAAGAGCTAAGTTAGGTGATTTACTGGATTTTGACGCAGAGATTAGGGGCAAGTGTAAATAATTTTCTTACTACATTGAAAATCTTGATTATGTTAGTGGGACTCCATACAATGTTGAAAATCCATTCGATTGCCTACGCTATTGTAGAAACTTCGGTACACACTATATTTTGACAAACAGTGTCCTGTATTGTCAATGATCATAAGGACTATCTTCTGTCAGGCTTGATATATGATGCTTCAACTCGGGGATCACACTGCACAATTTATGTCCGCCTGGGACAGGAATGTTTCGCACCATTTCACAGTATGAATCAATGTCATAATTTGGAAGGGTTACGTTGTGGGCGTTGGAGAGCTCCAACTTCGCTGCAAAGTGTTCAACATTAGTAATAATCAAGAATATGTTACTCATGGTTACCATTCTATGCACTTGCCCTCTCTCTCTCTCTCTAAAAAACCAAATGACATAATACACATATCTACTAGAAGAAAGCAAAAGTAAAAATAAAAAATAAAAAAAATAAAAAAATAAAATACCTGAAGATTTGAGTAAGTGCAGGAGATCGAGAGATGATAATAGCCAAATTTACTCATTTGAACAACCCAGCACCTAAGTTCAAAAAGTCCATGAAAGTTAATTCTTTCAGAAAATTCTATGATAACAATAGAAGTTTGAGTTGGTACTATCACTTTTAATAAAAAGAGACAATCCTGAAATAAGAAAATCTTCCACATTATAATAGAATCCATATCATCCGGGTGATGGTGGATAAGTATGAGAATTCTTTCATGGTGAATATTGTATGACCCGGTATATATGTTCGGGTTGTTGTAATTAAGAGCTCTTTTTTCATGGTCTAGCTCACACCATGAAATGCAATTATTATAAAAGTTAGCGGAATTATAACATTGATAATGAAATTACTTAACAAATAATTATTAATAGAATTGGTTTTTGTTTTTGGGCTGAGAAAAATGGGGTTTTTTGGAGCGGTGATGATTGACAAGCCAGCCTGACAAGGTAAAATTGAAAAAACCCAAGCCCTTTGTTTCAACCACCTAGCTAGGGAAGAAAATAACAAACAAATGTATAATCATATATGTTTCTGTGCTGCCTACGTTTCATACTCAGCATCCCAATTACAATGGCAATTCCTTATAAAACCAGCAAAAAAATTGTAGAACGAAATACCCAATAACTAAACATGTAAGCATGCATAAACATTAAACACGCATAGATAGTCATAGAGTGTGTAAAATGAAGGGACATTGGAATATTCACTTACCTATTTCTTTCCCATCCCACCCATCCCAAAATGGTTGATATGCAAATGACATCCACTTGGTGGCAGTTGTCATCGTCGTCTTCGGTTGCGGGGTCTGTTTCGGTGGTGGTGGTGGTGGTCATGGTGACAGAAAAAGAGAAGAACCAAAGGCACCAAAACCTCAACCAAACTGAGGAAGAGAAGAAGGCAAAAGAAACAAAACAACACGACCGGTGGTGGCGGTGACTTGCATGCAGAGACCTCTAATCGTAGGAGAAGCTAGGTTCAGTCATATATAAATTAGAGATGGTTGGCAGAGGAGGGAGATGAGGTAGTAGGGAACTGCTTGGTTGCATGCAGTTAATTGAGGTAGATATACCTACCATTCACACACATTTATGACAATCTATCATTAATTACGAAAAGTTCAAACAAGCACATGCCCGGCCAGAAGAGACTTTTTTTTGTTGTAAACTTGTAAATAAGCATTTCCATCGGATTTAATTACAAATTTCTCTCTGCAATATTATATTGTTATCCATAAAGAGATGGTTGGCATTGCAGTTAAAAATTGAATTAAAGCTACTCAATTTTTGGACCTAAATGTTTGAATAAAGCTGGCATGGTAGGTCGTTTCATCTGAAAATAACAGTGGGTACATGTGAGAATAAGAAGATGCAGTAAGTGAGTTTCTGTATAGTTGTCAACTTCTGTGGATGGCTTTAATGGCTTCATTAAACTAAATTAAATATATCTTTAAATATGCATGTAGTCTCTCAAATTAAATCCGTAAATATTAGTGTCCGTTCTTAATTTGCAGCATTTAATTAACCTGCTCGATCTATCATATCATATATATATGAAGGTTATTGAGAGAGACGTTAGTCTCTCTAGTCTCTCTCTCCCTCTCTCCAGCAGCTCCCATCTCTTTCAACTCTCGATAACTGAACCAGAAAAGATAGACATACCAACATAAAAGAAGATTGAGCTGATTCTCTCTCTCCAGCAGCTCCCAGCAATCTCACAGAGTCACATGTCAAAGATGCAAAGTCCAATATGGAGTCCATTTTTGCTCAGCACAAAAGATATTTGGTGGTAATCATTATGATTATGAGTGACTCATGTCACAATAAAGTGGTCAGATGACACATGTCATATCCACCATGGTAAACAATTACTCACCATAGTGAACAAATATGAATCCGCCCAATATATATTGCTCAAATCTCAACTTTATTGCAGTTATTGTGCATAGACACATCTGAACGTGGCTTTTAAGTGAAAATCCTTATATGTGCAAACTAAAGCTGTTTTATTAATGTTACAAACACTTTTATTTTCTTTCTGAGTAATATTAAGTATATTATCATATTATGACAAATTGTACTTTGCCATTGCCAAGGAGTTGTTTGATAAATTCGTTTACACGTAGTATTTTGATTAATTTAGACATTCGCATCAAGTCCCATGCACTCTCATATTATTTTAACCAATAATCTATGTCATCAGGAATACCAAATTTTCTAGAAGAACTGGTTTGAGTGATGCATTCTTTAATTTAAAAATTAACATCCCATGCACCCATTCGTTGATCTTTATTTTAATTTAGCCATCACAGAAAATTCTCTTCTCAAAATTGTTATTTTCTTTGTAATTTCCAGATCATAATTACGGAAATTCGCAAGCACATACCTTTTTTTTTTGGTCAAATAAAAAAAATTCGCAAGCACATACTTAGAAATTATAATAGACTTTTTTCTTGTAAATAAGCATTTCCTAAGGATTTATTATAGAAACCTAGAATTGGCCGGTTTACCTTTTTGCCCCCGAATGGTGTAGCTTACAATTAATTACAATTTTGGGCCTGCTCCTCTAGTAAACAAAACAGGAAGGAGACAAGCACACAACAAAGCCCATCTACACACAACAAAAACAATCATTGTTAATGTAGAAAAAACGACCGAACCGAACCGAACCGTTTGGTTTGGTTTGTTCCGACTTGCAAGAACACTAAATCTCTTATTATATATCCCAGTTTTTTATTGTAGTACGTCAATTGTCGAGCTATATATAAAGTGGTCATATTTGCCCCTAAAAAGTGGTCACGTGCCATTCTTAGACATAACTTATAATATAGCTAATGGAATAGTCTAATTTGACACAAAATAAATTTTAGTCCTCAAGTAACAGAAAGTATTGTAAAGTTGTGTAACAATTTTGTCTTCTAAATTGAAAATTCTATAATTTTTCATATTTTTGTGATTAAAATAATTTTTGGTGTTAATACAATTTTTATTTGCCAACAAAGAAGGAAGTTGGAAGTTATAATCGCAAATAGAATTTGCTATAAGGAAGCAATTCAAGCAAATGAAATTACTATAAGGAAAAAGGCAAGAATACACTTTTTTTCTTTATTTGGGAAATTGGGTATGTGCAGTAGCAATAGGCTAGCACAAGAATACATTTCTTATATTATAACAGAATATAATTTCTCAATAATTAAGTGGCCAAAAAAAAAATTCTCAATGATTAGCTAGAGGGGACCACAGCGCCTCTTCTCTTTGACAAATGAAGGTATGAATCAGAGCATACAAAGGTCCAATTCTCCTCATCTATTATGTATCACTTTGGAAAGTCAACATGGCTCACCATCTGAGCTTTGCTGGGAAATACTGCAATAAAATTCACAACCCCAGTTTAGAACAAGAATTGGTGAATGTGAATGTTCGAAATTTCCCACTCGAGGAACTATAAATTAAACAGCACTCACCTTCTCAATGAGGGACAAATAATATGGCTTGACTTTTTCAACATCAATCCGAACTTTGCTCTTGCTGTAGAGGTCATATTTGCTGCAAAATATTACATTATATATATAAGCACAATATGATCAGTTTGGTTGATGCAATCAGATAGAATATATAAACAAATTATGTGAATTGGAAATGGAGCTTACTTGAATATTTTGAGCCACTTCATATTCTCTTCATCTTCCTTGTTCATTAGGTGTTTATATGCCCCTGACCTATGTAAAGCTGCAAGATGATAAATTGGAATTGTAACATTGGTCACATTGGCCAGATTATTGTCAAGTTTGAATACTTGGAAGGTAATTTGGTAATGGTACTTACGGTAAAATGAGTGATACCGGATGATGAACAATCCAGCCTGAGGCAAAGTTGTTCCATTTTCCTTGGCCACCTGCAGATTTGAATATACCAGTTAACCAAATCAGAGTTAATTATGATGAAGTAAAATTAGGACTTAGGACTAGTTCAGATTGATGTTTGAATTGTGTGACAGACATACCAAGTACATGTAGTCATCATGACCCCATGATATAGTGACATTTTCTAGTCCACATCCTTCTGAGTAGATTCCATTCTTAGTGTTATAGCAAGGATTGTTGTAATCAAGATTGTCCTTGAAATACTGCAAGAGCAAAGATAATTTGATTATAATCACATTTAAAATGTAGTCAGTCCAACTTTTTGTGAGGATTTTACCTTGTGGTGAACAATGGATTCATCAAAAGCGCACCCAAGAGGATGTGTGTCTCCTGCAACATAAAAATTGACATTTCAATTGAAATAGCTCAAAAGGGGAAAAGGGCAATTACAAATACA
This sequence comes from Dryas octopetala, assembly GCF_963921425.1. NCBI lineage: Eukaryota > Viridiplantae > Streptophyta > Magnoliopsida > Rosales > Rosaceae > Dryas > Dryas octopetala. Next base: position 19,304,399 of record NC_141370.1, on the reverse strand, counting down.
TAGTGAAAACACAATACTTACCAACAACAGCCCATTGAGGAAGTCCTCCAAAGCTAGGAAGAGTAAGCACTTTTCCAAGATCTGAAAGCCATGCAATAAGTTGATTAATAAATCACTCTTCCAAGAAATTGGGTATGGCAAACTCGCAGAGACAAATAGTATGATGTATGAAAAGCCTTAGGTTCAGAATCAAGGAATTTGAATAGGGTATATTATTATACCATGAATAAGAGCAGTCAAGTGCAACCAATCTTCATTGGGGTAGTCTTTCCTAATAGCTTCAGCTGTTTGCAACAAGTGCTCAATTTGGGGTTCATCCAAGTCAGGGTCACTGTCATCCACAACCTCATTGAGGAGTACACAGCATTCCCATATGCTCATTTCTACTCTATTCAACTTGCTATACTCCTCCCTCATCTTTTTCACCTGCAGTTGCAGATTGGAATTCTAAATGTCAGAACCCAAATTTCCTGTGGTTTCATTTTTTTTCTTGAACAATATATATCAACAAGTATGTATGCTTACAAAATCATATGTTTGATGAATGTGGTTCAATCTGTAGAATTCCTCCACAGTTTTCTGCCTCTCACTTTCTGCATTATAATCCCTGCAATCCAATGCATTTGCATATCATGTCAGACTTCACTTCATTAGAAGCAACCAACCCCTTAACAAACATGAAAATATGAACAAAGAAGAACAATACAGACCTGAAGGACTTGCCAAATGCATTAATTTCAGGGGCCAGGAATGCATCATTTGACACTTCAATTTCTGGTGTCACACATCCATCATTGTTGGGTGTGTCTTTGGGCACCACAAACCCACCATCCAACACCAATTCACTGCTTTCATTGGTCTCATAAGAAAGCTTGAAGTCCTCCACTTGTGACTCTATTGGAACATGAAAATAACATTAAGATTACACAATGCAGAAAGAGTACTAAAAAAAGAACAAAAGGGCCAGAAGGGTATACCAAGCTCAGGCTGCACAATGAGGATAGTCATATCTTTGCCTCCAAAACTCAAACAATATATGACTCAAAGAAAAAACAAAAGGACTACAAAAGCAGAGAAGAAAAAGGTAAACAAACGCCTAACAATGGATGTGTTAGAACACGTTTGCCAAAGTGGGTTCTTATAGTCCCACAAGAAGTCCTTGCAGGAGAATTTAGAAGCTTGGGAGTCCTCAACTGAAAAAAAAACATATTGTTTTCCCGACTATTTTATCCAACTCAGTCCGAAGGAGACGTTCAAAACGTTCAACTACAGGTGTACAGAAATTGATAAGGCTGTGCCCAATTGGGAAATAGTTAGCCAGCATGTCTCATTGCAATAAAAATGATTAGAATTGAAGAAAGAGCGTTAAGTCCGAGTCAGCCAAACGTGGATATCATATCTAAATTCTTGTTTTGACTTTCTGACACGGCATCTAGTCATTGCCAAGTAATGCATACTATTTTACTCCAAAAAAATAGGTAATATGTGCTATTTTTTATGGGGTGTGAGATCAACGGCTTAGCTGTGACCTTTTAAATTTGAACAGTCACAGAGAGCCATTCATACGTTGACTAATTGATTTGGTAAAATAGTAATTGCACGCTGACATCAACCCCACAAGTTTGCATGTCTTCTTCTTTTTGTTGTTATATATATTCTCAATTAATAAATATTAATAATATAGAGGTCGGCTATGGTAACAAAAAATAATATACAGGTCGGCAATAATATATTCTGAGAGGATATGCCAGTGGTAGATATTTTTTGAGTGTTGCTATTTGCACACTTTTTTTTTTTTCTTTTTGCACATCTTTTTCTCACTTTTTTTCATTTCACACCCTCACACTTCTCCCACAATTGAATTTTCTCAAACACACACCCCTCTCAATTACCATAATATCCCTATTTTCTTAATTTCAAAAAATTTATCACCACAACCCATCACCCAACACACCTCATCAACTCAAAAAAAAAAAAAAAACACACCCCTTCATCCGACCCACCCACCCAGCTCCCTCCCCCTCCCCCTCCCTCTCCCTCACCGGACCACTTCCCTCCTTCCCTCACCCAGGCCCTCCCTCCCTCACCGAACCAGCTTTCTCCCTGCCCCACCCTCTCCGCACCACCCTCATCTCTCTCTCTTCCCAGCCCATGCAGCACACCTTCCTTTCTCTCTCTTCTCCCCGCAGCATGTACCACCCTCCTCTCTCTCTCTCTCTCTCTCTCTCTCTCTCTCTCTCTCTCTCTCTCTCTCTCTCTCTCTCTCTCTCTCTCTCTCCCCGCAGCACCACCTCCCCGTCACAGTCCGTTCGGCACTGGTCCGCCGAACGTTTCCTGGATGTTCGGTGGTTGTCTGTTGAACAAAACTAACTGTTTCGGCAGACCAGTGCCGAACAGACTGTGACGGGGGATGTGGTGCTGGGGGGAGAGAGAGAGGGTGGTGTTGCACTACTGCGCTGGGAGGAGAGATTGAGGTGGCTGGTGCTGCTTGCGCTAGGAGGAGAGAGAAGGAGGAGGGTGGTGCATGCTGCAAGGAGAAGAGAGAGAGAAAAAAGGGTGTGCTGCATGGGTTGGGAAGAGAGAGAAAAGAGGGTGGGGCAGGGAGAGAGGTGGTCGGGTGAGGGGGGAAGGGGCTGGGTGGGTCGGGTGAGGGAAGGAGAGTGGTGGTCCGGTGAGGGAGGGGGAGGGAGCTGGTGGGTCGGGTGAATGGGTGTGTGTGTGGTTTTTTTTTTTTTTTTGGTCTGTGAGTGTAAGGTTGTCCTTTAAGATCTTTTCTCCTTATGTCAATTTGGTAAATTCACAAATTAAATTTTGAGGGTGTGCAAAAAGAAAAAAAAAAAGGTGTGCAAATAGCAACACTCTATTTTTTTCTACTATTGCAAAAAAAAAAAAAAAAGATATTTTTCTGGGCTTTCTGCTTGATGGGCCCTTGTTTGTTGTTTGTTTTTGGGCCTATAATACATACATGTATTTGCCAAGAGGAATGTGTGTACGTAATTTGAATACGTGAAAGCTTTGATGCATGCGTCGGTGCTCACACAGCATGTATGTGCATAATTGGTTGATTAAGTAATTTGAGCACGTTTTCACTACTCAAAAAAGCATTTTTGGTTGATGGAAATGAAATGCAAAACGTTTTAGTGGAGGCCCTTTCAATGTATACAATTTGTTAGGGTTTTATATCATGTGCCAAATTAAAAACGTGCATAATATAACAGGAGTAACTATAAATCATGCACCTAATTAAATTACAATTACAAAGATCGGGTTAATTTGATTTTTTTTCCTTAAAGATGGTGATAGGGTTTTTATGGCTAATGTCTCGCTCTCCAAATTCCATTTCTGCCCTTGAAATCACTTCAAATTACATGATTCCCATCATTCGGCCTTCATAGTTCATATAAGGGTCTGGTCGTTTGCCAGAACATGGATTTTACCCTCGTTATCCAAGCCCAAAATTTGGCAGCCCAACTCATTGTTCTGGACCGGAGCAAGACATAAGAATGCGTTTAACACTGATACTGGACTGGGTCAGAGTTAGACCAACCAATAAATTTGGGTTGCTTTGACAAACCAAGTGGGCCTTCACACTGCACAAAGATCTCAATGGTCTGAAACTAAGGTCTTGGGCCATTATTATAAGATCGGCCCATTAACAAGCAACCTTTTGGATCTCCATCTATATAGGTTGTATTTTGTACAGTACTTTGCACCCACAGATAATCGTGGTCCAAAACCTACCATCTAAATTGTGGGTCAAAAAGTACATATTTGTTTTATAAGTGCAATTTGGTTAGACAAAAGATGTACTTAAAATCTAGGTTAGGTGAGATTGTCATCCACTTTATAGGTCCGGTTCAATCTTTAGAAAGAAGGCAACTTTAAAAGATGGCTGCCTGATTTCTTTAATCCTCGTTCCTGAAGTTATGTTGAACATTATTATATGCAAAACAGCATGCACAACATATCCATATCTATAATAAACAAATCATAAAACTACTTGCTTTGTAACCTGAACTATATCTAATCTCTTTCCAAACTTGTGGGCCGTTGTTGGGCCTTGATTCTGATTTTTTTATTTTCTTATTCAAAAATTGGTTCAATTACCTTTGAGAGTTGACCCAACGCAAGTAAAGTTCACAGTGTTTACTGTTTATGGTATGGTAAGATTTGTTTGCATGCATGAACAACGGTTGGTTATTAATATATATGAATTATGGTATTATAATAAAATTATACGCATACATCAACATGACAATCATTCATTCACATATAAATAATTATTGTTCTCATTTATTCATTCATCTTTATCTTCTCTCACACTCTTAAACCCATTATGCATATGTTGCTTCTTAGAAGTTATATATATACTAACCAGCTAGTCAATGGTAATTTGGTATAGTGATATTTTTGTTCACAATATTGAAAAGGTATTATGTTGAAATCCCTTACTTTCTAGAGTAAATAATAAAAAAAGAACATATACTGATTTTGCGTTACATTGATTTATTTCGTGGTCAACACTTCATATTCTTACATTGGTCCTTGATAAAGTCATTGATAAATATATATATATATAAAAAGAAGGTGCGTATCAATCAATTGTCCCTTTCCTTGATGATAAACGAAAGAAACGCGCACTAAGCCTAAAATTACTCCCTGCCCCACAAGAAAGAATATATAAACCTTGGATAACTTGAGATAATAGTGAGATCTGACGGTGGTAATTGATCCTAGTCCTATCTATATCAGGAGTATATATATGAGTATGACCGACACTACACTTGCTTTTTTCCAATTTCATTTCCATGTCCCCTAAAGTCCTGGTAACTTCAGAGCAACCTCCAGGCCCTCCCCAGTCCCCTCCACACTACAAACAAACAAATGTCTCCATTCATCGATCATGACCGATTGAACTTCATGAACAGATTAAACCCACGTTTTGTTCAATATTTTTCTTTAATTTTGGTGCATATATGATTACAAACTTGCTCCTTATCCTCATCTACTCACTTTTCTATGTCATATAGTAATTTTGGAATGTACAAATCGAGTAGCAATCATTTCTCGACCAATATTTAAAAAATTGTATATGTCGTACAGTAATTTTTAAATGTACAAATCAAGTAGCAATCATCTCTCGACAAATATTTAAAAAATTATGTATGTTATACAGTAATTTTGGAATGTACAAATCGAGTAGCAATCAACTCTCAACGAATATTTGAAAAGTTGTGTTGCCAATTTTTAAATTAAGTTTGCCATAGACCTTCTATCATACAGATATTATATCACGATATACATTAAAAAATTGAGTGTCTACCTGGCAATGTCCATTCCACAAACAAAACTCTAAACATATTATACATGGTCATGCTACTTTTATATATCCTAGTCACTTAGCCCGCAATTCCTTAGATCATGAAATCATAAACCTTAATTTCATTGAGAAGGAAGCTTACGATAGAATAGGATCATATATACTTGGGGTCCTCTCTTTTTTTATTAAACAAGGGGAACCTCATGTTCTAGTTCTAGCTAGCTAGCTAGCTATTTCATGAGAGGCCACAACAATCATGTGTTTGGATAATGGTATACACCGTACCGTACGCAGCAGAGAAGACATGACATAAACCCAACATCAATGAGTTTCACAAGTTACCTTAACTTTCATATTCATAGTTCTTTCTCTCTTTTTTGGTTGTATTCGTATTCTTTCTTTCAACACCATAGCGTTTGACTATTATAGATACAAACCAAAAATAAAATCATTTCATCTGAATACCAATTTACATACTAAAACAGAATTATTTTTGAATTATTTTTGAATCCGAATAGTTAAGATTGTTTCAGCTTCAATTGTCGTATCTCTTTTTTTAATTAATTTTCTCAAATTAATTTTTTATTATTTATTAAATTAATTACGCTTATTAAAATATCAGTATTTACACAATAAAAAGAACTTCTTCAAAAACTCATACAAAGATCCAATTAGAAACCTATCTTATTCATCATTAAAACTATATATATTAATAAATTTAATTTTTATCCTTTATTTGGGTATATTGACTAGATTTTTCGGAAGGTAGGAGGCAAAGGGCAATCAAAGTTGAAATTGATTTAGTCGGGCGGGGCCGTCCTAGCACTATATACATATATGGTAGTTGTTTGGTCACATCGCTATTGCTATCGTCTGGGGGAGCTAATCAACTCTGGTTTGGCTAAGTTAACACTGTTTGGTTTTTAGCAAGACTAGTTTGGCTCAAAGTTTGTCGATTTATTCTAATATTGAACAAGAATAAATAATTGCAAACTAGTGAAACCTTTATATCCATCTGGTTTTGTCCTTCTTTTTATGTTCCTCCCCATGCTACTTTTGTCCATTGCATAGGTATTAACTTCAACAAAATTGTCTCATCCTCTTACTTTTTCCGTAATTTAATATTTTCTAAATTTGTGTTCTATGGTTTTTGATTTGACCTTTCGAATTTTTCAATGAAGAATCCAAGTTTTTTTTTTATTTTTTTATTTCCATTATATTTATTTATTTATTTTATCTACTAGCCAAAGATATAATTGTTAATGAAGTGGCTGCAACCTTCCCAAAACCAAAATACAAAGTGGAAGCAGAGTTTATAACTTGCTTAATTAATTGGGTCCACTACTAAATAAATTTCTTTAGTATCAATTTTTTTTTTTTTTTAATATTAGAGAGAATTGAATCATAGACTTAGTCTAATTTTAATCTTTATCACACTCACTCTCACACAGACTAATCCTAACGACTACTTTTTAATATCATTGAGCACCAAGTTATCAACTATAGGATAGATGTTGACATAAATATAAAGGTCTTTTAAACAAATATATAAATCAATGCAAGCTAAAAAGGAAATTTATTAGAAACAGTATTGAGGATATTATCGGTCTCTTACTACGATTTTTAACAAATATCTATTCATATGATTTTTTTTTTGGCCAAAATATCTATTCATATGATTAAAGGATCGGAACATGAAAATATCTTTGGCTAAAAGCCTAAAACAAGTACTATAATTAATCAAGGGCATTATTTGGGTACTCAACTTTAAGTATCATTTTGTATTCATCATCAATTACATAAGATTATGATGAGATTCATTATAAGAGAGAAGATGATGAATTCTATCATAATCTCATATGATTGGAGATAAGTACAAAATTAGTTCTCAAAATTGAGTACTCAAGCATTTTCCATTAATCAATTTAATAGGAATAAGCACTGTTGTCTTCACCTATATATGCTTGAACAATATACAATAAAAGAGCTAGTGGCCAAAAAAAAAATATAAAATTCCATTCTCATGGCCCCAAACTTTCCATTTGGTTTTTGATTGATTTGATGATTAACCATGGCCATGAACATCTTTTACCAAAGATTGAAAGTTGAATGAGAACCAACTAATTCTCTACACAATTTTAAAAAATTTTAAGTTAGAATCCTTCTCTTTATATATTTTTCTAGAAAAATAAAAACTGAACGATAAACTTGTTACCATAATTGACACTTTTTCTTTAGAAACACATAATACACAACATTACAAACATACTTTGTAAAAAAATATCAAATTGAGCATTCTATTTTCAATATTTATCATCCTGTGGATAATATATATGAACCTTCTAAATGAAGTCAATTATTAATTAATAATGGATTTCTTTTTTGTTTTGTCTTTGTTTTTTAATAAAGCTTTCAACACTAGCTTCCAGCTTCCTTTATGGATCACATGCATATGAACCTGCATCTCTATAATCGGATATTTGCCGACAGTACTATTCACTTTCCAAGACTCTAAACCACTACCAAAAATATCAGATAAAGAAGGTTAATTAGGTGGTTGAGTAGCTTAATTAGCATATTCCCATCTTTCGTTTTTAACATTGTTTTGATTTTTCATCTTTAATCTTTGGAGCTGTACGTGTGTGCTTTCCCTTTCAATTGAACAGGTCTCCAAGATCTTCAAAAATCCCATTAACGCTGACAACTCCATTAGTGAGAAACCAAGAATATATATAACGGGCAGAACTATGACATTTTATTTTTGACACAAATTTTTAATGAGATTCACTCTATGTAAGATTTTAATAATCTAAATTGTCTATTTTTTAGGTCTTCATTAAAGAATTATTTTTACAAATAATTAAATAAATCGAAAACGATTTACTTATAAAGATTAAGTGGTCAACAAAATAAATACTTAAAATGTTGACCATTTAATTTTTATAGTTAAATAATTTCTGATTTACTTAATTTTTTGTAAGGATGATCTTTTAATAAAAACTTACAAAATAAAGGATTTAGATTATTAAAATTTTATATAAAGTAGACCCCATTAAAAATTTATGTCAAAAATAAAATGTCATGAATTTATCTCCATATATAACTTCACCCTAAGATGTTGAACCAATTTCACCCAAAGAACTTGATTGGGCAGCACTTGATAAAAACCCTCTTTATAATTTAGTAGTATAGTACAGTTATCATTTCGCATGCACATATGCTTTCCTTTTCAGTCACTTAAAGACTCTCCACCTTGGCTAGACTTGAGGATTTGAAAAGTCTTCCCTTGATGATGACCACACCACCACTAATGTAAAGCATCTCATAAATGGTTAAGGCCTTAATATGATAATTAATTATCGATCCAAAAATGTCCCCTTACAAGATAATTTATGATATTAGGTTATAAAAGATTATTCGCATTAACTAATGATAAAGTAAAATGAATTATTGGAGGTGTGATAATATAGCATATATTAGATTTTCCAACAAAATTGTGTTGTCCATCTTTTATTTTTTCGGATCATTTTAGCTTTTGATCAAGTTCGAATTCCGAAAATATCTCTAAGGGAAAACAGTACTTTTTTATTCCAAATGGAGCAAGCAATTAGGTACGTTACATTAAAGAAAGAAGCAATTCCCTTCTTATTTAATTGTTTATCATCGACTTGGGACACTTGTTATGCCTAAACAATGTACTTCCATAAAAGAATCACTTTCACTAAAGTTATCTTCATGTTCTTAATTTGCCCAAGATGACATAAAAGCGACATAAACTATAGATTTAGGACTAATTAACCCCTTATCAATTTTCCAAAATTATCTCCTAGTATCATAAAATAAGTAATTTTCTTATAATTTTTTTGTTACGGTAGAAATGATCAACTCTTTAATTTTAATTTTTTTGATTAATGAACCATTGTCGTTTATGAGATTTGAATTCGAAACATTTTTTGCTATAAAAAAGGCCTTTTTACCCAAATACCACATAAACTATAAGGGGTATGCTCTCATACCATCCAAACTTTTTTTCTTGTTAATTTACCACCTGAAGTATCAATATGTGCCAATGTGACATCTGCTATCCATTTTTGTTAATTTTTCTATTAACTTGAAGGGTAATATTGTCAATTCATATTATAAAATATCTGAAAAACAAAACTAAAATCCAAATACACTTAAAAAAAAAAAAACAAACAAACAAACCCAACCAACCTACCCTCACCCCGAAGGCCGACCCATCCCGGATGATGTCGGCCACCCTTCCTCTCCTTCCCTTTCTCTTCTTAATTATACTTAAGGATAAACTATGAAATTTGAGAAAAAAGTTAATGATTTAACAGAAAATTAACTGTAGATGCCACATTGGCACATGTTGATATTTCAGGTGGTAAATCGATAAGAAAAAAAATTTGGGTGGTACGGAAGCACACACCCTCATGTAGTATTTGGATAAAAAAGTAAAAAAAAAAATGAATATCATCCACTAAATCAAATAATTATTAACAATCTTTAATTTAACCTAATCAATCTCACCGAATTCTCCACTCTCTTTGTTTATAAACACATTAGTAGAGAATGTTTTGGAAATAATATAAAGTAAACGGTAAAAATCTTATGAAAAAAAAAAAAGTAATCGTGAGTGGTGTCTATAAGTCTATTAATATGAACACTAGAAAATCTTATGAGTGGTGTCTAATAAAATGCAATATTGCTCAGTTGACTACACGTGAGTCGTGATCAGTCATCACGTGGTAGATGGCATTTGCAAGTGCCTTGTCTGCGAGGTAAGTGATTAAACAATTCTCTGGTAATATTGTATGTGATGAAAGCCTGGAAGGGAGTTACAGGACTACCTATAATTCATAAAGGCTATATAACCTCATATAGTATATGCCCCTTCAATATGTCATTAAGTCATTTACCAAAAATGGGAATAAATTATTTCTTAATTTAGACTATTAGGAATTGAGTAAAGATCACTGTCATTCCACATCACATGATTCACATCAAACCCGACAATTTAAGTATTAATTGTGTGGGCAACAAACCCACCATGAATTTGGTAATTATCTCTCCCTTTATTTTACATAAAACAAAATAAGAGCAGTTTTGTTCATCTCTTTTAACTTAAGTTTATGTTCACTTATTATTTAAAATGCTATCATATGTTTAAAAAGTTAACTATGAGTTAATCTATTGTATTTAATTATTTTTGATATTATAACGATGAGAGAGAAAAATAATTTGACAACTCTTTTCTACTTTTATCCTTATTTTTTATTACTAAACTTTTTTTCACTTTTTTATTACCTATTAATTTCTCTTTTCTCTTTTATTTAATTATTTCTAATAATTTTTGTTTCTTTTATTTTTTTCCTCTTCTTCTCTAGTATCCAAAAAATCACATCCATTTAATAATTTTTGCTTTTTTTTTTTTTTTTTGCTCTTCTCTAGTATGCCTCCACTACCCAAAAAACCATGTCCATTTTTTTTGGGTCTTCTCCTATATACACCTTTTATGTACTTTTTTAATTAATTAAAAAAATATTCCAACATTAACACATTTTTTTTAGGCCTAAGAATTCTTCTCTTTTGTCTCATATATGATCTTTTCAGATCAAACAAATGCTTAGGTCAATCCAAAGTGTTGTAGCATTTGAAGAGAGAATAATAGTTGCAACGACATATTTATTTTTTATTTTTTTGAACTTATGTAACTTTTTTATTAGATTTTCTATGTATGCAAATGAGTTGTTTTAGATTTTTTTTTTTGCCAACATTTTAAATTAAACTTTGCAAATGAGTTTTTTGTTCGAATTGCAAATGTGTTGTTGGAATATTTTATTTTTTAATTAATTAAAAAAATAGATAAAGGTGTATACAGAAAAAGACCCAAAAAAATAGATGTGATTTTTTGAGTACTGGAGAAGAGCAAAAAAAAATAAGGGTAAAAGTAAAAAAGAGTTGTTAAATTATTTTTCTCTTTTATTATTATAACATCAGAAATAATTAAATATAATAAATTAACTTATGGTTAGTTTTTTAAACACATAATAACATTTCAGATGAAATATAAATATACAACTGAATTAAAGAAAAGCGAGTAAAACAGCTCTTAAACAGAATATGAAAATAAAACGAAACATCATTATTCGGAGTTATGTTAAACTAAAATCTTTCCTTTTATAAATTATTATTTCTCATCTTAAAGATAAAATCGAAGCGGTCAATAAAAAAGACGCAGAAGCGTCAAAAATCACGTGAATCTCGAGATCTAGAGGCATGGAGATGACGCCGCGTGTTGGAAGAGCGTTCGTGGCAGTCATTGTAGGACAGCGTTGTCGCTTCATGAGCGAGTGGGAAAAGGACAGGGACACGTGTACGGTAATAGGGCCAGTAATGGGGACGCGTGGGAGGGGTCCGTACAGCCAAAGCATTCACTGAGGGGCAGGATATTTCTCGTACTGGGAGCTTGTTCTGTTTTGTCGGGACGCGAGAGGGATCACAGCGCCCTAAGTTTAGGACATGTGTCCCATGCCACCCACCCTCTAACCTTCTTTAGCTTTTTTTGGTCAACATTCCACGTGATCCCTGTGAGTTAATACCAAAATTGTTTTGCAATCCAAAACATTGAATCCTATCCATGGAAGTGTCTTCTTATGTTTTTTTTTTTTTTCCTTAAAAAAAAAAAATTAATTAGGGATTGAACCATTCTTTTGAAAGTACTTACGAAAAAAAAACCATTTTTTGAATTATTCTCAAATTTACAACTTCTTTAACATAAAGTATTATTAGATTTTTTTTTTGAGTTAGAAAAAAGGGGATCGAATTTGGGAGTATAGTGAACAATTTCATGACCTTTTTCACTGGACTATCCGAAAAATATTATTAGATTATATTCAACTTTAAAATTTTGATAGTCCACAAAAAACTATAAAGATGGATCTCTCAATTTTAATGTATTTTATTTGAGTTTAACATAATATATAAGTATATAATGAGTCTATAAAAATTAAAGGTTCTCAATATTTGGAGGCCTGATATTGTTGTCTCCATGTCTATCCTTAACGCTGACACTCTTAATAGCTAATATTTATTTTCTTCTTTATTTAAGGCAAGATTCGAACCTAAAATATCTTTGAACATAGTATTTTGTAAGTATATTTTTACTAGTTGATGAAAATTATATACTTAATAACACACGTTACACATATTATCCATTGAGGAGAAGAAAATACCCTGCGTTGCTTCATTTAGCCCAAAAGATAAAGTTACTCGAAAAGGACCAAGAAGGCCAAAAGGCCCAAAACCATATGGCACAATGCGAGGGCACGTTGGACAAAGCCAGAAAACGCTGGAAGGCTAGAAGCAGCAGAAAGGAGTAGAGTACAGGGTACACAGAGTACCGGATTCCCTTTGTTGTGGTGGCAAATGGCTTACGTGCCGCAATAAAAGGGCCTATAAAACCTTAGAACCGCCAAGTGTACCCTAAACCCAAAGGCCTCATCACTTGTATTCTATTCTATCATCTATGCTGCCATTTATGTTTAGAATAATGCATTGGCTAAAGTTTTATTTTATTTTTTGGCCAGAGAAAAGAGACAAAAGTTTGGTTGGCTTGGCAGAGGAGCTTTTTATGTATGTCATTGCTTGGCCTTTACCACACCACTACTCTTCCATTACACATTTTTGCACATGCCTGCCTCATTCTTATCCATTTCAATTCTCATCTACCTACTATAAACATAATACTTTTTGTCAATGAGTACATATGGAATACTAAATATAATTTTATTATTTTTAGATAAATTAATATGTAGGTATAAACATAATACTTTTTGTCAATGAATACATATGGAATACTAAATATAATTTTATTATTTTTAGATAAATTAATATTGCCTTTTTTTTTTTTGTTCATTGTAGTTGTGAAGTGGAAAGGGTAGCATAGCCAAGACAACAATGAACTTCATGGAAGGACAAAAGTGTCAAGTATTCAAAGAGTTTCAAAGTTAGGTTTATCGCGAAGCATAGAATCGTTCACTAATTCAATTTGAGTATTTTTTTAAAAAGACCTCAACAAAAAATTGAAGAATAATGGTCTATTTCGTCCATCACGACGGTTATATTCTTTCTAGGTAGAATGCTTTTATATTGATACATTAATTTTAGGCTCAAGTACATTTACATCCATCAACTATAGAGTCTATTTCAAGTTAGTTGATGAACTATGGAACATTTCAAATTTCTTTATTAATTAACAAAAAGCATACATAATGGTCCATCCATTAGGAATTTCATCAAAGAGACTGTTAAATGCCATGTTAGACGTAGTTTACTAGGCCTCCTTAAACACTAATTTCTATCATATATAACAAAAAAATCAACCTTTACACTGTATAAGATTCAATTTGCAGTGAAAATCGTGGACAAAACTATTGGGTGAGCAGAAAATTATAATTCCAATGGTTAAATGCATTATTTTAGCTTTTAGAACAAAAACTCGATTTTTTTAATTTATGGGGCTTTACGGTTTCATTTACAAAGGGGAGAAAAGTGGTAGGCCCATATCAGAGTTAGGTGTTACGTGTCGTCGTGGAATTGGCAGGAAATTATTTTGGGGTCAAATCCATTTTTTCCCTTACCAGTCAATGTCACGTCATTAAAAATGATAGGTAGACTACCTCTAGCGTGGCACTTAATGGTCCCTTTGATGGAATCTCTAACGGATGAACTATTTATATATTTTTATTAGTTAATGGAGAAATTTGAAATATTTTATAGTTTATGAACTAATTTGAAATTCATCAAATTAGTGAATATAAATGTACTTAAGCTTTAATTTTAACATCTCACATTTCGCTTGGCCTGATTGGAAGTACTTATGTAGAAAGCGCATTTATTCATTACACTTTCACTAGAAGCGTTTTTGTTAAAAATGCATAAATTTTTTGAAAAAAATTCAAGTACTTATTGTGAATGTATTTGAAAATGCTTCATAAGAAAGCACATGATAGGTGTTTCCTCAAAAAATAGTTCTAAATACTTTTATAACCCAAAAACGTTTTTTTTTTTTTTTGTCAAACACAAATAAAAACGATTTTGACTAATTAAAAACGCTTCTAAGATTTTTAAAAGCACAGCCAACAAGTCTACAATTTTTGGCGTGAAAGTACTTTTCGGCCTTCAGATTGTTCAAGAATAACGGCCTATAGTTTCTCGTTCATTTGTCTTTTTCGCAAGACATAAATTAGAATGATAAATAGAGAATTCATATTAAAGAAAAAAAATTTCTAATTGTTGGAACATTCGTTTATTTCATTAAAAGCTCACCATTTGACTTTTATTCGTTGTGTATCGGTGACTCTATATTGCCCTAGATCGGGTAGATTCTTTAAATTTTTGGCATTTATCAATCAATTTGTGTCTATATGCAAAAGTCTTTCTCATTAGTGAAAATGAAGATTTAATAATAGATTTAATGAGAATGATTATTGTAAAGCACCAGACTTAATATTTTTTCTTAGTTTTACACTTTTACTCATTCTCTTCCCATACTAAAACTTCCATTTAGTATTAAATAAAAAAATTCATGATCAACTAATTTACTTGATTATATTCATAAACCATTAATTTTGCATAGCCTTTATTATACTAGTCTCTTGACACGTTCTCTCGTGCATGTTAATTAGCATTTTTATTATGTATTTTGTTCTTATTGTTCTATAACTTCTCACTGTTCTTCCTATGTGTTTAAGGTGGTGTGGTGTATTTTATTTATTTTTTAAATTTTATTTTAATAGTTATATTTTATAAATATATCTTTATTTATTAAGTTATTTTTATGTAAATATTCTATTGAATAAAGAGTATTTTAGACAATAATATTTTTTATGAAGCCTGTAACACCCACTCTTATTTTTTTTATAAAAGTAAAGATTTTTCTTTTGGGGGAAGGAAATTTTTTTTTTTTTTTTGCCAGGGGAAGGAAATCTTTAACTAAGAGAATAGAGTGATCCTGTTTGTAAAAATATCCATAAAAGGTGAGCCCCAACTAGGGATGCAGGATGCTCAACTTTAGTTATTATGCCAAAAGGGGTATTATTTAAATTAGAAATCTAATCATGTGATCTCTGTCTTTCCTCAAGTGGATAAACATAAAACTCCACCACACACATGCAGGTCCATTTCAATATCCATAGATGTATGGCCCATGGTGGTTGGATTGCAATGGGGGAACACATACTCTATTTGGTTAAAAGTGACTTAAAACACACAATCACATCCCAAATACAGCATAATAGGATTTGTGGGGTTAGAGCAAAATTGGTCAAGAACAAGCAGCTGTGGCCCTGTGTTTAGGGAATATCATTTTCAGGGTTTTGGACCATCTACCATATGGTTGGCTCTACAAGTGGAGGTTCATGGATATGCCTATGGAGTTTTATTACTTAGACTTTTCAAGCATGGTAATGTGGATGACATGAAGAAATTTTCTAGCTAAAGAGGAAGTTCTAAAATGAGAATTTCACAAATAAATTTATATTACAGTATCATGAAAAATTATGTGAATCTATCAAAATTTAAGAGGTAAAGATGTATTTGTATGTTATGTACAATATAAATTCTCTTATCATGAATATACAAAGGAACCCAAAAAGTTTTTCCTCTTCCTATATAGTTATTTTAGGTCCGTTAACTTTAAGTATATAATTTCAATATTATTTTATTTTAATTACTAAAATATTTATGTCATTTCACTTTAAATACTAAATTTCAGTTTATGTACCAATTTTTAAAAATATAGTTATACCGAGCTATGACTATTTAATAGTCACAACTTTTTATTAATTTGTTGTTTTTTCAGTGTTTGCAAGGCTTAAACTTTAATGTTTAGTCTTTAGGTTATAAGACTTCATCTCCCAAGCCTAAATCAAAAGCACTAAACTTTTATAAACTTTAAATTTTTATGAATTTCAAACAATTATAACCGTATAGAAAACTAATTTATGACATAATCCAAAATATCTTACTCTAGGTTAGTACTTAAACTAAAAAATAAATTGTGACTTGCTTTTTTGTGAAAAAACTATTTATATTTAGTATTTAATACTAATTTTCTAAATCATTTATCCTTTTTTATTTCTCATTTTGTAATTAACAAAAAATTACACAAATTCTTCTGAAGTTGAAAATATGAAGCGTCTATTTTATGCCTTTGAGCCATCTCATCTATTGACTCCTACTACAAACCAAATGATGGGATCTGCTTCTGTCCAAGATTCGTGCAGTGGGTATAACCTAGATCGAGTAGCATCACTTTTAACTATTTTTTAGACATTGATGTTAACTTCACCAAAAGTTAACTTAAATACAATAAATACTTTGATCCCAAAATTATATACGTACGCACAATATACGGATAAATCTTCTATGGGGCTTGCCCCATTGGGGCATCTCTCACATGAGGTGGGACCCACAACCATGTGGGTCCCATCTCATGTGAGAGATGTCCCAATGGGGCAAGCCCCACCGAAGACTTACTCCACAATATACCTTTCTTTTTGTTCTATACTTCTATATAATGTGATAAGGGTGTTAATATCAAAGAGTGCCAATTCAAGTGACATTGAGAAGAGTGAGTAAAGATTTAATTCCTGGGTTTCAGGGTTTGAATCTTGAAGGATGCTAATTACTTTCCAATCCCTAGCAAAATCCTAAGGCATGATTAATCCTATTTTTATGCAATTATTTTTTCATTAAAATTCTATTTTAATTTATGCATGCTATAAAGCCTATAATATAAATATGCAAATTTGTGGGTATTTGTATCAAATTATCAATATCACGCATGATGTTGAAGCTTACACATTTCTCTAAATTTTCACATATATACCATACAATTTTAGATGATGGGTTTACTCAAGCTATTAAATTTTGTTTTTTTAGGGTTTCAAAATCAAAACACATATTTAACAATTTTTTGTGAATATTTTTTCGAAATTTTCGTCGAAATTTTTCTATTTTCTTCAATTTCATAAATTCACCAAAAATAGCTCGAGACTCCAAATAATTCACCGAAAAATTCTACGGACTCGTATTGATGAGTACTAATTCTGTATGACCTCAAAATAGTCAAATTGCTTTTAAAAAAATTATGAAAAATCATACTCTCATAATTTAATTTTGAAAAAAATAATAATCACCAAATTTTTGAATTTTCATTTTCATTTTCTAATATTCATTTCCACACAACTAAGCTCTAGAACCACAACTAAAGGACTAAGTTAGTTAAAATAAATTTAAGGAAATTTCTAATTCCTTTAAACAAACTTTAAAACAAATTTGAAAAATTTAAATAACAAAATTACCATAAGCCAAAATTTGAGTTGTTACACTCAGTGAAGACAAAGCTTGGTTGGTTGAGAGGCACGAGAAAAAAAAAAAGGAAAGATAAAAAAAAAAAAGATTGAAGAGAGAGGCATGAGGAAAAAAAAAGGAGGGGGTTTGGAGCCTTTGGGCAATTGGAAAGAAAAAAAAAAGGTTGAGATTTCGTTTAGTTATTTTAAACCTTAAACTCTAATACATTTTTATATAAAAAAATAATTAAAAATATTCTAAAGAGCTTAAAACATAATATTCTAAAAAATATAGAATATATAGGGTTTAATGTATAAATTATAGAGTATAAAGAGTATTAAGGTATATAGAGTATATAAAGTATTAGAGTTTAGATTTTAGTATATAATTAAATTATACAGTATAAAGAATATACTAATTTTATTTATTAATTATACTAATTTTATTTAACAGTATTTGTTCCAGCGCGCATTATATTCACCTTATATCACATAAAACCTACTATATAATTTGGTTTCTTTAATGTTTTTTTATCAATTTAGTAGATAATATGTTAAATAAACATATGATAAAGTTTCATTAAAAATCTTTAAAATTTTCATCAAAATATTCTCGAAATCCGAAATTTAATTCCTTGGATTTACTTTTATATTTGTTAATTTATAACAAAGAAAATACTTATAGGTATATTAACATATCCATTAAAATTCAAATATGGTACACAACTTTTAAAATTTCTAACATAATTCAACAAAATATGATATTCTATAAACGCTTTTGGCGCAAGTTACTCCATTGTATACTATTGGATGCTTCAAAATTAAATGAACTGTAAAAAAAATAAAAAAATTCTAGAAGCTTCCTTTTCTTGTCTATTTATTTGCAGTTTTCTGTTTTTATGTCTTTTTATTTTGGGATTTCATTTCTCTTTTTGTTGCTGTTTAGACAAACCCAGCAGCCCAAAAGATTTTTTTATTATTTTCTTTTTACAAAATTTCTTGTACGAATCACACTCCACCGCCTTAGGAAGCCTAGGGCGTAGTCATGATAAAAAGTCCAAACCCATGATCAACAAACAGCACGTTCATTGCATTTATCTCACCGACAAATCAGAAGTCCACGTTGCCCTCATGATCAACACAAATAAACCCCAAACCCTGCTGATAACACGTGGAGAAAAGATTTGACGCTGTATATACTCAATCTCACAGCCCCGTGACTCAGAAACTCCCCGTACGTTTTTTTTAGCCGCAGTGATAATAGAGCTCCTAGAAATTTTACCCAACCATGGTTAACCTACAACCTAATATAACCTAACCACGGTTAAAGCCCCACTCCTGAAGCAGTTTATATAGAACCCACTCCACACTGATGTTCCCCTAAACACCGCCATCCAACCCCAAAAACCACCCCCAAAAAAACAAAAATGATGCTCGGAGAACCGCATCGTCCAAATCCAACCGTCCACGTCCCTCCATGGCTCCAACTCGACGATCCAACGGCCGAGATGTACTCTCCGTTGAGTCCGTTCCCTTTAAGCGGCGTCTCCGTTAACTCTGACGGCAATGCAAATAGCGCCGACTACAACAACAACCCCTACTATCTCCACGAAGCGCTAACGTCGCTCCAACGCTACCTGCCCTCCAACGAAACCGACCCGGACTCGGACTCCGACATTTCGGGTCGGGAATCGGATGCTCCGGTCGACGCCTATTCCTGCGACCATTTCAGAATGTTCGAGTTCAAGGTGAGACGCTGCGCGCGCGGGAGGTCGCACGACTGGACCGAGTGTCCGTACGCCCACCCGGGAGAGAAGGCCCGACGCCGCGATCCGAGAAAGTACCACTATTCCGGTACGGCCTGCCCCGATTTCCGAAAGGGCCATTGCAAGAAGGGGGACGCCTGCGAGTTCGCGCATGGGGTTTTCGAGTGCTGGCTGCACCCGGCCCGGTACCGGACCCAGCCATGCAAGGACGGCACGAGCTGTAAGCGTCGGGTTTGTTTCTTCGCGCACACGCCAGAGCAGCTTAGGGTTTTGCCCCAGCAGAGCCCCAGAGGCTCTAACTCGGTCAACTCGGCCGCTGACTCGTACGACGGGTCGCCTCTCAGGCAAGCGATTGAGGCTGCTGCTTCGTGTGGGAAAACGCTGCCGTTCATGTCGTCTCCGACGTCGGTTTCGCCGGAGGAGTCTCCGCCGATGTCGCCGATGACTCGGTCGCTGAGTCGCTCTCTGGGTTCGAGCTCTATCAACGAAGTGGTGGCGTCGCTGAGGAATCTGCAGCTTAGTAAGGTTAAGTCTCTGCCCTCTTCGTGGAATGTTCAAGTGGGATCTCCCGGGTTCGTATCTCCACGCGGGTCCATGCTCCGACCCGGTTTCTGCAGCCTGCCTTCGACTCCGACCCGGATCCCGACCCGTTCTGGAATTGGGTATTTGGATTTCTGTGAAGAGGGTTGTGAGGAAGAGCCTCCCATGGAGAGGGTCGAGTCTGGAAGGGATTTGAGGGTTAAGATGTTTGAGAGATTGAGCAAGGAGAATTCTCTGGATCGGGTCGACCCGGCTGCTGGTGTTCCGGATGTTGGGTGGGTCTCGGAGCTGGTGAAATGAGAGTGAGCCAAGTGGGTCATGTCATGTGGGTTGTGAAAGAAGATTACCCATCTGATAATTTGTTGCAATATCTGTTCATGATTCTATTTTGGGTTAATTTGGTGGCCTTTAATTATCTTATTTTGCTCTCTCTCTCTCTCTCTCTTATTGTGAATAGTGTCTGAAGCAGAGAGGGAGAGTTGGAATATATCTATCTGGGAATTCGATTTTGGAAGCAAAGTCGAGGTGAAGATTTCAAGTTCATGTGTAATATTTTTGCAGCCAAGGTGGTATGTGATGGGTGAAGAGTAGAATCTCTTTTTTGGGGGTTTTCGGATAATTAAGGAGTAGATAATTTCATAATTTTAGTTTGGTAAGGAAAAGAAATGCCTTTTGTATAGTTTAAGCAGACAGTGGATCATTCCCTTTTTCTTCTATTAATTATCATTGTGTCTATTATCACTATTATCCACTTACTGATCTCTATTATTGTAAAAACTTATCAGCCTCTGTGTATGCTCTTCACCCTAATGCAATTATTAATGTAATGGTGTATTTTTATCAAGTTCATTGTGTACGGTGCTCTGTTTCTTGATTCATTTGGTTGGATTTGTGCATGGGGTCCGCATCTCAGCCTGTTCCTATCTGTTTTGGCTTTGTTTAACTCACCATGATATTTACACTATAAAATAGTTTGAGAAATGTGTAATTTTTTATGTTGAGTCATTTTTGTTTTTCCCTTTTTCCCCAACTACTCCATCGTAAGAGCACAATGAAGATAAGGCCCATCAATTAATTGTCAACCCATCAAGTAGATGTCCGTATTTACAGGTTTGCTGGGAAAATTGGGGTGAGTTATGGAATTTAGGTAATAGGTCCTAAGTGGGGCAGTTGGGGTTCAATTCTCATGGGGTTTCACATATTTGGCAGTGTCTGAAAAATGAAGCTGATAGTTGGAGGAATCTATGAACTCCCATTCTCCTACTCCACATGAATTGTGGGACATGAATTGGAATTCAAGGGAAAATAAATATCTCTGACAAAGAAAATAATGGTACTTACTTGATTGATTACATATTTACATGGATGGAAATAAGGGGAAGAAATTATATCTCTGACAAAGAAAGAAACCATTGGATTGTGCTGGTGTTATTGGTGTCAACTTTATGTTTTAGTCTTTGATTTAACCCATCGAACACGCAATGTCTTACAATATGAGCTTTGCTGTTGACCTTAATTAGAAAATGTGTGTGTGTGTGTGTGTGTAGGGCGTTACATTTAATCCTGCATATGCTACTCAAAGCTTTTGCTTTCACCATCATATTAATTGTTGATTAATTGTTGATGATCAAGCTGTGATGACTGTGATGAGGTTCTGACTTCTGAGGAACATATTTTTTTTTGGCCACTAGGTTCTGAGGAATATTGAATAGAGAAAGAGCTAGTCAAAATCATGATGTGTATGGCTTTGTTTGTATCATGGGTAAACATTGCTGTTGAGTTGGACATAGATAATTACTGGTGGTGATGTTATTTATTGAGTGCGGTTGGAAATATTCATAAAAGATGAATAATGACACCAATAATGCCAGTATTAGTTCTGAAGTTTTTGTTTTCTAATACATCCACTAACTTTTCCAAGGCTGGAAATTGAGCTTGCTTTTGGAGATTTTTTTGGCGTTTACTCGATAAATATTGAAAATTTTATCTGATGTTTTGCAAATATTTTAATATTTTTAACTCTTGAATGTAGAGAGATTCACATTTTCTCCTAAAGTATGTTTTTTTTTTTTTTCTAATGTGTGCTACAAGTAAATGTATTGAAAATGGTCTTATTAAATGCAGCCCTTGAAGTTCAAATATTGCATTGAATTCACAAAAATAAATTTGGGTTTTTGACAATGGCATTGTTGATCGCTACGCAGCTCTATGCATCTGATAATAAACAGAGACAACCTCTGCGAATTAGACCGAGAGAGAGTCATCACAATCTTGAAAAAATATACTATAAATAATCTTAGGAAGAGAAATTGAAGAAGCAATTTATGTTGCCGACAAATAAAGAGGAGCAGAATAATTTTTAAGTGTAATTTCAACTACTAGTGTCATTATCTGGGTCATGAGTCATAGGTTATGTGCCGCATCACATAAGGAGTGTCATCTTCCGCTTGCATGTTTGCCACGTGTAATTGTGGCTCTCAATCTGCTCATGTTGTGCTCTTGGGAATGCAGAATTTGATTTGGGGCTTATGGTCCTGATTTCCTCATCATTCTGGGATAGATATGCCACCCACATTGCCAGAGTATCCACCAAGAATATCCATTTTAGGCATCAAAAACTCCAGGTAGTATCATCAGTATATAGGACCACTACAACAAGGGCTTATCAGGAGACAAAATTTTGAATGAAGGCTCCTACGTTGGTATAATAAATTTAATCATTCATGCATGTGTCATGTCCTCCTAATAACATGATATAATCATATTGGAAAAAATTTACCTATAATAAAAATAGAGGTTGACTTGACATTCAATAAGATATGTTTTATCTTGAAATTAGAAAAAGTTTTATGTGATGAAGTATAAGAGTATATGTATCATTATATTATTGAATTGAAATACTAAATCAGTCATGTCCATATTATAGGAAAATTTCTCTCCATCATATAAGTGTCTCATTCAAAATTTTCTCTTATTACCAAGTATAGTCTATTTACATTAAAAATAAATCTTAAGTACAGTCATTTATGTGTACATAAACAATTCTTACTTTAAAATTCTTACTTGATGCATATTATAATTATGCACTCTCTTTTATAATAACTGATTGGACATGAAGATTGAATAAGATGTTCTCATTGAATTTTAACCCCAATTCACTTATGTAAAACATGTTGGTCCGCCATATCTTGATGTTTTTGGCCTTTAGCAGTGTGAATAAATTGTGTAGATTTGGGCTAGGTTCTAACTCCCATCCGAATTACTTTATAAAAATAATGTTTATTAATATAAGTTCAGTCAGTCCATTGAGAATTTGAGATCTATAATATTTTAGAAGGAACATTTTATGTGGGCCCATTAATTGATGATAGAAGACAAATTTGTGGGTTAATGTAGAATTAAAATCTTGTTGTTTGTGTATTTTGTCAATGGCAATCAAAGCAAGACAAGACCAGGAAAATGAGTAATTTTGTACTGTGATTTCCCAGCACATTGAGGTTACCGTCAAACCAAGTATCTAATATACAAAATGGGTAGTTGCCAGTCATTATCGTGCGCCGATGGTTTCAAAAGCCAAGCTTTTGGCTGCACCAACTCATAATAAATTAAGTGTAATGTAATGTGTCTTAGAAACTAATGTAATGTATATACAATATAGTTTCAAACTTTAAACATGGGTGTGATGTTGATGGAATAGACTAAAAATGATAGATTATTTGTTGTTAGGACTAAAACAAATGTATGATATGTGAGTGAAAAGGGCACAATCACATGCATGCCATGAAATGTGGTAACCACTTAATTAATTGCTTCTAGATTGATAGATGACTGGTAGTTGGGATTAAACGATGTAGTTTGTGAATTAAATGTTTCACAGCCTTGGATCTTTGTGAGAGTTTGGCATAGGCCCATAGACAATGTAGTTGGATTTTTTGGAATGTTGGAAGCCGAAGCACGCGAGTTGAAACTCGAACCTTTTGTTTCTTTTTTGGGGGGTCTCAATAACATCTTCATTGGAAAAAACCCAAGGCCCATTTAATTTGGCCTTGGTTTAGAACAATTAACAAGCAATTATATTTATATGAATGAATAAAAGAAAGTTGTCATTCAATCTCCTGATCTTTGTTTTGTTAATTAATTTGCATTCATAATAATAGTATCTGTCCCAACGTACCAACAAACAATGCCACAGAAGCAATAAGTTTTATGCTTTTAACAACATCCCTAAAGAACAAAATCCATACATGTTGATACTGTGATGAACAAAAGGTGACAAGCTACATATGTCCACCATAACAAGATGATGTCATAGCAAGGGCATTGATGTTAATTTGCATAGTTAAATACCCTTTTCCAAATTTTGGTTGGAACAATATATGTGGATGTAGTTGCAGTCTTACAGAAGAAGAGGAACAAGTGAGACACACAGGGGTGGTGGGATGGTGTTCGATTTAAAGGCTCAGAGGCTGTATGTGCTCTCTAGTAGAGAAGTAAATATGGGTTATACAGCTCCAGTGCAATGACAAGCATGATGAGAATTATCTAATTTCAGATTGGTTTCCCCAAGAGTCTTTGATAAATTTTATGAAATGACTTCCTTGTTAGTAGGCATGTATGTAAAACTGGACCAAATACTTGACATAGCTTTTCCAAATAAAGCAACACGAATGAATATAACACAGAAGAAGTGATAAAAATGTAAAACTTAGCTGCAGTAAGTCAATTTAAAGGAGTGACCAATTCTTTTTTTTTTTTGGTAAATGGGGGGCCAAAAGCCCAGAAACAACAAACTACAAAACAAAACGAGACCTGGCAACACCAGCTAGGTCCTCAAACACTCTATCCTGCAAAATGAAAACCAGGGTCCACAAAGAGACCAAACTCAGCAACCCCATCAGCCAACATGTTCATCTCACGATACACATGCTTGATCTGACAAGACCAATCAAGGCCCACCAAATTTTGACAGCCCAGAACTAGAGTAGCCAAAGGATGAAACTCTTCAACAGGATTTCGAATAAGATGCAAAGAGAGCAGTAGCCGAGGCAGTTTCCAAAAAACCAGCCTCCCAAGCAACCTTAAGCCCAAAATAGACACCCCACAACTCAGCACTGAGCACAGAGCCTTTGCCAATATTGACAGCAAACCCAGCTAACCAGCCACC
Source organism: Dryas octopetala (assembly GCF_963921425.1). Classification (NCBI taxonomy): domain Eukaryota; kingdom Viridiplantae; phylum Streptophyta; class Magnoliopsida; order Rosales; family Rosaceae; genus Dryas; species Dryas octopetala. Next base: position 19,279,247 of record NC_141370.1, on the reverse strand, counting down.
AGTATGATCCCTCAACACACCCCCAGCAGCAGCAAGCCCAGACTGCGCTTTGAAACACCCATCAGTGTTGTGTTGATCTTAATAATACCATGCACAGGAAACTGCCAGACCAAGAGAAGATGAGTCCTAGCAGGTTTAGAAGAAGCACTATGAGAAGCAGGATTGACCAATTCTGGACCCAAAAAAAAGGAGTGGCCAATTCAATGACACGATGTGAAACTGCACCGACCCACATATCATATGAATGAACTGTTGGTTTAATTCACTTCATCTGAAACCAACAAGTCACTATATATTGTAAAGAATGTTGCACCTGATACCTAGCTACTAGCTTAGATGATAAGAAATTACTAACCTGAATGGGGTGGTACAGTAGATTCCACAAATGCAATTGCATCAACAGACAACAATAGAGCCAAAAGAATGCAAAAGCTTAGATGTCCATATTCCTTTATTAATTTCCAGCCAACTGCCGATTATAGAGTCCCACTAGTTCACTATTGTCCTTCAGCATTACATAAAGCTCGTTATGGTGGCAAGAGCACAGAAGATGGAATTGAGTTTGGGGTTAACTTCATTTAAGCTAAGAATTTTGAACCAACTACCATCAATTTTCTGATTCATCAACCGAACAGTCAACTCATCTGCTACTCTCTTACAAATGCGAGGGCTATGTAGGCATTTGGTATAATGAATAGGGGTAGTTTGGGAAGTTTCAAAAATTCAGGCAGCACTTCTGGGAAGAAGCACCACAAAGCATTTTTAAACAAAAGTGCTTCTACTCATTTAAAAGTCTTTTAGCCCTCTCAAAAGCAGTGTGAAACGAGCCGTTTACATTTTCATTTTCCTGCTCATAAAAAAAAAACATTTTCATGAAATATTATCAAACAGTCTGATAAAGATTCTTGATTCCTTCCCTCTACTTGCAGCAACAGATCATTTATATTTCTAGCACTCTCCTCCTAAGTCCCCAAATCGAAGGGGTTCGCTTTCGTTTCCATTCTCATACCCACCAAATGATTCTTGAATTCTAGGGATTTCAGATTCAAACAATGAGCACCAACACCAACAACACCAACAGTACCACCAACTACAGCAACAACCGAGATCTCGGCCTGTGGTTCCTGGAGCAATCGCGACTCTGTTCGGTTCGCCGCGGCCCCAGCGACATGGACGAGGACGAGGAGGCGCCGACGGAGCTCAACACTATCAACAGCTCCGGGGGCTTCCTGGTGGTGTTCCCCGATAAGCTCTCCGCCAAGTACACCAACGTCAATCTTCATGGACACGACGTCGGCGTCGTTCAAGCGAACAAGCCGGCTCCAGTCAAGCGTCTCGTGTACTACTTCGAGATTTTTGTCAAGGATGCTGGGACCAAGGGCCAGATTGCCATTGGGTTTACTACTGAGAGCTTTAAGATGCGGAGGCAGCCCGGGTGAGGCTTCTTGTTTGATTGGGTCTATTTGGTTGCTTGGAAAATGGAAAATAAAGTGGTAGTTGTTAGTGGGGTTTTTGGAAAGTTTAGAAATTTGGAAGAATAAGAATGATGGGCGTATTGGGTTTTAGTGGGGGATTGGATTGCGGGCATTCGTTAGTGGTTGTGAAATCGAATTGGATAAAAAAGAATAGAAATGGGTGAAAAAAGTAAAATTGTGTTTTAATCTTCAACTGGGTACTTGCAAGCTTAGAGATTTTCTTATGAAGAAAGTAGCTTATTTGGTTCTGTTGGTTCTTTTTAATTAAGTTAGCTAGTATAAGGTAATTGGGCATAGGGTTTACTAGCAATTAACGGATCAATTGTTCAGTTTTCTGTTGCATAGTTGTTTCTGACCTTTGATTGTCTCATCTGAGTGTTCTTAAATGATATTCATAATTGTATGGCGTATGAACAAATGGTAGAATAAGATATAAGGCCTCTCTGTGAGATAGAGTAGTACAGAACTTTTGTTATGAATAAGAGAGTTTGGCTCTCCGTGCGGTCAACAGGTAATCAACAACCTGTGGTGGTCCACCACAACCTGCAATGAATAGGATATAGTGGGTGGGTGTTGATTTTCAATCTTCTGTGTCTTCTGGGGAGTTCTGTAATTGACTGTGTAGATTTGCTTCCCAATACGAAAGGGAACAAAAGTAGGAATAAAAAAGGAAGATAACATTGTTTTCCTGCATGTATCGTTTGTGAGATTTGAAAACTACTAGTATTGAATTGCAAGTTTTTTTATTTTAGTTATGCTATTTGTGTTAATCTTTTCCCCCATGAGGCAGATGGGAGCCAAATAGTTGTGGCTATCACGGGGATGATGGACTACTTTATCGTGGAGGTGGAAAAGGAGAGGCTTTTGGCCCAACCTACACATCTGGTGATGTAGTTGGAGGTGGTATCAATTATGCCTCACAGGAGTTCTTTTTCACGTAAGTAAGACAGTGGTGTACTTTGGTGTCTTGTTCTTAAGAATATAGTGGTGTTTAATGCAACCTTGTTTGATTTTGGATTCATGCTTTTTCCCTTGATTCTTTCTGTAATTGAAAGATTCTTATGTACTTTGCTTCTCATGTCGGTGACAGTAAAAATGGTGCTGTAGTGGGAACTGTGCCCAAGGATATGAAGGACCCCTTATTTCCTACCATTGCTGTGCACAGCCAAAATGAGGAGTATGTGGTATCTTCTTTGAATATTTAAGCTTTTCCTTCTGTTCATCTGTTGTAATTGGGAAATGGCTTGTGTACTTACATCTCAGATGTGTTTAATCTGGCAGGGTGCAAGTCAACTTTGGGCAGAAACCTTTTGCTTTTGATCTTAAGGCAAGATATACTTATCCTCTTCTTTTATTTCGATCAATATGGTACATTTAATTTTCTCTGTGTCCTTGGTTCACACTCAGCCTATCCATAGGTGGTTGTTTATCTTTTGAATTTTAAGTAAGAAATTTAAATTTAGAGTGATGGTAATCATTATTGTTATTTTTGTAGTTATAAGGTCAACTATTTACTAGTGAAGAGGCAAACACCTCTTTGCTCCTTTGCTCTCTCTAGCTGTTCATCATAGTCTGTCTTACTGTTAGGGTGTGTTTGTTCACGGAGTGGGTAGGAAAGGGAATAGCTTTCCAATGGAATGCTTTCTCACTTTTAGATGGTACAATAAAGCATGGGTTTTGCATTCCCATAGGTTTCAAAACCCACAAGATGTGGGCTCTTGTGGGTTTTGCAAACCTAAGAACCCTGGTGTTTTGTTTTCCTCTTTTTAGGTATGAACTTTATAATAATCAAAATGACCAGTGTGTCCTTTTAACTGTGTCTTAAAAGAATAAAAATGCCACTTGTGTCCCTTCCTACAATTAACTAAAGGAACTTCTGATTCCTATTCATGGACAAACCAAACAACTGGACTAAGAATTAAAACAGTTTGTTAATTTCAATTCCCAGCATTTCCAGATGCTCAAAAGGAAATATCTGCACTCACACATACCTTTGATATTCATTTCACGGAAGGGGTTTAGGGTCTACAATTGCCAATTCTGTGAGATAAAACGGGGCATTAAGGTTTTAGCAATGAATGCTTGACTGTTGACTTAATTTTCTTCTCTTTAATTTTCCCCCCTCATTTGGAAATGTTCAACAACTTTGTTAGTTTGAGAAAGTAAAAAGATAGAAATAATGTTTCTACTTTGCACTGATTTGTTGCTTTCTCTTATTCATTTCTGTTATGCATTATACTTGTTTTTTTTGAAAAGAAAATGTATGTATTATAATTTTCATGAAGTCCTATTTCATAAAGGATTGTTTGCTAATAAACGAGTTACAATTGAAAACATTCCATATTCTGAAATTATGAAACTTGCTAAATGTTTTGTATATCATGTTTTCTTGTCAAAATTCATGTTCATAACATCTGATTAGGAATTTGAAGCGCAAGAGAGGATGAAGCAACAAATGACGATTGAAAAAATTTCCTTGCCAACTAATGTTAGTCATGGGTAAGTTCACATTAGTTTTATACATTTCCTTGAATAAAGACATTTCATGCTTTTGGCTTAGTTATATACCAAAAAATGGAATGCTCTGAAACGGACATTCTGTAATTGGTTTAGTAACTGAAGTTTGTGTTTCTGCGTTAGCTTTAATATATAATTTGTTAATTTAGTTGTACGATTTTTTAAATTTTTCTGAGGAATTAAAAGCAGTGCATAATAGTCGTAGTTGGATTTAAACAAGCATTTCTTTTTATTACATTATTGCTAGGTCATCATTCTACTTCTTTGATCTTATTTGTCCAATTTCTTTACTGAACTAAAGCCTGATACTTAAATTTCCAGACTGGACTTTAAGTAAATTCGGAATTTGGACAGATTCAGGGTGTCAGAAGATGAAGAAGCGGGCTGTGTTTTGGGGTCAATGAGATGTTTTGTTACTCATTAGCCAAGGCGTAAGCCTTTTAGGACTTGAATAATTTCGATTAAAATTATAAAGTTAGAAGTATAGTATAAAATGTCCTCAAGAACTCTTAATCTTATTATAAGTCTTTTAGTATTAGGAGTGTTATCTTATTTTATTTAGTATAATTCTCTATTAAGGTTTCAACCCATAAGTTATTTTTGTTAGTGGGCCTCATTTTAGGTAAAACATTTGGGCGATATCAGTCCCAGTATTTGGGGTCCATTGAAATCAAATCATGATGAGGAAGGCTGTGACAAATTTGTCAAATATTAGATGGCTGTTAACTTTTTGTTTTTTCTTTTCTATCAGAAGTTGCAAATAACACAATTTCAAGGCCAAACAGACCACATAGTGGCAAACCGAGTACAGAAAACTTGGCAAACTAACAAGCTACATAGTCAAAATTAGATCTGAAATAACAAATCCAGAAACTTCTAATTCAAGATGTTACAGAACTAAACAGAAAACGAAACGTACGAAAACTTCAACAGCCTAGATCTCCACCTCCTTCGTCAATGTAGGAGCTGCCAATATCAGTATAAGAAGATCTGAGAAAAGGAAGGAGAGGATTTGAGAACATTGGCATGTCACATCCGCGATATCATCAGGCGTTGCCTACGATATAGTGTGTTTTTTTGTGCTTCTGGTGCGGGGCCCATGTGTTGTAAAAAAGGCGTATGCCTTTGTGGTATATGTTCAAGCAGATGGACGCCTAAGGTGTTTTCCAGCTGCCTTGCTCTGACTTGCGCTTCAAGGTGTGCCCCACGCCCGCTTTTGAAAACATTGGTTTCAAGGCTCCCTGTACTGTTAAAATTTTATTTTATCTATAATTTAGTTTAAATATATCCCTGTAAGTTGTGGTTGATTTGGTAGATAGAGGGATTGGTAGTCTTCCATTCTTTCTTTGCAGCATCAAGTAATTTCGTTATATCAATCCATAGGTATAAGGTACACAGGTGGGGGAAGCCTTCCCTCTCAAATCCCACCCCTCCCTGATGTTGTACTGTCTCAACCCCGAGATCTTGAACTCTGCCAGATGGGTCACTGCCGCTGTGCCGCTAGAGAAACAGCTTCAAGTTCATTTCTTGAGTTTACTGATGTTGTAAACTTCAAAGTTTGATTCAATAGATTTTCTGGTGCTACTTTAAATGGCCATCCTACACATCTTGTTTGGGTTGCACACTAGCATCCCTTGGTGTTGTGGGCATGTCTGTAATGCTAAGTTGTTAACTAAGAGGAGTCACATGTTTTAGTTTGGCTTGTATTCTTTATCAGTATTAAAGTTTACCTGGAAATTGATATGTCATAATTTTACTGTTTATTTTTATTTTTTTTTAATTTGATTTATTTCCAAAACTTCTACGCTTCAATTGTTAATTCATTTATACTTTGTTAACCAGAATTGTGCGCTCCTTCTTACTACATTATGGCTATGAAGATACGGTCAATTCATTTGACATGGCTAGTAAAAGTACTGTTCCTCCTGTATATATAGCTCAAGAAAATGGCTTTGATGAGCAGGACATTGTGTATGCACTAAATGAGAGAAAGACTCTTAGACAGGTATTGAATTATTTCAATGACAATCTGTTTTTGCAGTTCATTGGTCCACTAATATTCTGTTTCTTTTCTTTTTTGGAATCAAGTCCTGTGTAAGCTTCTCTTATGTTTGTATAAAAATTTTCAAATCCCAGTTGTTTGGGATGAGTTTTTTGGCTTGAATGTTTTAAGAAACCAGAAACAATCTGTAGCTGTTATTGTCTGGAGATAGTATTGTATTTAATACAAATTTTCAACCACAGGACTTTATAAGACAATTAAAGAATTTTTGCCAACTTGGCTATAAGATGTGTAAGCTATATGAAAAAGTTCAAAATATGCAGGTGCAGCAGGCTGCTTCATTAGATAGACAAGTTTTATGGATTGGACGATATATGCCTTTTATCTTACAATGTTGGCTATATTTTCTTTAGTAATGGACCTAATGGTTTAGCCCTTTTTGTTTCTCATTTCATAGTATTTAGCCAATATATATTAATTTTTATAATAAAAATTTGCATCTGGCTGACCAATTTTCTTTGCTAATGAAGCTTATTAGGAACGGGGAGATTGACTCTGCACTTGGTAAACTCCGTGAATGGTATCCCCAAATCATTCAGGTGGACTGTCTAATTTTGTGGTCATATCTTTATATTTCATATTTCTTTGCACTTGACACCCACATGGTTTTCTCGGTATCATGCTGTAACTTCTGTTCATTGTGCATCAAGAGGGCTCAAATGTTTTGTAGTTGGCTTCACATAATTGCAAAGCCTGAATTCCCTCATATGCCTCTTTCTTACAAACATCCTTCTTCCCTTTGTTAATTTTTAGATGACATCATCATCACAGCTAGTTATGCATTGACTAAATACACACACACACACACACACACACACATATATATATGTATATGAGAACTCATCAGGTGCGCACCAACGAACATGCGCACCTGATCCCGAGTGATCGGTTTCGAAACCAATCGCTTGGTTCCTTTCTTCTTTTTTTAACACGGTTGCAGCGCTCTCCGCTGCTTCCTTCCCTGAGTTTTGAGGGTAATTCCCCATCTTTTCACCCCATCCCCTCCTAGGGTATAGAATGGGCTTGTTGGAGGCTTTATGTTAGGATTTAGCTCCGCCCAAAATCCCGGAGCTAAACCATTACATAAACGCCGACAAACCAGAACCGATCGCTCGGCCAATGCACGTTCGCACCTGAATGGGCCTAATATATATCTATATATATATATAGACAGTTCGGATTATTGAACTACATATATATTATAAGCTTATTTAAGGTCATAACCTCAGTTTTTCTGTCTGCAGGATGATAAATCAGCTACTTGCTTTCTGCTTCACTGCCAAAAGTTTATTGAATTGGTTCGGGTATGTTTTTCCCCTATTTGCATATCATTAGCTTTAATATTACTAAAATTCATCAACTACTTGGGTTATTTATTTTAAATTAAATCGGAATAAAATTGGAGGAATATTATGAACATGGACTGAAATGTGTAAATCATTTCAAATAGCTGGACGTACAACTTTCAAGTGTTACTGTTACCCAAAGTGAACTGGCACATTATATTGTGTGTTCACAAATAACAACTGCTGCCTGCTTTATCCTCTTGACTTATGTCTTATTTAAATGTCTGTTTTTGTTTATTGTATAGAGCAAATGGTTGCCAGCTTTGGTGATACTACATGAATATGACAAAGTCGATAGATAGATATATACAGATGGCTTGAGATACTTAAAACTTCTCATGTAGGTTGGAGCACTGGAGGAGGCTGTGAAATATGGAAGGATTGAATTAGCAAAGTTTTTTGGCCTGCCTGTGTTTGAGGACCTAGTTCAGGTAAGAACCGAACATTTTTTTAACTTATGAAATATTTATTTTTTTGATATATATGGAATTTGGATAATATGTGAGTTCATATTATTGAAAAAAAGTACTAAACCATGCGTCTTAAGAGTTTGCTTGTTTTTCAATTTCCAATGAGGCATGAAAATACACTAATGGCAAACTCATGAGTGGTGACTTGTAGTCCACTTGCACTATTGATTCGAGTTCCTTGGTGCTTTTTTCGTGCATCAGGCATTAGAACTAGATCCTTCCATTTTGGTTATCGTAGTTTAAAGCCTGTCATTATTACAACACCTCTTTCTGTAGGATTGTGTTGCGCTGCTGGCATATGAACGACCAGGAGAGTCCTCAGTTGGATATCTGCTTGAAGAGTCACAGCGTGAAGTCGTGGCAGACACAGTTAATGCAATGGTCTTGTCAACAAATCCCAACCTGAAAGATTCACATGGTTGCTTGCATTCATATCTTGAGAGGTTACTCAGGCAGCTCACTGCTTGCGGTTTGGAGAGAAGGACATTGAGTGGGGATCAAGGTGAAGCTTTCCATCTGCACAGAGTACTTAACAGTTGTAAGAAGGCTAGGTGCTAGCTGATTTGCTCTCTACCTCTGTTCATATGCACAGTTAGCCATTTTCTGAGCTGCATTTCAACCGAACAGATTGGCTTTAATCCCCAGCATACTGTATAGAGGCGCCCTTAATGTCTACCTGAGCCGCAATGATACATCCTTTCCTGTATAGAATGGGGTGTTCTCTTTCTGTAAGCTTGTAACCCACTATCATAATCTCGAATTAGAAAATTAAATTGAACCGTCATCTGGGAAATGTTACATATTAGGTTTGAATATATGAAATTCACATTATAGGGGTTCTGCAATTTCGAATTTCGTGGGTTGCTTCATTTGGAAAATTTATCTTGATGCGCCATTTTTTCCTTTGGTCAGAAACTTGATGACGCCAATGGATTACTAGGAAAACATCTGTTGCATGGATATGGAGAATTGGATATGCACTCCCTAATAAGTATATGATACTTCAAATCAGTATCGATTGGCTTTTTGGCAGCTTTGATTTTACGATACTCATATTCATGCCATGTTCTGCGTGCTTATATTGTATTTAGTAAGTGCAGTTTAGAAAACAGTATTGTTTTTATTTTTCTAGTTCAGGAGGAAAGTATTAGGGAAGAAAGAACAGGAGGGTTGATGAGAGAAAACGAATAAAGAGAAGATAAGCAGCAGTGGAATATGCAGTTGGAAAATACGACCCTTTAATCATTTAACTCGTTTTTATATCATTAAACTTTTGTATCCCTAATCTATGTTTCTGTAAAACGGTTTTAAATTAATTTGAATAATGTGGTTTTGTCATCCATTTTTTACTACTTGATCATTAGTTATGTCATGCTTACTAGGGATCACGGTAAATTCTTTCATTCTTCCATAAACTGGATTATTCATAGTCTAGCTTAGACTTGATTATTCTTGATCTTGTAGAAAGAGAAGCCTGAGAAGGGGGTTATGGATTTAGTAGACAAATACCCAGGCACACAATACTGTTCTTTCTATAAATTTATTAATAATTAACCCGTGTTTCGTAATCATAAACATGAGTTTATGGTCAAGGCAAGTTGACAGTTCGGTGAGAATAGTACTACTCTTTTTTTGGCCGGGAAATAGTACTACTCTTGATCACAAGAAAAGAAATATATATACAAACGAAATACATGATTCCATGCATATGGTTAATGAGCTTTAAGGATAGTTCATTACAACTTTTATAAAGTAATGAATTAAAAATGTCTCTAAATCAATCTGTTTGTATCATATTTTAGATTTTCTTGTTGCCTTTGGGTGTGGTTTTTATGAAAACTTTCTCCAGCTTATCTTATCAAGTTAAGAATATTATATCTTACCAATTAACATAATGCTAATATCCCACATTGAAAACAAATTGAATGATACAAATGCTTATAAGGAATTGCATCATGTTTTAATATCGCCGGGCCTAGTAGCGTGGGCTTGTAACTAAGTAGGGCATTAAAGTGATTGGATGATAATTGAAGCTTAACTAGGAAAGGTGCGGAGCTTGGTTTGTTCACTTCTGTGAGATCACATTAAGCACGCCCCCAACCCTCGGGGTAAGTAGGGCCCCCCATCCACAATGGGTGGGTAGCTAAAAAACATATGGAATCCGATTGGGAAGTTGGGCTAGCTTCCGGGGCTCCCAAGCTTCCTGCAGATCAAGTTTCCAAAACCTCAACGTGCTGCCTGGTTCGAGCTCTGCCATCACACAATCACTTTTTAAAATAAACAACTATTAGCAATTAGTCCTCTTCGTGGGACATGTGGCAGAAAATAAGACTTGTTATTTCATTTATTTATTTATTTCACAGCTGCTCCTCACACTTCACTTACTTTTAGCTTGCTTGGGATAAGAACAAGAAGTGCAACTAGAAGCAAAAGCAAGCAAATTTACTTGCCTAGGTAGCAAACGAAAACAGATAAAAAAAATGAAGTGATCCAATAACAATCACCAATTTAAATCATGTTAGCAACATAAAAGAAACTAATTAAACACAAAATAGGTGTATCCAACTCATTTTTTAGCTAATTCACCATTAAGAAACTGAAGCTTGAGGTCAGATCTTTTATGAAAGAAAACATCTCTCTCTTCTCGATCTTGAGATATGAATAATTGAGTTGCAAACCACCAAAACTTGCTACCAAGCTTTGCCTCAAGTAAAGTTTCAACTGTGTGCATCACTTTAGGAATACTACTACTACCTTGTGAACCTCTAACCAACATTGATGCTGCAGTACTTGTACTCTCAACTACATCAAACAAGACAGATCAATTTTTTGTGATAGTTTTGCAGCACCTCCCCCTCCTTCCCAACCCCCTATAACAACTCATTTACCTTTCTTTCCTTTCTTAGTTTGTGTGTCAAGACTCAAGTTGAAGAGTTGTTCTCTTTTCCCCCTCTTTTGGTTACTTTTCATAGTCTGATCATTAATTAGTTTTGATTAGGATGGACACATCTGAACCACCAATATCTTAAAGTAGACTTACATCATCCTTGGAAGGCCTCTCTTTTTTGAGTAGAAGTGCACCAGATGAGGCAGCCTCATATTCCTAGTCATTAGACCACATCATCAATATAATGCCAAGCATATATCTTCTAATTGTACGAGCAGTAAACTTCTGTATACTTGAAAGCATGGCTGTAATTTCCATAGGCCGAAAAAGAAAAAAAGAGCAAAATTTCAGACCAAAAGTAAACAAATAAAAAATGCTTAAAAACTAAAGGAAAAAGTGAATACCTCTCCACAACCAATTTCCTGGCATAGATGCTGCTTCTGACCTTCACCATTAGCTGAAGGGCAATCCATACTGTGATGTTCTTCGACATGCCTGGTCATGTAGTAGAGAATTGGGAGGTTTAATTGACTTGAAGGATAGTTCATTACAACTTTTAGAAAGGAATTAATCAAATTAAATTAATGTCTCAAAATCAATCCATTTGTATGGTAATTTAGATTTTCTTGTTGTGAGTTTTGGGTGTGCTTTATTAAAACTTTTAATTTCCTGCTTGTCTTTTCAAGTTAAGAATGCAATATCTTACAAATTAACATAATGCAAATATCCCACATTGAAAACATATTGAATGATACAAATGCTTAAAAGGATTGCGTCATGTTTTGTGATTGCCGAGCCTAGTAGCGTGGGCTTGTAACTAAGCAGGGTATTAAAGTGGTTGGTTGATGATTGAAACTTAACTAGGAAAGGTGCGGAGCTTGATCTATTCACTTTGATGTGAAATCACATTAAGCACGCCCCTAACCCTCGGGGTAAGTAGGGCCCCCATCCACAATGGGTGGGTAGCTAAAAAAACCAATATATGTTGGATATGGATTGGGAAGTTGGGCTCCCGGGGCTCCTGGCCGGGCTCTTCCCATAGGTCAAGGCTCCAAAACCTTAGCGTGCTGCCTGGTTCGAGCTCTCCCATCACACAATCACTTTTTAAAATAAACAACTATATTAACCTTTAATTTTTTTTTAACCCCATTAATCTATGTTTTCACAAACCAATTGTAAATTATTTTGAATAATATGGTACACGTTTGCTTCAACAAATTGGCCTATCCCATGCTCTAAGGTATATTCGTTAAAAAAAAAAAAAGTTGGGATATCAGATTTATGTGGGGTCAAATCCCAAGGGCTGTCATATAGTTCCAAAAACTTTAAAATCAAATTAAAATTCTTGAAAAAATATCAACCTGCTGATTGCTTTTTATTCTGAACCACATAAACGAGCTCACGAAAGCTCTGTTTCCAACCTCTAAAAACGATCCCCTTGGCATCAAAAAATGAATTCAGTAAATAAAAACTTGCAAAAGCACACCGTTTTTGGCTCTCTTTCCATGGCCTTCTCAGCTGCTCCTCAGGCTTCACATACTTTCAGCTTGCTTGGGAGCCCAACAACAGCAAGAACAAGAAGGGCAACAACAACTAGAAGAAAAGCAAGCAATGTTAGATTGCAAGTGTACGCGTCACAAGGCCCGAGCAAGCGCGAGTTCGAAAGACCCCCACCTGGAGTTGATACAAGAATCCATTGGGACAACGAAGATGAAGGTTGGATTGGAGGAAGCACAACTGCTAGTACCAAAGAACAAGCACAACAAGAGGAGCAAAAGAGTTTCTTGAGAGACAAGTTTGCCGATTTGCTCAATGACTCAGTATCTGATTCTCACTACCAGTGAGTCTTTTGTTACAATTTTTAAGTGATTCATTCATTATATAATTTATATCTCTGCCTTTTGTTGTTTCTATGTCATCTCCTAGTTATTAACTCTGTTTGGTTGGTTGATTATGAACTTTACATGAGTTATGTGTACTTAAAAAGTAAAGTACAATCCTCACATGCATGAAGTAGAACCACATATGCATAGTGCATAGTTTCACTCATTGTAATTGGGCAGGTTCTTAGGAGTATCAGCAGAAGCTGATCTAGAAGAAATCAAAGCTGCTTATCGAAGATTATCCAAAGAGTACCATCCAGACACCACTTCCCTTCCCCTAAAGACCGCGTCCCAAAAGTTTGTAAGGTTAAGAGAAATTTACGATGTGTTGAGTAACGAAGAGAGCCGTAAGTTTTACAATTGGACACTTGCTCAAGAGGCTGCAAGTCGCCAAGCTGAAAAGATGAGAATGAAGTTGGAGGATCCTTATGTGAAAGAAGTAGAGAAGTATGAACCAGTCCCGGACATGGTTGATCGGCTTGGTGGAAGGAACATGGCGCTGGGGGATCAAGCAATGACAGCCCTTACCATTGATGTTTTCATTATCATTTTTGCTATTTGTTGTATCATATATGTGATCTTCTTCAAAGAGCCATATTACTAGCTAGCTAGGTTGATACATAACTCAGATATATAGCACATTAATTCAAACTTCACATTATGATTCAAGAAATTGCACATTAATCTCAATTCTCATAGGTATATAGTTCAAATTATATATGAACTATATTTTTTTCAAGTGTTTAATTGGATCTCTATATCTTTAATGATGTTCTGCGTTGGATTTTTGGAGGGTTCCTACTACCAACATTGTTGGGATGCTTGGGGGGAGGATATATATGTTTAGGTTAAGGTTAATGCTTGGGCCCCTGCTCCACCCTTTATAAGGTTATAATCACCAAAGTATTAGTCAATAGACTGAGACTTATTGTGGGAAGTTTGGTGAGTCCTAACTATTAGCCAAGTGAGTTTCATCCTTAGTACTTTAGTAGGCATGCTGCAGAAAATAATGTCATACAACTGTTACACACATACAAGCAAACTAAGAGAAATCCACTAATTGGAAACAATATTTTAAATTCATAATATCTCAAGGTTAGGGTTCTCTTCCAAAAGAAAGGCCACACTGCATCAATCAACATCAAGACTAAGGTTACAAATTTACAATAACAATATTATAACAGAAGTAAATCTTCTGAAAAAATATTAAAGCTGCTTTTTTTTTTTTTTTTTTTTCTTTACCCTTTTTCTTGGTCAACTGCTCTGTTTTTTCTGTAAGACAACTGTTGCATTGGAGATCGTCTTGATTTTCCTTACCATCAATACAACATCTGATTGATAGGGTGAATGAAGAATGACCATTTTCTTCAAATTCTGAGTATGCTCCAGTATATACCTTGCAAACTCCCATTCATTACTACCATTGGAAAGCTCTAGTTTTACCTCCATAAGCTGATTGAGAAAAGCAAGGTTCTGGGATGTCCAGTATCTCATATTAAATCTGGATGACTGGAAAGGCAACAAGAAAATCATTTGAAAATTAAAACAAAAACTACTTTGCCAAACATAATGACAGGAAAACTACTTATTTTTTGACCAATACCATATGCATCTGATTCAAGAAATGTCCATTGTAAAATGTGCACTATGTATGTGCTTGAAAGAGAGAGAGAGAGAGAGAGAGGCAATACACAGTACTATTACTTACACTATCATGATCATGATGGTACCCGCCGGGTATGAGGCATACTAAGGATGGATCATAATTTATGCACAAAGTACTCAAAGTAGTCATTCTTCTAAGAAGAGAGACCAGTGCTGGGACTAGGTCATCACTCAAGCTCCTAATACCCATGCCAAAGAAAGAAATATCATCTAAAGGTGCTGGCATGAAACCTTCCCTGAACAGGGCCTGCAATGTTATATGGGCCAAATCTTAAATAGAGGAAGGTAGAGAACCCTAAAACCCAGTAATAAACAAAGTAACAAAGTTTCCCCTTCTTCTCTGAAAAAAAGACAATAATGAAGTACAACTGAATGCAATACATTTCCTTATAAATCTAGATGAATAATCATTAATATGTCGAAAATTTAAACTCATATCATGTTTCTCAATTTACTTCATTTGCCAAATCCATTGCTTTTTCCTAGTTTTAACTTTTTTTTGGGCATTAATATTTAACACAATTAACAAAAATTTCAACTTAGTATCATTCAAGACTGATAAAATTACGTAGATGACTTTTAAAGAATCTTGCATAAAAATGAATTTAGTCTTTTGTATGAAATAATATGAATTTTCATTCAAGCCAGGAAAGATGAAATAATAAGTTTAGAATACAAAATATCTTGTTTTGACAAAAGGAAATTATTGTCTGAAGAAGGGTAGTGTACACATTACCTTGGTGGTCTCTTTGTTTAGAATAAGAGTTTTAACCCTCCTTATACTGCAAAGAACCTCAAATACTTTCTCATAGTCATCTACCTCTGGCTTCAGAAAAATCTCAGCTTTTTCTAAGCACATTAAGTTCCCCAAACTTTGGTGGTTCATCAAATCACCACCCCATTTCAAATACTTTAGATTTGGAGCACAAATATTTAACGATCTGCTGCTAGGTGAATGAAAAATGCACCTTATATGTATATCTTCAAGTTTCTCACCCGATATGTTAAGATGGCAGAACTTACATTCATAAGGATCCACAAGACTAAATGATTCCAAAGAAGAGCTTTCAATGGTGACATAATTTATCCCTAGAACATTTTCAAGATGTAATTCCTTAAGGAACTTGCTGAAACATGAGATCCATTTATAAAAAACTCCTCACCTACTATATTAACATTTCTCAACTTCAAATAGTGGAGATTTGTGAAACAAGTGGATGAGGGCCATTTAAGAATGTCCCCTCCAGAGTCCAAGTGTAAAGATCTCAAAGATCGACAAATAAAGAAGCAAGGTGGGGCAATGCTAATGGTGTCAACCGCATGGAACGGAGTTAAAGATCAAGCACTTCAATATTACACCTTACTGCATTACGAATCCATGTGAATATTCTAAACGGCTCATCATATAGGCTTGCATTTTGAACTCTAGAGTCAGTCCAACAAATACGAAGGCACTGCATCTTATTATCCTCACGATTAGTCAAGAACCTATCGAAAGAGTTAAACAACTTCAATCGCTTCCACATGGTTAATCTTTCGAAGCAGCTTGTGTCGAAATTCAACGACGAAATTGAAAGATAAAGCTCTCTACATCTTTTGGACACACTGCCCACTCGAGTAAGGTCTCTTAAAGTGAGGAAGGAAAGAATGCAATGAGCAATTTCGTCCGGAAGATCACTAAACCTGTCTACAATAAACTCAGTACAAGCTCCTTGAGAGCTGCAGTTGCTAATAACTTGCCCCTGCGTTCCATATAGATGATCACCTTAAGGATTGTTGAAAGCAGAGATGTGGGGTCTACATTGAACACAAATCACACACAGTAAAAACAAAATCACAAAACAGGAAAAAAACAATTCACAATAAAAACACTTGGACGACCCCTATTTATACTATTAAAAGGAAAGTTCATGTACCCCAAGTGCATAATCAGTGACTTGGGTTTTCTTCAAAGGATTTTTAGGAAACACTGCACAAAATTTGCAGTTCATTAGGAAACGTTCTCACACCATTAGTTACAATTAAGTTCAATATTCAATAGCCAAAAGAGAACATTAAAAAGTAAATATGGTGTAAAATTATATACAAGAAACAGCAGAAAGGAGTTGCGGTTGAAAGAGATTGAGATGGAAATCAACAAGGCTAGGAAATATGAACTCACCTTGGAGAAATCTGACGACTTTCAACAGATTTTTCAGCTTGCAAGTGGTTTCTGACCCTGTTTGTGCATTGGAGTGATAATGTTCATAACTCCAAGTCTCCAACTTTTCAGTTTAGAAAACTACACTTTTATTCCCTCTTGTTTGATTAGCCTTCCACACTTCCACTTCCGTCTAGTTTACAAACGCAGAATCGAACCTCTGAGTTCAATGCCACTACTCAGTACTCACTTTAGATGTACAATGGGCCGGGCCTCGGGCCCATTCCAAGTCAATTCAGTCCACTGTTAATTGAGTCAAATTCGGTCCGTCTTTAGGTGGGTCTGTCCATTTCATGACAACTTAATTAGGAATTTAGACTTGATTACAACAAAATGTGAATATATGATTTTGCATTTTATATTTATAAGGACAAATTTGAGAACCCCAACAAACTACATGATTCAAAATATAATTTGACCATTTAGAATTAGAAAATAGCCCCAACTAGGTCAACTCTATTTTATTTTTCAAAAAACAAAAAAATCATGTTTTTTGGAAGAAATTAAAATGTCGTAACAAAAAGCATAGGTGATTCGCATTTTCATTTCTCTTAAATAGACAGTAGGCACCATTGTGATGAATACAGTTATTATATTTGTTTTTTCTTATTTTTTTATATTTTGGTGTTGTGGAGGGCTAAAGCCCAAAAAGAACTAACAAGAGAAGAGGGGAGAGTTGAAAAGATGGTAGCCCAAGCCTTAAGCCATCATACAAGCTAAATGATCTCCAACAAATTTGTTGTCTCGGTAGTTGTGCACCAGAGAAACAGCCCAAGTCCTACTTATAATCTCCCTGCAACCATCAATGAGGTTTAGAATTGGATGATTTGCATAGGTTGGCAGCTAATTAAAGTAACAACAGCACTGTCACATCCAATCTTCACATTCCTGTACCCTTCATCCCACACCAGACAAAGACCCTTGATTGAAAAGTCCCCATAGCAAAGCCTCCACAACGGTACCAATACCAAGATAAATGGCAAACCCTTTGATCCACTATCCATCAGATTTTTTTAGCAAACCACCAGCCCCAACTTAAACAGAATGGCTCAAATAACTTCCATCAATATTCAATTTGCACCAATAAGGTGGTGCAAATGACCGGTCTGTCTAGGGGCCTCCGCAGAACTAACTTTATTGCTTCAAACCATTCTGTAGCAAATTGGTAAATGATAACCATCATTAAAAATGCTACCACGTCTCCACTTCCAACAAAACCATAAAAGTGGAGGTGGGGCACCTCCAACATCTTACATCAGCAGTGAGATTCCTCCTGGCCATTTGCACATTAGTAATTGGTTTCCATGGACTATATGCCAAAGGAAGGTTTTCAATTAAGAGTAATAAGCAGCTTCCAATTGAACTCCCAAGGCAAAGAATCGGACTCCTCAATGCAGAAAAGAGATTGATAAGCAGTCTTGACAGAGAAATTTCCAGTAGGACTTAATCCCCAAATACATGAATCAACACTACTATGGCGACATCTAATTGGCTAGTTGGACCACTAGACCACGCCAGCAATAGATGTATGCAGCTGCATAGTTTTACTATTTAATCTGCACAATGAGGAATAGCCCCCCCCCCCCCCCCCCCCCCCCTCCTCAAATCCCACTCTTCTCAAGTTGAAATGAATCCAAAAGCATATTAAAAGAAACTTGACCATAAAAGATCAGCTCAATTGCCCAAAGTCTAGCAATCAACCTTGATCTGATTATTCATCAGATGCTTGATGAATAATCTAGCAATCAATTGTCCAACTTTGAGTTTGATGTAGGGTCAATTTATTTCCATCAGGTTGAACTTGAGCAACAGAATTGGATAGACATTTTTAAATGAGATAATGAGATTATACACTATACACTAGATGTTGATGGATGCTGAATCAAGCGTAGACAGAACTACGTAGAGAAAGTCTTGACAGCAACCAATTTTTGAGACATACAAGAGGTGGAGGAACAATGATAAACATTCTACATCTTAATTTCATCTTACGTGAACATGGCTAAAAAAGTTTTGAGTCTGGACTAATGAGTTCAAACAAATATGATACCATTTTCTTTAATGGTATCAAGAACAATCCCAAGCTTACCTTCAATCCGTTCATCTTTTCTGGGCTCATACGATAATGCATATACATCAGCTTCCTTTGATCGCTCAGCAATAAGCCTCCCTATAACTCTGCATGCGTTGTGATCTGTGAGTGAGGACAAGTTGCTCCGAAGATCCTTGGCATTCGTAGTAGCAACTGATATCACTTTGCTTGTTCCCCGATGCATCACTTTTGCATGGATAAATTTTTTTGAAAAGAAAACATTTAGTAAGAATGGCCTCATATACATATCCGTCTTCTGTTTCCATGATTTCCTGTTAGGTTTCTTTGCAGCTTCACTTCGAGATCTCCGGGTCCAAGCAGCTCGAACAAAAGAATTCTAAAATTACAGGTAAATTTTCAGTTATTCATTCTATATAAAGCAACAGTGGAAAAATGTATTTCTAGGGACCTCTTTTAAAGAGTTCTTAAGGGGCCAATATGACATTAATATATATATATATAAATAAATAAAACTGTAATTGTACTGGTTTACATTCACCCACCAATTCATCCTCAATTCCCCAAAAACTACAGTAGCGGATGGTTCAAACTGAATTGCACATGACAAAAAATATAGCACAACTACCATCAAAAGGTTGAGTCCCCATTGCACAATTAGTTTAGTTGCTGAACCCTCAAAATGTTCATGGAGTCGGGAGAGGGCTAAGTAGCCCCATTGGACCTTGCAGCTATTTGCAATAGGACATGCCAAATCAATCCCCCTGTCCAGACAAGATAGCCGGGTGGGCTAGTAGACCCTCCTACAAAGACGTTCCACTGGAGGGAGGATTTTTGGTAGCAGAGTGTTAATTGAGTTTAACAAGTTTAGGGGTTATTAGGGAGTGCTTTTAGAAGTGTTAAAAGTACTTCTGATAATCAAAAGTGCTTTTGATAGCATTAACGTGTTTTTTGAGTCATGAAAACAATTTTTTAGCACCTAGTCAAGAAGCACTTCTATGCACATTTACAGGAAGAACTTGGATTTTTAATAAAAAATTTATATGCTTCAGGCAAACGCGCTACCAGCAGAAACACTACTGCAAAAATTGTTTCCTACAAAAGCACTGCCAAATAGACCTTAGACACAAACAATTACTAGCATAGACCTTGAAAAGCAAATAGGATGCAACCTATCTGGAGTACTTACCAACCATAATTTAAAGTTTCACCCTTTATTGGGAGTTATTCCTTCTTAGCCTAAGCAAGCCAAAAAAAAATGAAGTGCTCTGCTACCCTGAGACTGCTATACTCTCATCACATGAATTGCAATAACAACAAAAGGGACAGTGTACCATCATGTAAGCTATGCTGCTTCTGGATGTTGTACACTTCGAAATTGCACAATATCTCTCCTCATTCAGAAATCAAGATTGAAAACTGTAGTACCCAGATAACTTATTCATTCAAACCAACAATCTAATGTAACAAAAGGTATTTGAATTTGTAGCTGAAAATTGTCAAAGGGGGGGTTTTGTTGATTGGGAAAGTGAGTGAGTGTACCTTTTTCAGTGTGGAACTGGGAGGGTCTGCTGTGGAGCTCATGGAAATGTTTATCAGAGGAAACGAAGAAACCCATGAAAGCGAAGCGGGTTTGAGTGGCTGAGTCGACCGAGTTGGAAGTAACTCGGAGGAGAAAAGCGACCCACTTGATGGAGCTGAACAAGAAGAAGATATCAGTGACACCATCTCTTATCGGACCAGGGCGCCAACACTGGGGGAGGCAGCAGGCTAATGGCTAATGTTACGTTAGGAACCAAAAAATTTTGGATATTAAAAATATAAAAATGAAAAATTACAATCGGGTATATCCGTATATATAGAATATAGTTTTATTTTCCAACTTCTTTTTTTATTTTTGATTCATTTCTTTATCTTATTAGATCTCTCCAAAAATAAAAAAGAGAGAGAATTATTAGAAAACTAATTAGTTTTTAATAAACCATCAATTTTGAGTCTTTGACACATCAAAATTGTCCTATAATTAAGATCAAGTCAAGATATGCATTGGGGTTACCAAAAAAGGATGTGCATCTACTATTACCGGTTAAGAAAACCCTTCAGAAATCAAGGAACGAAAAATACAAGTGATTTTTACATGGAATTTATTCAATTTGTCCAAAAATCCAAATAAGATATTCTGATTTTCAACGTGCAACATTTGACAATTTTTTTTTTATTGGTAGAAGGGACGAGACAATTTCTTTATACATTAATAAAACTTAGGAACACGTCAAATCAGATCTGATACTCAAAATTGATAATATGAATAATTGAAGGAAGATGAGAAGAAGGACAAGAATTTTGGAATCTGGCCTTAATGATTTTGGTCAATAATGAATACAAGCATTAAAGAGATGATCTAAGCTTTCATTATGAGCTTCCATTACGGTCTAATATAAACCACATTTTCAAAGAAAACTACAGAAGCCGAGGAAGAGAACAAGACTACAACGCACTATATAAAGTACTACAAAACCCTTGGGCTTAATGAAGAACAGATCTGGAGACTAAAAAGATGCTATACATATACATATCAAGTGTTCTGGTTCATATCAACAAGAAACTTCTATATTGGTTGTGGAAAATGTCAAATTACATTCAACACAGAGCCATGACTCACTGCACGTCGTCCTCTTGTGAGAGCAACCAAGAGAGGTACTCAGACTCCTGGCCCAATTGATTTGGTGGAGTCACCCTTTTCCGGACCAGCATCGGTATAGTGGGGCACTGCCTCTTACGCCCACCTCTTGGCCTCGACCGGAATTGCTCATCAGCCTCTTCAAAGTCCCCCTGAAATTCAAAGCAATTGATATCCCATGTATGAATTCATATTGTGACATTGCCTGAAAAGATGCTTATCCAATAAAATATTCAAAAATCCAACATATGAGTGTCTTGAATGATCCAAGAAACAAAACTCACATGTTCATAGACATGACATCCGGTCTTCTCATGGTTATCTCTTACATGCTTGTATGCAAATCTCATGCCACAACCCAAAAAGCTACAGACAAAAGGTTTATGTTCAAGGTGGACTGCCTTCACGTGTTGAAGGAGATTTGATTTCTGCAAATGTAAAACCAAATGTCAACACAAAGAATGCCACATTTTTTACATATGAAGATATTAAATCTGTTGGTTAACTATACAACCATTCAAAGCAAGTCAGCAACTTACAGTTGTAAACATGTGAAGACAATCCTTATAACTGCATTTAATTTTCTCCACTGAACCTCCCGCTTCATGCGTGTGGAGATGCCTTTTGATGTTCTTTCTCAGATGCTTGATCCCACATGTCTCACAGGTAACATGTTGGTGGCAGGATTGCATATGGGCTTTAAGGCATTGCTGATTAGAAAAATGTTTCATACAACCTGGTTCAGAGCAGAAGGCCTCCACTGACTCCAGCTTAACTGCAAAGTAAAGGATAGCATCAGAGTTTACAATGAAAATCTTGCAAAACAATTTAAAGACACATTTCCTCATTTGAAGAAACATGTGTGTCCTATATACCATTGTACATTATTCATTACACACACAGGTATACACAACCGAATATAAAATCATACACAAAACTTCAAAAAAAGAACAAGAGGTAAACAGAATTTAGAAGTAAAAGCTACCATGGGATTCCTCATGCTTCCGCAACTTCGAAGCATATCTGAACACTTTTCCACAACCAATTTCCTGGCACACATGCTGCTTCTGACCTCCACCATCAGCTGAAGGACAATCCTCATTGTGCAGTTCATTGACATGCCTGGTCATGTTACCTTTGAAAACAAATTCAACCTCGCAGTTCTCAATTGGACACTTAAACAGTTTTCCTTGGTGCTGAAGAAGATGGCGATTCAAATGGTCCTTTCTTCTGTAGCTGGAATGGCAATCATCCACCGAACAAACATATGGCCTCTGCAAAGAATAAGCTACAATAAATTGATAAGCAGATAACCATGACTTCAAAATACACATGAACAGTGCGTGATTGAGGTTCACTTGATGGAGGTTCAAACCTTAAACCGAACAGTGCGTGATTGAGGTTCACTTGAAGGAGCTTCACAGGAGGTCACCCACCTGGTACTAGTCCATTCAAGTCAGAACCCTCTCGCATTTTGGAGTTCCTTGTGTGGGATCCAATGCTTCACGCTATCCATTTATATATTTATCATAAATGTTGATTCCTGCAAAACTTATATCTTTAATTGATTCAATTGACGCAAACATTACAAAAACTTCATATAAAAAGCATAGAAAGCTATGCACATGATCAGCAACTATCAAACCAATTGGTAGTGACATCATCAAACTCGTATTATATCAGACCTATAATTTCATTCAACTATTGCTTTCGAAGCTAGCTGGTTTTACTGTCAACTCATAAGCCAATGACATACATTCCCTTGAGAAACTTCCATACAATCAGACCATAATCATGAGGAAGCAATAGACAATTAAAAGTTAATAGCAAACAATACCTCAAGGGAATGACTTTGCATGTGTTGCTTGAGATGTGCAGGCTTTTTGAAAGTAACACCACACTCTTGGCAAGTATTAGATTTGTCTCTCTCAACTTCTCCATCTCCATCAGCCTTAGCCATTTCCATCTCATCCTGCACCAAAAAATAACTAAATAAATAAATAAAAATTACCTAATCAATTTGAAGGAAACCCAACTTCCAAATTTTGTTTCCAAGACAAAACCAAACAATCCCACAACAGTATATCACTCAAAACCAAAAACGCACTTCATAAAAACTCATTTTCGACAGAACCACATCAATACTAAGAAGAAGGAAGTGTTACCTTGTGGTGGGCGAGGATGTGAGAAGCAAGCAGAGACTTTTTGGACCTGCAGACGCCACAGTAATCGCAGTAATAGCGCCTTATGTCCCTGAAGATAGGTCCCTCCTTCTCTGCTTCCCCTTTATCCATTGTCACATCAACCACCAACAGACAAGCGAAAGCGCTCGGAGATAATCAGAAGCGATCGAAGTGATTTATGCAAAGGGAATCAAAAATCAGAGCCCAAGGCCAAGGCCACCAACGAGCGAGCAACGGCTTTTGAAGACCCAATGGCTTCTGAAAGGCAATGGAGTCTTTAGGGTTTTCACTTTTCAGACCATGTTATTGCCGATTCTACCCTTTTTCATTTGGGTACGGATTGACCACAAATTCTCTCAACTACTACGGAACGGACGTGAGTATTTGTATGATATTTTGTCATTTTTTACGGGTTCGACATAATTGGATATAGGGTCTTATATTTTAAGATTAGAATAATATTATTTGAGGTTATATTTTAAGTTTTAAATCTTGAGTTTTGCAGGATAGTCTAAAATTTGAGAGTCAAAATCTAAATTTTAACAAAGAAAAAAAATTCAAAACTAATAAATAAGTTTTCGTTGATGATTTATATCATAAATAATTAAATTTATATAATAAAACAAAATAAATTTTTAATCTTAAAATTTATCTTTAGGTCTGAATAGTTGAGATTATTTCAATTTTCTTCCAATGGTCTATTATTTATTTTCCAAATTTATTTTTCTGTTCATGAGAATTGATTTGTCATCTCTCTTTTTATAATTAATTTCTCATTAACATTCAACTTTTCTAATTAATTTTTTCTTAATTAAGGAAATTAATTTATCTTTTAAATGTGCCACCGGCACAAGTTACCCTAGTTCTATATAATTTAAGATGAAATGATAACAAAAAAACCATAAAACATATGCATTAGTTCTTTAGTTAAACCCGCTGAGAGACGAATTGACTATTATATTCTTATTGGGCTTGGGTTGGGTTGGATTTGGAACTAAATTAGTAGAGACTCGTTTAAAACCAACGAGACACTCAAGTTTCATGAAACACTAGAGACTTTGGGAATACTCGAATTTTGCAAAACATACGAGTCTAACGAAACGCTAAAGACATTTGAGTCTTGCTAATTTTGTGAATGAAATAAATAAAATACTGCAACATTATTTAATTGACATAACTTGGTAGTAAATTTAGTAAATTTGTGAGATTAGTCCTTAGTCCTTAGTTCCTTACTCAATTACACAAAGATGTTCTCACCAAAAAGAAAAAAATTACACAAAGACATGTCATAATGTTGAAGAGAAGCTCTTCCCTGAAACCA
Organism: Dryas octopetala; assembly: GCF_963921425.1. Taxonomy (NCBI): domain Eukaryota; kingdom Viridiplantae; phylum Streptophyta; class Magnoliopsida; order Rosales; family Rosaceae; genus Dryas; species Dryas octopetala. Next base: position 19,254,508 of record NC_141370.1, on the reverse strand, counting down.
CACCCCACGTATACACAGCAACACTCTGATCAAAGAGCTGGCACTGGCAGGCAACAGCCAACAACAATTCCCGTGAATGCGATTCAAGCTCTCAACCCAGCCGCCCTCACGCGCGAATCGCGATCCCCTTTATTACCTTACACACCGCCATTCATGTAATTAATGTAGACCTCAATCTCTCACAATCAGATCTCAACCTCTCTCTCTCTCTCTCTCTCTCTCTCTCTAGAATTTTCTAGAACCCTAACTCTCCCTCTCTCTCCCCGCAATGCACGGCTACAGCCGGCTCGGCATGCCCCGGGGCTCCCGTTCCAGCTCCCCCGGCAGCTCCCCGCCGTCCTCGCCGCGTTGCCGCCACGGCCGGAGCAAGAACACCGCCGGCCGAGGCTCCAAGCACCAGAGCATTGTGGAGAGGGTTGTGTTTTTGCTCATTTCGGTGGTCTTCAGGCGGCGGGGCTTGCTTTTATTCGCCCCTCTATTGTACATTTCGGGGATGTTGTTGTATATGGGCACGGTGAGCTTCGATGTAGTTAGCTTGAAAAACGCCGTCGTTGTGGTCCGTAAGCGCGCCCCGCCGGGCTCCGTGTATAGGAGCCCTCAGGTTTTTGAGAAGCTCTGGCCTTATATGCAGAATGAGAGCAATTACCACACTGACAATTTGGTAAATGCTTTAGATTGCACATTCTTTGTTTAAATTGGAATTGAGTGGGGGATTGAAACTGCAGCATTTGTTATGTAATTTTAAATACTGGGAATTTGATCATTTTGCCAATCAACATGCATGCTTGTGATATACATTGTTGTCCACTTCCTATGTATTATGATGTATTGGTTTGTGTATGTGTATTTGAGTGTGAATTACTAACTATAAAAAGAACACATTTTAAGTTTCTTAATGCTGTTTACAGCCATTGTGAACTATGTGAATTGACAGTATGCTGATATGAAAATCATGCAGTTGATGACAGTGTGGAACTCAAAAGTGCATCAAGTTTGGAAGCCTTGTTTTAACAAAGATACTCCAAAAGCAGGTTTGAGTTTTCTATATGAGGATCATAATTAACTGACAATAACCTCTTTTTATTGATGGATTGATACATTTATTAATGCTTACCTAGAATTTTCTTCGTCAGACTCACAATTTGGTGGGTTTTGGAGCCTCTCTTGGCAATATGCCTTACTCTGCACTTTGGAATTCATTTAGAGACGATTCTTTAGAATTTATACTTTGGGTCTCCTGCCCTCCCTTGGCTTTTCCATTTCGCACATATGCACACAAATGTGTAATAACTACTAAGACATCCTGCTTCATGCATATGTTGCAAAAATACGCATACTTTTACTTTTACATCATGTATATGTTGTGTGGCAAAGTACTTATTAACAAATGTTTTGTAGCAAAATATAATGCATGTTATCAGTTAGTGATATTCCATTCCTTATTATGTTTAGATTACTTCTATTTGTCTGACATCTGTAATTTAATGTCACAGTAAAATATCAAAACCGAATTTTAAATCTATAAATGTTGATAATTTACAAATAGAAGAATAATTCTGTGGTTTTTAAAATATAATGAATAACTAACTACCGGTTTTTAATACTTGGAGGAACTACAGAATTACCAAAGTCAAATGGATTATTTATAATTGAAGCAAATGGTGGGTTGAACCAGCAACGCTTATCGGTAGGTGTTATTTTTTCGAACTGGAATTCATTTTCTTGATTGGTTTGGCTTGTTTAACTTATTATTAATTTGTTTGATTTAGGTGGCTGTCATTGTTAGAATTTTATATCTAAGCGTAGTATTAGACCTTCCTTTTTTCAGTTGAGTTGTTTGCTTTGAATGTATCATAAAGAAAGAAATGAGATTGGAAGGCAGTTGTGTGTAAGTATTTAGTGAGGCTATGGTTTCTTTTAGTAGAGTGAAAGTATTTTGTTCTTCTAATTAGTTTTCTTGCACTTCTGAGGTGGGCTTCTTGTTCACAGTTTAGTACTGTTTCTGTGTTGATTAATAAAAAACCCAATTGGTGACTAGAGTTAATTCGTCAGCCAAACACCAATTTGTAGTGATCACCTCAAATTTTTTTTTCTTGTTATAAAGTGAAAATTACGATATGGTTGAAGTATGCTGTTTTGAGAACACCAAGGCTGCTTGGTCTCTTTGATGATGCTTAATATATTTAGATATATATATAAATGTATATATGTATAATTGGATTTTCAGTTGTGGGAGGTCTTCGACATTGTGGATCACTGCAGATTGTTGGTTGTATTGACCATGTGGTGAAGTCAATACAATAAACAAGATGAGGAGTGTCTCCCATGTTTCACTTTGCTGTTATGCAAGAGAAATTAACTATTAACACTTATACACTTATGTGTGATGTATATATATATATTAGTTCTCTCTTGCCATTGACTTGTATGTTTATATATACATACTTAAGATTATGTTCTCTTACCAAATATACAGAATATTATGCTGTTAGATTGTGAATATGAACTTTACATTACATTTAAACAAGAATCTACCTTATCAATGGTCCAGATTCTTAGTCCACTAACATAACAAGTCATACTGACCGACAAGAGAACATTTCCATATATATATATATTTCAATGAGTTAATTACACTTACACCCCCTGAGGTTTATCGTCTTTTCACATACAGCCCATGAGGTTTCAAAACTATTGCATATAACCCCCTACAAGAGAAAAAAATAAATAAACAAAAAAGAAAATATTTGTATTGAGGTTGGACCTTACACCTTGAGTAATCTTATTAGGCCATTTAACCCCTTAGCATGTCTTTTTGCATAATTTCTTATCATTTTTCGTCTCACTATAGGGGGTTATATGCAACAGTTTTGAAACCTCAGGGGGTGTATGTGTAATTTTTGAAACCCCAAGGGGTGTGTGAAAAGACGATAAACCTCAGAGGGTGTAAGTGTAATTAACTCATATTTTAATTGATTTGATCATATGCTATTCATGTGAGACCAAATCCATAGCCTTTGGCAGTAATTTTGGTGTACAATTGTCATTTTATTCCATCAAATTACATTTGGACTTGGACAAAAGAATTATGCTTTGTGCATGAGTTGCCTAGATAGGACAGAAGGACACCTGTGTTATAAGCTTAATTGTTGTCTGAACTATGTCTTGTGCATCTATTTTTTTCCTCTCTTTGTTTTCTGACAATTGTCTTAACAAATTCAATGTAGATATGTGATGCAGTTGCAGTGGCTGGACTATTGAATGCAACTGTTCTGATTCCAATTTTTCATTTAAATAGTGTTTGGAGAGACTCAAGGTGAGTATTAGCTTTATTATACTATTATTCTTATGATCTTAATCATCATCAGCTGCATACCACCTACATGGTGATTCTTGTTTTATTCTTGGATACTTTTAAATAGTTTAGATAGTACAGAAAAATATAATTGTACTAACATAATTGCTGGGTTGTTCTTGCTGATAAGTTAAGATGTTTCTAAATTTAGTTATTAGTAAAGAAAAATATAATAATTTTTGCATCCTCATCTATCATTGGGTTGTACTTATTTTCCGCTTCCTCCTCTTACTTGTCCCAAAATATAAAAGAAAATAAAAATGCACATAACTATGCCAAACTATTTAGAAAGATGTAAGATGATCCTGTATTGAAATATCAGGAAAAGACCCACTCCATCTGTTAAAACTTAACAAGACAATACTGGAACAGGCCAACCTTAAGTTATCTTTGTACCTATAAAGGACAATGATTCAAGTTGAGGATACTTCAAGTGCAAGCAGGATCCGAAGAAAAAAGAAAAGCTCAATATTGAAATGATGACCTATGATTCCTTTTAAAGCTAGGTTTTTATTTTGGAATTTAATGGTAATTCAATCTGGATGGAGAAAACAAGATGACTTTGTTATCTGGTATTTACCACCATTTTTCTGATAAGAATTTGTTTAGACTATTTTAACTAATTTTTTTAAACTTTCTCTTACAAAATTGTCATACTCAAAAGCGCCCAAGGCCGAGCGCTTCCCTCTTGAGGAAGGGGTGGCGTGGTATTCCACGGGAGAGGTTTTAATCGTGGCGCACAGTAGTGCGTTGGGCGCACATTAACAACTTTGGGCTCGATAGCCGCTTTGCTGCTCTAATTTTTGCAGCCTGAGCGAGGTCTTTGCCCTACATTTCTTTATTTTTTCCAAACTTTTTTTGTCGACATATCTAATATCTTCTTGTTGTTTATATTTGAATTTTTTTCATTTTTTGATTTTATAAGCTGTTTTATTGCCCCAAATATAAAAAGAATAAAAATGCACGTAACTGTGCCAAACTATTTAGAAAGATACAAGATGATCCTGTATTGAATATCAGGAAAGGATGGCTCTCCATCTGTCAGAACTTAACAATACAATACTTCAATTGGCCAACTTGAAGTTACCTTTGTACTTATAAAGGGAAATAATTATGATAATTTAAACCAAGAATTACCATTTTCTAAGTTCTCTTTTCATGAGAAAATATGCATCATTCAAATTGGGTAATTCATCTCCAACCAAACAGTTGGGATGAGGCTTTTGGAGTTCTATATGATTTTCCCCTTTCTCTAACCCAAAAGAAAGCACCATATAGAAGCATCTAATAGGTGTTGTCGATGAAAAGTTTGCCATATTTATTGATTGGTGCATGACCCACAATCATATAGGTGAAGCATGTCTGAATAATATTAATGAAATGTCATGCTTTGATTGAGAAAATCATATTCTCTGTTCTTATTAATGTTGCAAGATATTGATAAATTATTTTAAACGCGTGTTGCAGCCGCTTTGGGAACATATTTGATGAAGATTTCTTCATTCATGCTCTCAGAGATCACGTGAATGTGGTCAGGGAGCTCCCAGGGGATATACTTCAGCGGTTTGACTATAATATAAGCAACATTGTGAATTTGAGAGTGAAAGGTTGGTCAAGTTCAACTTACTATCTCCAAAAGGTCCTCCCAAAGTTGGAGGAAATGGGGTATGTGACTTACCTTTATGGCTATTTTTAATGTTCTTTTTAATCTTTATATGTTATGATGTGTTTTATTTCTTTCTTCCACAGTTATGCATACGACTCTTTTTAATTTCTTTAGTTTCAGTCATGGGCTTGCATTACATTGTATGTGACAGCTATATATAGTTTCCCTCAATCCATGTTGCAGGGCCGTGCGCATTGCACCTTTTTCCAACAGATTGGCTCATGCAGTTCCTTCAAGTGTCCAAAGGCTTAGATGCTTAGCCAATTTCGAAGCACTGAGGTTTTCAAGTTCTATAAGAACGCTTGCAGATGAAATGGTTGATCGAATGATTAAAAATAGTTCCCACAGTGAGGGAAAATATGTTTCAGTACATCTTCGATTTGAAGAGGTGTTATTTTTCATCTTTTTGAAATGAACAGTTTCTGAACTCTTCTGTAGCTGTGTTTTCTGTAAGTTCTAAATGTTATTTCTCTTTTTATAAAAGGACATGGTTGCGTTTTCGTGCTGTGAATATGATGGTGGGGAGGAAGAGAAACGTGAAATGGATATTGCTCGAGAAAGAAGTTGGAGAGGAAAATTCAGGAGAAGGGGTAGAGTAATAAGGCCAGGAGCAAATCGTGTGGATGGGAAATGCCCTTTAACTCCATTAGAGGTATAAGTCTGTTCTTTCTTTCTATTTTAATTTCGGGGTGTCCCCAACTTAGATTTCATTGGATTTTAAAAGTCCAATGAAATCTAGGTGTCCCCAACTTAGATTTTAATGGATTACAATGAAATTTAGGTGTCCCCAACTCAGATTTTAATGGATTCCAATGAAATCCAGGTGTTCTCAAAAAGTCATGGATTTCATTAAGTGAAGGATTTAAATGGATTTGGACGGATTTGAATGCATTTGAATGCATTTTTTACACATAACAAATTCTATGAGAATTCCACCCAATTCTTTTGGATTTTGATGGATTCTATGGATTTTAAAATTCATTAAACTCCTTTAAAATTTGAGTTGGGGACACCCCCCGAAATCTTCTTTTACCTGTTTGCTTTAGGGTATGTATAATTTCTGCTGCATGGGTTATTGAAACGATTATCCTTAACATATGGATAACTAAATTGCTTAAAATGAGCAAGTAAGCCTCTCACTCAGTGTTTAGATTTCGTTCACAGATAATTTCTGTTTCTATTACTACAATCAACTAGTTTGAACCATAAATTCTCTGATTGTATTACCTTTGAACACATGAATTCAGAAATATTAATTAATAGTAATAAACTTATTAAAGTAGATGAGTGATGGGAGCTTTCACATTCGTTGTATGATTTCTGAGGAAAAGAATATTACACAAACTTTTACAAGTCAGAACAATCATTATACCCTGTCGACCTCTATAGCAGGACACATTGCTTGGAGGTTTTTTCCCTTCATTTTTTTATTCTAGGGCTTTTTTTCTTTTGAGGGGGGGGGGGGGGGGGGGGAGTGGGGGTTAAGATATTATAGTTAAAATTACGGAACACACCCAAAATCGACAAGATATGATTATTTATTGTGACAGAGTCTCTTTCCCATCTGTCTTTTCATTTGCTTTCATAAAGATGGAATTGAAGAACTTAGCACAGTTGGAGGAAAAAATGTTGAACTACTTGGTTGGAGGAAGGTGACCGCGGTACTAACTTCATTCATCGCTTAGTCAATTCTCATAGGAGTGCTACCTTAATTGGGAATTTTATTTTTAATAGGGAGAATGTGAAAGAGGAGGTTAACTTTCAAGAACAAACAGTGCAATTAGATGGAATTTTGTATCTTGAATCAGCAGTGTGAAAACCTCTTATGGTGAGTAGCTTTCTTATATCAATAATGTCATAATGAGCAAGTCAGTTGTCTGAAACAACCTTTTGGTGGTGAGGTATTTGGCTTATTATATGGGTTGGTCCAACGTCAACCTGCAATCGTCTTCAATAGGGTTGCAGTTGAGTTGACCGTGCTTGTCGTTGTTGCTGAGGCTGGGCTGGTTGAGTATTTAGTCTTGGACTCCACTTGAGCCTCAACATTAGGCCTTGATCTCGGTTTGTCAAATGGTCGTGAGGCTTGTGAGCCACCCGTGAAGCAGCCATTTGAGAAGTGACTTATAACTTCCTTTGATACCCCTTTTTTAATAAAATATCACTATCTCTCGTACTTTATTTATTCTTGATCATCTCTATTCATTTATAAGTTATTCCCATTTCAAATTACTTGCGTTTCCAGCTAAGAAGGATATATTATTTGTTATGTCCTATCTAAAAAAATTCCTAGTTATTATTTGTTTAAAAATAATCATATATTTCAAAAAATTTAATAATTTCTTGATCAATACTTTTTATTGATTTAATAATTATGTCACCAAGATTGATAAAATATTTTCGGTTTTTTACTTAGTTGAAGTATTTTTTTTTTATTTTATCCAATTTTTCTATGACACTACATAATAAATTTTTATTTCCTGAGTTATATGGTTATTCTATTATGCTTAATTCACGTGCAATGCATATGTTATGTGCTAGTTTTAAGTAATTAAATATGTGCAAGGCCCTTTTCCCCCTGGATCACAAATGTGTTGGTCATTTATATTTACAGGTCAAATTAAGACATCCCATCTTAAAGTCCATAACAGAGCACCCTCTGCTCACTCCCCCCAATTGTGGATTTTATGGAACAAATTATATTATAGCATTCCTGTATCAAACATTCTAATGATGTAAAAATTATAGCTGGTCTTTCTGTGGCTGAACCAAGCACAGCAGTTGCATCTAAATTTAATCATACTAGGATTAGTATGAATTCTTTTTTCAACCTTAGTGACTAATTAGTTATCTGGTGCTGTAGGTAGGAATGATGCTCAGGGGCATGGGATTTGATAATACGACCTCATTATACATTGCTGCAGGAAAAATTTATAAAGCAGAAAAGTACATGGCTCCTCTTAAACAGATGTTTCCACGCTTGGAAATGAAAGACACACTGGCTACTCCAGAAGAACTTGCTCCTTTTAAGGTACCATTTTTTGAGTCATGGTAATTGCAGGTCCCAACTAAGTACACATCGATCATGTAGAACAAAAGCAAACATTAGCTTGAAGCAGGCAGAATATTTGTTATACCATTTCTGCAGATTCATCTAACCTGGCTGCTTTTGTTATACATAATATAGTTACCATCAAATTAATCTTCTTAATGCTGAATTTCTGATGTAGGGCCACTCATCTAGGTTGGCTGCTCTTGATTACACGGTTTGCCTTCACAGTGAAGTATTTGTCACCACTCAAGGTGGAAATTTTCCCCACTTCTTGATTGGTCACCGGCGGTATCTATATGGAGGGCATTCAAAGACAATCAAGCCCGATAAGAGAAAATTAGCACTATTGTTGGATAATCCCCATATCAGGTAAAATGCGGTTGAACTGTCATTTACGTTTTGATTTCATCTGTTGAGTTTCAAGTAATAGTTCTTAATCCCAAGAATATGGGTAGTGTTAAGTAAACAATTCTCTTATGTCTTGCAATGCCCCCCCTCCTTTTTCTGATTCTGATACAAAAATTGTGTTTTACCTCGTCTCTATATTTATAATGTTTGTTGTGTTTACAAATAAGTAGGAAAGATGATGCACATTAACATATTATTTAACACTCTCTTGGAAAAGATTGTCTAGGCAATTTTTTGCTTTCTTTGTCTATGTACATTTTAACTTGTGCATCTTGCAGATGTTATAACTGAACTGAGAAACAAAAACCATCCAAATAGTTACACCTTTCTGTAACTTTTGTTTTACAGTGGGCTAGGAATGAATATTATCATGCATAACTTCTCTTTTTGGTGTTTCTTAACTTCAAGAACCTCATTGTTGTTCACTGTACTAAGGTTTTCCTGTGGTTGTCACTTATTTTCATCATTTTATATACAGATTAAATTAGCATATAGATAGATAGGAGCAACATGAATGGAACTTTAAGCATATATACAAACTAACATGAATGTAATTTGTGTGTCTTGTAACCACTGTAGCCGTTAATCTGTTCATTAACAGCCCTATATTTCACTATGAAGCATCGTCACATTTTAATTCATCCATATTTCCTATGTCGCAGATGGAAAGATTTCAAGAGACAGATGCAAGATATGCTTCGACACAGTGACCAAAAGGGTTTTGAGTTGAGAAAACCCAGTGGGTCACTATATACATTTCCCATGCCAGATTGTATGTGTAAAGAAGAAGCTATAAACGAAAACATTAACACGACAAGACTGACTTGAATACATAAAAATTGTCACTAGGGTTACAATTGTTTTGTAAAACTGTAATTTATTGTATCATTTAATTGTTGTAATAGTCATTTAATTGAGTTCCGAAATTTTTCTCACTGGAGTAGAGGGGAGTGTATCCCAGGTATTGATTCTTTCGTTAGGTACTCAAAATTCATTGTATAAGGACAATAACAGATCAAGACATAATTCTTTTGTATTATATTAAACCTTCTCCTTTGCTCTGGTAGTTATTCTTTGATGAGGTTGTTTGGTGCCCATGATCTATTATTCTACTCAACTCGTTTCTCTCTTCATTTCAAGTTTTGATAGTTTCAAACCCCAAACCTAAATCTATGCATGAGACGATACCTAAGCTCATGTCAAAGTTCTTTGGGTCACCTAAATCGAGATAGTGTTTATTTTCAAAATGCAGTCTAAATTGAAACATGTAAAATCTCCACAAAAAAAAAAAAAAAAGGTTTTTTTGGTAATTAACTAAACTTTATTCCGACTTTTTTTTTTAAGTTGTTTTCCATTTCTCGTTGTGCGTAGATCAAACGCGCACACATACTTTACCTTATTATATCTTCCCCTGTTCTCTAATATTCACCCTTTTCAGCCTCCTTTGCAAAGAAAAAACACCTTTTATACCTTTCATGCTACTTTTGAGATGAACAACATAACCTATTAGCCTATCAAGATGGAGGTAAGCAACCACCCAAAACATGACTCAGAAAATTCTCCCTTTTTATCTGCCCAAGTTTTATTATGGTATATATTTCGATAAGATCATGTGTATGCTAATGCCAAATGACAAATATGCCTTGGTGTGAGTGTGCATCATCATAAGCTAAACAGGGAAAACCTAGCCCACAAGAAATTTGCTTCTAGGTGGTGTGTGGTACATGACTTGTGTGAGAATTGTAACTCTCTTTGTAATAATGTTGAGTGGTAAAAGAGTTCATTCAAACGCTCACAGATCTCAAATTTAATGATAAATTTAATTATACAATTCAACACCACAAAGTACCAAAAATAAGTTCACACATTATTTTTTTGGTCTTAGAGCCACGTCACATGACTCACATGGAGATGAGAGTTCTTGATGTAGTTTGTTACAACCAGTTCACACATTATGTAGTTTCTTACATGGAGGAACCTTATGCTTGTGTGGAAGCATTTTGATTTTGAATGTCGGGTTGATTTGGAATTCCAATTTTACTTTAGTTTTGTGTTATTTTATCTGATTTTTGTCCTAAAAGTGTGAGAATGAAATAGTAATTAGTGAGTTTAGAGAGAGAAAGAGAGAGAGAGATGGAGATAGAAAAAGAGAGCCCACAAAGGGAGGGAGGGGGCCGAATGTGACGTAAAAGTAGAGCTACCTACCAAAATCCAGCCCTATCTGTAACCACTAACCACTCGTCTTTTTCACCAACTCGGTCAAATCCTTCCCTCATTCCCCACCTCCGACTCTATTGCCTCTCTCTATCTCTCTCACTACTTTCTCTCTCATCCCCACCCTTCTTCCTACGTATAAATCCTTAATTTCTTTCCCATTTTGATTCTTCAAACGCAAAACTCTCTCTCTCTCTCTCTTCTGTCTCTGTCTTTCTTCCTTCTCTGTTCTACTCTTGTTTCTCTTCTTATCCTTTGAGCTGTTTTCAAACTGGTGCAGACAAAACACCACAAAACCATAACAGACACACACAGACTACGTACTTATCCATACACTGTTTGTGTGCTTCACACATACACCACTCAGTATTTGTGTTTTTTTGGGTTCATCTAAACTTCAATATTCTGATTTACCAATCAATCAATCAATCAATCACTCAATCATTATAAACCCCAAAAAAATAAAAATTAATGGGAAGGTCACCGTGCTGTGAGAAAGCTCACACCAACAAAGGCGCTTGGACCAAAGAAGAAGACCAACGCCTCATCGACTACATCCGCATCCATGGCGAAGGCTGCTGGCGCTCCCTCCCCAAACAAGCAGGTAATCAATTTAATTCAAATTTCTACTTAATTAATTCGTCAATTTTCCTTAATTAATTCGTCAATTTTCCTTAATACAGGGTTGCTTAGGTGCGGCAAGAGTTGCAGGCTCAGGTGGATAAACTACCTCCGCCCTGACCTCAAGCGCGGAAATTTCACCGAAGAAGAAGATGAGCTCATTATCAAGCTTCATAGCTTACTCGGAAACAAGTAAGCAATCAAGTCATCACCCACTAATTCTCTTCTTTGTTTGTTTGGTTGCTGAGAAAATGAATGAATTCTGTGGTAATTTTCTTTTAGATGGTCTCTGATTGCGGGTCGGTTACCGGGAAGAACCGACAACGAGATCAAGAACTACTGGAATACCCACATCAAACGCAAGCTCATCAGCCGCGGCCTCGACCCCCAAACCCACCGCCCACTCAACGACTCCGCCGCCGCCGCCGCCGCTTCACGCTTAGATTTCTGCACAAATGGCTCGTCCCTAGTGGATCCTCAGAAGCTCAACCACAACCACCACCACCACCACCAAAAGCTCAACAACTCCAACATGAATGTGTTGCTTAAGAACCCCAAGACGGAGTACTACGCAGAAGAAGAGGCGAATTGCACCAGCAGTGGGACCACCACGGAAGAGGGCCCACAACAACCACCACATCAGCAACAGCTGCTACAAGGAGATTGTGATAAGTACAAGTGTGGTGACCTCAACTTGGACCTTTCAATAGGGCTCCAGCCGTTCCAGTCCGAGTTACCAATCCACACTCGGCCATCCTCCGCAAACTCGGCCGAGTCAGAATTGCAGCCCAATTACAACAACTTGTTTGGAACAGTGCAGGCCGCCGCGGCGGTGTGCCTGTGTTGCCATGTTGGGTTTCAGACCACTGAGGCCTGTAGGAATTGCACAACTCAGTGCACATCAAATGGGTTTTACAGATTTCACAGACCTTTGAATTCATAGCTTTGAATTTCTTTTCTTTTTTTTTTTCTGGGGTACGTTAAAAAATTAGTTACATTTCTATGTTATAGCCCATAGGTTTGGACCGTTTGGTATAGTTGTTAATTATCTTCACTTTGAATTCACTTTCTTCATGTAAGTATGTAACCTTATCGTATATATAAATGTTAAAGAAGAGATATTGTTGATTAATTATTTGCTTATGGACGGACTGGCCTCCTCTCCCTTTTTCTATTTTGAACTTTTCGTACAGAAACAATCACTGAGATGTCATAACAAATTATAATCAAATGTTGTTTTTCCCTCTTTTGGTACTGAAATTTTAGGCCTGAACAAGTCCTTAATTGGTAACAAATTTAAGAGGGCTACCCATGCTAACACGTGAGGATTGGCAATTACATCATATCCTAGATTCCTAGGTACAAATCTTAAAATTAAGCTATATATATTACTACAATAATGCTAGTTGTCCCACATTTTTTTTTTTTACATTTGTATTCAACTTGATGTGTCATTATTTTACTGAAAGGGTATTTCTTTTTTCTTTTTTAGGTTTTATTTTTTAATTTGTAGTGTCCAATGTATGAATGTCATGTAAGATAGTATGAAATTGTGGTATAAAAATATGATAAGTGTAGCATTACTGATATTACTAATATTAGACAAAAGTAATATATTAAGAAAAACTAAATTGGAGTCCCTTTATTTTTAGGTCTTTCTTTATGGATCATACAATTTTCAATTTGGTTAATTTTTTTTTAAAAAATTGAACCTGGGTAATTTTTCATTTAGCCGAATGATTCATATAATTTGGTCGCAACTCGCAAATGATGCTATAGAAAGTACGTCCCACAATAACATGAAAAAACGAAAAAAATAAAAGAAAAGTGGTTGAAGAGTACCTTCTGAATTACTCGAATCTCATAGCAGGGATGGTACTTATGGATGTTTGTCATAATATGTTTTGTTTTCTCAGCTCACATTATTTTAAGATTTCTTCTCTGCCATTTTACAAAAAAAAAAAATTAAAGAAGAACTCTCTAGCTCCTTTATTCATCCACAAATAACCCTAATTAGAAAAGCAAAACAACAGTTATTTGCCAAACTTCCTTGTCAATCAATCCAATCCAAATCCCACTTGTTAGAATAAATTATCGGCCAAACTTCCTTTCTTTTCTGGTAAGGATCAACCTCACTTTTATGTAACCAATTTTGGGTGATTTAGGTAAAGATTGCCATTGATGATGAATACCATATTCTCAAACAACATTAACAATCCATATCTAACTCTGATTTATTATGAACCTAACATCCACCAGAGTATAGTAAGTAGTAATGGTTTATTTATGGCAATATTACATAATCTTTTATGGCACACCACCTAACTAGTTTTATGGCATACTCTTCCGATGTGTAAAAACTATTTGGCATGACCTAACTAGTCCCATTATGGAATTCTCTACAAATTGTTTATTTCTGGCCAAAAAAAAAAAAGTCTCATGACCTTGTGACTCGACCTCAATAAGCCACGAGAGTCGAGATTTTGGAAACTACCTCAGCGGCCGACCCCCCATGGTCAACTCTTGAACCCTTCACTACTCCAAGCTTTGGCCAAGATAGAAACACACATTACTCTTATGGATTCTTTTTTTTTTATTTGGGTAAGTATTATTATCATAGTGGATGAAAAACACGTATTACTACTTTTTTGTAATATGTGTCACTCATTCAGTTATCATCATGGTGGTAATGTTCACCATAATCTTTTTGTGCTAAGCAAAAATAGACTCCAACTCTCATCCACCTCACCAACCTCTCACATACAATTGACCCGAAAGGTACACAAGTTAAAACCACAAAGAAGTCGAGTCAACCCCTACGTGACAGGATCATACAGGTTCACTTGCTTCCAAGGGAAGACCTCATTTATGACTCCTATAAATAGTTACCTCATGTAGGGCTCACCAAATAGCCCAAGGCCCGAAGCCCACCCGAAGCCCGCCCGGCCCATTGGGCCCGAAGCCCGATTTGGCCCGACATTTGGGCCGGCCCGGCCCGGCCCGAAAATTTCTTGAGTTGGGCTTGGGCCATCCCCTTGAAGCCCACGGCCCGCCCAAAGCCCGGCCCGCTTAGGCCCGCCCAAAGCCCGGCCCGAAGCCCAAAGCCCAAAGCCCGTTTAATATCTTCAATAAAAAAAATATAGGATTTTGGCTATGTTATGAATTGAACTTGAGACCTCATAGAACAAATTTCAACTCTCAACCAACTGAGCTGACTAGTTTATTTGTCTAATTTGTGAATCATAACATATTTAATAGGTTTTTCGTTTGTTTACTCTAATAAATTATTAATATGCTTATTAAGTTATTATATAATTCTATAATATTAGTAAATAGTAATAGTGTAAAGTGTAAACTATACTATGTAATACCATAAATAATAAACTTTGAAAATTATATACAACATTACAAATTTACAACTATAATAAAACATAAATGTATATGTATATATACAACTTTTATAATACAACTATAATTAAAGTTATTAAACCATGATTGTTCATTAATTTAATAATTTGAACCGTTCATTTTATATGTTGATAGTCAAAGATTATCCTTACAAAAAATCGGCCAAATCGGAATTCATTTACCCATTCGATTATCATTAAAAAAACCATGATCATTCATTAATTCGACCATCGTTACGTCACTTTTACATATAAATACACTTGAAGAGTTGAAGAGTATAATTCTAATAACTTTCTCGTTGAAACCTTATTGTTTTCATAATTGTGAAGACCACAACGTGATTTCAACAATCTGAGCCGTTCATTTTCTATATTCATAGTCAAAGATCATCCTTACAAAAAATCAGCAAAATCAGAACTCATATACCCATTCGATTATCATTAGAAAAATCACGATCGTTCATAAGTTGGACCACCATTATCTAATTTCTACATTTCCAATTGAACTAATTTTTTGCAGGGATGATCTTTGAGTGAAAAACTAAAAAATGAATGGTTCGGATCATTGAAAACTTGGAAACACGATCGAGAGGTGAGCTTCTACATATAAATACACTTGAAGAGTTGAAGAATATAATTCTAATAACTTTCCGGTTGAAACATTGTCGTTTCCATAATTGTGAAGACCACAACGTGATTTTAACAATCTTAGCCGTTCATTTTTTATGTTAATAGTCAAAGATCATCCTTACAAAAAATTGGCTATATCGGAATTCATCTACCCATTCGATTATCATTAGAAAAACCACAATCGTTCATTAATTCGACCACCGTTATGTCACTTTTACATCTCTGATTAAGCTAATTTTTTGCAAGAATTCTCTTTGAGTGGGGAACTAAAACTTGAACGATTCGGATCGTTGAAAACACGATCGATATGTGAACTTCTACATATAAATACACTTGAAGAGTATAATTCTAATAACTTTCCCGTTGAAACCTTGTTGTTTCCATAATTATGAAGACCACAACGTGATTTCAACAATTTGACCCGTTCATTTTCTATGTTCATAGTCAAAGATCATCCGTACAAAAAATCGGCTAAATCGACATTCATCTACCCATTCGATCATCATTAGAAAAACCACGATCGTTCATTAATTCGACCATCATTATGTCACTTTTACATCTCCGATTAAGCTAATTTTTTGCACGAATTATCTTTGAGTGAGGAATTAAAATTTGAACGGTTCGGATCGTTGACAACACAATTGCATCGTTTGTTTATAAAAATATGTAATAAAATATATAATAAAACATATGTACATTTATGTTTTATTATAGTTGTAATGTTGTATATAATTTTAAAAGTTTATTATTTATGGTATTACACTATTACTAACATAATAGTATTATAGAATAACTTAATAAGCATATTAATAATTTATTGAAGTAAACAAACGAAAAAGCTATTAAATATGTTATGATTCACAAACTTAACAAATAAACTGGTCAGCTCAATTGGTTGAGAGTTGAAGTTTGTTATGTGAGGTCTCATGTTCAAATCACAACATAGCCAAAATCCTATATTTTTTTTTAACATATATATGTGTCTAAACAGGCTTTGGGCCTATTTGGGCCGCCCGTTTGGGCCTAGCCCGGCCCGGCCCTCCAAGCCCGCAAGCCAAAGCCCGATGGGCGGGCCTTGGGCTTGTGTATTAAAGCCCAAGCCCGGCCCGGCCCGGCCCGAAAGCCCTATTGGGCTTCTATCATTCAAGCCCGAGCCCGGCCCGAACCCGAAAAATTTGGGCCGGGCTAGCCCGGCCCGGCCCATTGCCGACCCCTAACCTCATGTACAACTGGTAAACTGGTAATGATAGCTAGACACATTTGTTGCTCTCACTATTTTCCATTCATGTGTTCACCTACTAACTTGGGTGTTAGATTACCTTTGGCTGATTACCACACCAATGCTTAATTGCTTACCCTCCTGAGTCCTGACCCATGTTGCTCCTCGTCTTGCAGAGTATATATATGGCGAACCTTTTGACGCCCTCAAGTCATCACAATCCGTCGAGCCCAATTCTAGGCAACAACAATATACAATATGTGTACATGTACATGTGCGTTAAAAAGTGATGAGTACATGTACACTACATGTGTACAATATTTTTTTTAATAATAAGGACCTCAAACATTCTTAATTAATTCATAAGCCTACAAACATAGGTTTTACAAAGTAAAATAAGGGTTGATTATTGCCATACAGTTCTAATAAAATGAATATGAATTATTACAATAAAAATTTTTGAATTTTATCGCAATCTTTCATCCTTCATTTTACTTCACAATTTTTTCTTATATCACAAATGTAAGCATGTTTTGAGTTTCAATGATGGCTTATAATTTTAGTAGTTAAAAAAATTTATCCATACACTTGAAGTCAGATCATGATGGAGTTCAAATCACATTCCCTAATATTATTTGAAAAAATAAAAAAACTTATTCCGAATAGCAATAAAAATAAACAAAAACAAATGTGGATAAAGCTCTAATTGTTAGCTATATATATATATATATATATTTTTTTTTTTTTTTTATGCAACAAGCTCTAAACTTAAGATTTTTAGTAGAGTGGTGGTGTGACTTGATATCAAAATTCCGACTCTGGAGGATTTGGGCTTGAAGTCTTCAACCTTAAATTTTCACTTACTTTTTATGTAATGCAGCGCGCTGCTACGAAAAAGGGTGTTAATTTGATATATATATATATATATAGGTATTAGCTCATTTAATTTTAGAGTGCAACGATCCGTCTGGCACTAATAATATAACTTTTTCCTAAAGTGTTTGTGGGAAAACCCACATCGACCCGAACAGCCAATCACAGCTCGACACGTGGCTGGTCAAACATCCACCTCGGAGTTGATTCTCAGTGGTCAAACTTTGACTTCCACGTCATCACTGATCAACACTTCCTCTACCAGCTCAGACCGGATCTCCACACCGCCCCTCCTTGTTCGGTCCGAGCCGAACCGATGATCTTCCATGGGATCGAGTGTCCATCTTCCCACGATCATCCCGGCTCGGCTCGGCTCGGCACAAGAGATGGCTTCCTTCCGAGTTCTGGCGTCGACCAGTTAGGGCTCGGAAAGACTCCAATCTATGGACCGGCTCGGCCTGGATTCCCATGCCCGATCCGACCACATATGGACTTCGTGTCTTCGCATGGGAACATGTGTTCGTATCGGCTCGGCTCGGCTCTCCGCCGCCATTCCCAGGCAGATCACGCCAGGATGAACCGCCACACTTAAATGCACCTGACACATTCTTCTGACAGATAGAATATCAGGCCTGCATTCATGAATGTTGGAGCAGTCTACCTGGACCTTCCAACCTTGCATTTAATGGAGCATTCAATGCAACATTAAATGCTGAGGAAGCAAGCAGCTGAGCATGCAACTAGGTCCGGCCAGGTGCGTGGATCTCTGGCAACCATTCATTCACAATGCAGGTAACTTACTCATCAGGTTTTCCTTTGCTTATATATATCAAGTCATATGTGCAAAAACGAAGACTACGCAACCACACAAAAAACACTTATACAAAAATTTCCACTCTCCCAAGAGCATACCCAACTTGCTGAGAATAGCCCAGAACATTTGCCTTGTTCTTCCCATTCTCCCAAGTTCTTCCTTTGTTCTTCCTCATCCACCATCAAACACCCCCACTGACTTCATCATCGGAGCGTGTTTGGCTGGTACCACACCGGTCCATCTCCCTTGACCTTGTTTCTCTTGCAGGAAGATCTCAACCAGCATCCACTTCATCATCCAGCAAAGCACCTGATCAGCCAGGTCAACTTATCTAAGTTGTTGCATCTACCTTACGAGAATTTGCATCAACAGATTGGCGCCGTCTGTGGGAAGATCGACTTCAGCCGTTGTGCTCATCACTGCAAGCGCTGAGCTCTTCCTTCAAACAAGTCATCATGGCTACTGTCTATCGGGACACCAGTTCTTCTTCAGGAGCGTCTCAGAATGATGAACAACATCAGCCTGAGACACCTGAGAAAACGAGAGGAGCACAACTCCCCAGGACACCAAAGTCCAAAGGTTCCTCCAAAATCCGAGCCGCTCACAAACTCCTTAAGGAGAGTCAGCGACACCTGGCCGCTGAGAATGCACTCCTGAAGCAGAATAACGAGCTGCTCGCAAAACAGGCCGAGCTGGCCGGGGAACTCGCACGCCATCGTGCTCAGCTCGAGAACAGTGGGGGATCGGGTTTCCGATCGCGCCGGACCCGAACCGAGCAGGAGGTCCTTTCACCGTCTCCTTCTCGGCAAAGCATTCCTGCCGAGCCGAACGACCAGACCGATCGGCAGGATTCTGATTACGTCTTCCCGGGCTTCGAAGACATGCCCCCGGCCGAACAGGCCGAATGCCTGAACGCCCACCGTCTTCTTCAGCAAAAACAGGCGGCTTTCGGGAAGCATGCCCCCAGGAACTCGGGCGGAAACCGTGCCGACCCGAATACAAACCGACGACCCCCGGCCCAATCAAGATTGGGGGCCAACAGTCCGGCCGGTTCAACTGAAACCAGGGGCCCGATTCGGAATAGACTCGGCCCTATCGCCAGCCAGGATCCTTCCCCATCAGGAGCTCACTCGGGGAGGCGATCAGTGAGCGACCGACTGGGATCTACCATGATCATGTCCGATCGGCAACCGGCGAGCGAAAGGCTCACTCGTCAGCCGGTGAGTGAGAGACTCGGCAACCAGGCCGAGTGCTCAGGGGAGAATGTGGCCGAGCCGACCCCACCCAATGTGGAAAATCTTGTTCGGACTTTGGTCCAGGACCAAATCCGAAGCGTCCACGATCGGCTCGGACATGTCGAGGTCTCCAGGGGGTACACTGGTAGGGCCGACAACGGAGAGGAACTCCCCCTCCCGTACACCAGCAGAATTATGGATGCTGAGGTCTCTCGTGACACCAAGCCCCCCAAGATGGACCAGTATGACGGGACCAAGGATCCCTACGACCATCTTGACAGCTTCAGATACGCCATGGAGGCCCGCCAGGCATCTGAAGCCACGAAGTGCAGAATCTTCCCTTCGACCTTGAAGGGCTCGGCTCGGGGTTGGTTCCGAACCCTCCAACCGAACTCCATCAACTCCTTTCCCGATCTCCGGAGGGCCTTCCTGGCGAGATATCGGGTTGTATCCGAACGACTCTACAACTTGAACGATATGTCGCTCATCAAACAGCAGGAAGGGGAAAGCCTCAAGGCCTATCTGATCCGCTTCAACATCGAATATACGAAGTGCGACGATTGCGACGACAGGTCAGCGAAGAATGCCCTCATGCAGGGCCTGCACGCCGGGGGACTCCGCTCCCACTTAATGAGGAATCCTCCCTCCACTTACGATGAGCTTTCTGCCGAAGCCACTAAGTGGGCACGGGCTGAGGAGTGGGACGCTCAGGTGGAGGCCCTGAATCCCAGGCCGACCTCGACCAAAAGGAAGGAGGGAGAGGTCGCAAGTCCCAAACCCCAGGTCCAACCCAAGAAGACCAGGACCGAGGAGCCACGCCAACTTCTGGGCAAGGGACCCAAGTTTGTCCAGTACACGGAGTACACTCCCCTCAACGCCGGTCTGGAGACAATCTACTCCAAGGTCAAGGACCAACTCCCAGTCGCAAGGGAGATCAAGGGACCACCCCCAGACAAAATCAAGGAGGGCGTCTTCTGCAAATACCATTCCAATCACGGCCACGTCACGGGTGATTGCTACGCCCTCCGCGACGGGATTGAGACTCTTGCCCGGGCGGGTAAGATCAATCAATTCCTGGCCGGTGGGCCTAGGGTGCCCAAGGCCGCGCCGAAGAAGCCTACCAACACCATCGAGGTCCAGGATGCTGCCATCGGATCAATCGGCGGGGGACCGACCTTCGTGGGAAGCTCTAACCGATCCCAGAAGGAGTATGTCAGACAGGCGGCTCAAGCTCACGAGTCCCTGTCGATCCAGGCAGGTCAGCCCAGCACTTCAAAAAGACAGCGGAAGGACTGGGCGCCGGTCACCTTTGAGCCGAACGAGGCAAACGAGATCATCTTCCCCCACTATGATCCGGTCGTCATAGTCGCTGAGGTGGCCGGAACAACCATCGCGCGTTCCTTCGTCGATGGAGGGAGCTCAGTCAACATCCTCTACCACTCTGCGTTCGCGCAGATGGGCATCGGCGAGGATAAGCTGGAAACCGATACACCTGCCTTGGTCGGGTTCGGGGGAGAAGTGGTTCAACCCCTCGGACACATCTACCTTCCCCTTTCGCTCGGGAAGGGGCCGATCAAGAAGACCTGCATGACGTACTTCATTGTCGTCAAGCGGCCGTCAGCTTACAACATCATTCTGGGCAGACCGGCTCTGGTCGACCTTGACTGCATCGTCCATTACGCCAACCTCCTCATCAAATGTCCGGTGGGCGACGACTGCATTGTCATTCAGGGAGACCAGTGCTCGGCTCGGTCTTGCTACGCCGCTTCGATCAAGCAGAAGGGTCAGCTGCCGAACTCACAGGAACTCGACTCCATCGCTGATTCGGGCAGGTGGCCGAGGGCGGAGACGTTCGATTTCACTTCCGAGCCGAACCCAGAATCTAGGCCCCTTCCCGCCGAGGCCTGGGAAGAAGTGCCGATCTCGGCCGAGACACCGGATCGGCTTGTCCGAGTGGGGACTCAGATCAGCCCCGAGCAGCGCTCCGCCATAATTGACTTCCTCCGTGCCAACGCGGAAGTGTTCGCCTGGTCTTACGATGACATGCCAGGCATATCGTCTGACGTGATCACCCACAGGCTGAACACTGACCCGGGATGCAAACCGGTCCGTCAGAAGAGGAGGTCATACGATCCGGTTCGATACGCCGCCATGGCTGAGGAGGTAACCAAGTTGCGAAACAACGGGTTCATCCGGGAGGTCAACTACCCCGACTGGCTCGCCAACGTGGTCATGGTGAAAAAGAACAACGGGAAGTGGAGGATGTGCGTGGACTTCACCGATCTGAACAGGGCTTGTCCCAAGGATAGTTTTCCCTTGCCCAGAATAGATCAGCTCGTCGATGCAACAGCAGGACATCAGCTCCTCAGTTTCATGGACGCCTACTCTGGATACAACCAGATCCTGATGCACAAGTCCGACCAGGAAGGCACATCTTTCATAACTGATCGCGGCATGTACTGCTACAAGGTCATGCCCTTCGGCCTCAAAAACGCCGGAGCCACCTATCAAAGGCTGGTCAACCACATGTTCAGATCTTCCATCGGCAAATCCGTAGAGGTTTACGTGGATGACATGCTGGTCAAGAGCATCAAGGCGGACGATCACGTCAAGGACCTCTCAGACATGTTCGGAGTCCTGAAGGAGTATCAGATGCGGCTGAACCCAGCCAAATGTGTCTTTGGGGTTCGGTCAGGAAAGTTCCTGGGCTACCTGGTCAGCCAACGGGGGATTGAAGCCAATCCGGAGAAGATCCAGGCTTTGATCAACATGAAGTCCCCAAGGACACGCAAGGAAATCCAGAGTCTGACTGGAAGAGTTGCCGCTCTGAACCGGTTCATCTCAAAATCTACTGACCGGTGCCTCCCTTTCTTCAAAGCCTTAAGGGGAGCAGGGAAGAGCATAGAATGGACCCCCCAATGCGAGCAGGCCTTTCAAGATCTGAAAAGGCACATGGGGGAACCTCCCATCTTATCCAAACCAGAGGAAGGTGAAGAACTTTTCCTCTACCTCTCTGTCTCTGACTCGGCTCTCAGCTCGGTTCTGGTGAGAGAGGTCGGCGGTGCACAACACCCCGTCTTCTATACGAGCCGAGCCCTTGCCGATGCCGAGACCAGGTATCCAAAATTCGAGAAGATGGCTCTCGCCCTGGTTAGCTCGGCTCGGAAATTAAGGCCCTACTTCCAGGCTCATTCCATCGTTGTCTTGACGGACCAGCCGCTCAGACAAATCCTGGCAAAACCAGAGACTTCGGGTCGGCTTATCAAATGGTCAATCGAGCTCGGCGAGTTTGACATCATCTACCGTCCCAGGACGGCCATCAAAGGTCAGGCCATGTCGGACTTCATCTGTGAGTCGACCACCTCGACGGAGGATCCACCATGCACCAACGCTATGACAACAGCAGCCGATCCGAACACAATCGGCGAACGCGGCCAGGTTGATCTCCTCACCTGGACCCTCTATGTGGACGGATCTTCCAACGCCATGGGAAGTGGAGCCGGGCTTGTTCTGATCTCCCCAGAACAAGTTGTGATGGAGTATGCCCTTCGCTTCAGATTTCAAGCATCTAACAATGAAGCAGAGTATGAGGCTCTCATCGCCGGACTCAGACTGGCAAAGGAGCTCGGCGCGACCAAACTGAACATCTTCAGCGACTCCCAACTCATCGTCAATCAGATATTGGGGGAGTATGAGACTCGAGAACCTAGCATGACTGCCTATCTCGAGAAGACTCGTCTGCTGCTTGGGAACTTCCATGAGTACAAAATATCTCAAATCCCGAGGGCAGAAAACTGCAGAGCCGACGCCTTGGCACGTTTGGCTTCGGCCACAGACACCGGATCCGCTAGACACGTTCCAGTTGAAATCCTGGACAGACCTAGCACCGCCGAAAACGAAGTCACCGTCATGCAAACCGAGGCCGAGCCGAACTGGATGACGCCGATCATCAATTACTTGGTCTCCGGGATCCTTCCCCCGGAGAGAGACAAGGCACGTCTCATCAAGACGAGGTCGGCTCGGTTCAGCATGATCAATGGTCAGCTCTACAAAAGGAGTTTCTCCCTGCCCTACTTGCGGTGCGTCACTCCCCAAGAAGGTCAGGATGTGCTGAGAGAAATCCACGAGGGAATATGCGGAAACCACTCTGGAGGAAGAGCCCTCGCCTACAAGACGATCAGACAGGGTTACTTCTGGCCAACACTGAACAAGGACGCAGATCATCTGTCTCGCGCTTGTATCAAATGCCAGCAATTTGCCGCGGTTCCCCATCAACCTCCCCAGTTGCTGACCTCCATATCCAGCCCCTGGCCGTTCGCGCAGTGGGGACTCGATCTGATCGGCCCTATGCCGAAGGCAAAAGGGCAAGTCACCATGGCAGTGGTAGCAGTCGACTACTTCACCAAATGGGCCGAGGCCGAGCCCCTAGCCACAACCACAGCCGAACGGATGGAGACCTTCGTCTGGAAGAACATCATTTGCCGGTTCGGCATGCCGCACACCATCATTGCGGACAATGGCAAGCAGTTCGACTGCAAGAAATTCAGGAGTTTTTGTTCACGTCTGAACATCAACTTGCGCTTCACCGCGCCTTACCATCCGCAGTCGAACGGACAGGTCGAGGCCATCAACAAGATCATCAAGAAAACCCTCAAGACTAAACTAGATAATGCTAAGGGAAATTGGCCTGAACTCTTGCCAGAAGTACTTTGGTCCTACCGAACTTCCTATCGCAACTCCACGAAGGAAACACCCTATGCACTGGCGTTCGGAACTGACGCTGTTGTCCCGGTCGAAATGGGGACTCCTTCATTCCGGACCGGCACATACAATCCCGAGACCAATGACGCCGGACTTCGGCTCGGCCTGGACATGATCGAGGAGAGGCGAACCGACGCCAATCTCTGCCGAGCCGCCTACCAACAGAGGGTAGCCAAGTACTACAATCAAAGAGTCAGACCCAGAAGCTTCGGATTGGGCAATCTCGTCATGAAAAAGAATCCCCTTGCCATCAAAGAGAGCTCGTTCGATCCGAACTGGACCGGACCATACAGAATCACGGGCATAGTCAAGCCCGGCACTTACAACTTGGCCACTCTGGCTGGTAAGCCTCTCAAGCATAGCTGGAACGCTGAACACTTGAAGACTTATTACCAGTAAAAATGTAGTTAGGATCGGGGACTGTCCGACCTAACACCCATTCCAATCAATGAAAGGATGAACACATTTCTACTCATTTTCCTACTTATTTTTCGAAGCAAACACTGGGGACTCCACTCCTATACACTTCTAACAAAGAGGAAAGATCTAAGTGTTTCCTTCGAAAAAAATAGTAAACCCATGTGCCGAGCCGAAGTGCCATTTTCGGCCCGACGCTCGGTGCATTACAGACTCATCAGGTCTATAAACTCATGTGTCGAGCGGGCGCGCCATTTCCGGCCCGATGCTCGGCATATTACAGACTCATCAGGTCTATAAACTCATGTGTCGAGCGGGCGCGCCATTTCCGGCCCGATGCTCGGCATATTACAGACTCATCAGGTCTATAAACTCATGTGTCGAGCGGGCGCGCCATTTCCGGCCCGATGCTCGGCATATTACAGACTCATCAGGTCTATAAACTCCCGTGCCGAGCTAGCGCGCCACTTTCGGCCCAATGCTCGGCATGGTACAGACTTATCAGGTCTATAAAAATCCCTGTCTGAGCTGAAGTGACTTCCTACAGTCCTAACGTTCAACAGGATATTTCTAAAAGAAAAATATACACTCCAACCAAAACTTTCATCGTGCATACCGAGCCGATCTGAAAGTAGGTTTGAATATTTTTCTCAAAAAACTGCATTCCTAAATATCTCAATGGGTATGCCGAGCCCATCCGAGATGACTAGGGTCTTTAAATTTTTACTTATCTTGGTTATGCTCATCAAGCTGATCCGAAGACAATTTCTAATTTATCATTACCATTCATTTTCATCGCGATCGGCATGCCGAGCCGATCTCAAAATGCCTTGGTTTTTATTATGTTTTTCACTTTTATCATTTTCTTGCCCATGTGTTATTAGTTTTGTCTTTTAGCTTAATTCCCGAGCCGAACTGACAGCAACTTGTATCATAAAAAGAAATACTGATAAATAAGTAACATAAAACCAAATACAATCTGTTACAAAATTAGTCAAACCCGAGCCACACCTCGGCTCGGGAAGAAATATAAAAACAAGACAACATAAAAATTAAATAAAATCAGCCATCATGCAGATCGCTCGGCAGGGCCCTCCTGGATCGGCTCGGTAGACTCCTCAGGCGTCTCCTCGCCGAGCTGCACCACCTCAACCCCGCCGATCTGCATCTCATCATTGGGATCGGATTCGGGGACTGGGGGAATCGGGGTCGGCTCGTGTGCAGGCAGTGGAGGATCTTCCGGAGTCGGCTCGACTTCGGCGCGGACTTGGCGATCGGGAGGAGGAAGCTCATCCTGTTGACTTCCCTGGGTGTCTTCATCGTCATCGGACTCGCCAAGGAATGAGACATCCCAGTCCGGCCTCTTCGATTTGATCGCCTCCAAGAGCTCCTGATACCCATCAAAATGGGCATCAGCCAGTGCCTGGGCGCTCGGCACTTCAGCTCGACGTCGGAGTTCGGCATTTTCGACCCTCCGTTCGGCAGCCTCGACGTCTCGCTGAAGATCGCCGACATAGTGCCTCAAGTCCGCCACATTTTGCTCCGAGGAGGCAAGCTCCTTGCCGAGCCGACCGACCTCCTCCTCCTTCCTGGCCAGCCTGGATTGCAGACCCTCCGACCGTTCGCGCTCGGCATTGACCGTCCGCTCGGCCTCGGCCAACTTCCCTTTCAGCTCTACGACCCGTGCCCGAAACCTCTCCAGTTTCGCCTCGGCATCGACGGCGGCCTTAGCAGCTTCGAACTGCCTCATGGCGAGCTGCAAGAAAAACATATCTATTACTAATCCGAACCGAGCGGATAGACGAAATCCGAAGTAAAAGAGACTTACCAACATGGCCTGGCGGGATGCGATCAGAGCCTGGTGGCTGAAGCCCGGCTCGCCATGATCGGCCCACAGCCCCTCCTGCACCCTCGCGGTCATCACGCGCTTAAGGCCCGTGACGAACGGCTCGAGGCCGGGGTCTACCTCCACCGCCTTTAGGGGCGCCGAACCAGATGCTCCGGCACCAGAACCTCCGGGTTCGGCCCGAGCCCTCTTCTCCACCGGGGCCTCGGTCTGGGGAGCTTTCCTCTTCTCTGCTTGCCGAACCGGTCTCGGCGCAGGAGATCTAGGCTGAGCTGCCGCTGGGGCAGGAACCTGGACCGGCTCGGCGGGGGCCCGTCCTGCGGCCCTCCTCTGGACGCTCCGAGCAGCCTTCCTCCTTAGGCGAGCCTCCAGTTCGGTGGGCGCCATTCCCCTTTCTGCCCGAGGATTCCACCTGGGTACAAACCAGGAGATCCCGCTCTGTCGGATCTGAGTCTCCCCGAGCAGAAACTTGGTTGACAAATACTCTGCTGGTGAGTCCCTGATCGTGGCGATCTGATCCTTAAGCTCGCCTCGGAGCTTGAACTTGCCCCAGCTAACTGCAAAGACGAAACCAAAAAGAGTTAGACAAAGAAAAAATGCAATTATTAACAAGACGTAAACGAATTGTCCTCGGATCGGCCCCAAATTCCCAGTACCCACCTAGAATTCTAAAAGCTCTGGGGACCCGAGCCGAGGTGGTTCTGTTCGGATCGGCGAACTCCCAATCCCCAGAAACAAAGAAGTATCTTTTCTTCCATGTCTTCTGGGAGGAGGGATTCCCACCGAAAAGTGGCCCCGAGTACGCCTGGAGGTTGTAGAATCCGAGCTCGCTCTGCTTCGACCTCAGCGCGTAATTTCAGAACAGGATATCCTTGTGTGGCACACACTTGTGCACTTTGTGCCACAAGATGTGCATGGACAGGATGATCCTGTATACGTTCGGGTTCAGCTGGTGCGGCGTCGCGCCGATCGTCGCGAGCCAGTCCTGCAAGAAGGTGTGCAGGGGAAGCCGAACCCCATTCTCAAACATTTCCGGGTACATGGTCACCCATCCTATCGGGGGTCGGCTCGGCTTCTCCCCCTCGGTCGGTAATCTCATCAGCACAGAGTCGGGGACTGAGTACCTATTCCTCAAGTCCCTGAGATGGTACTCGGTCATCTCGTTGGGGATCTGATCGGCCTTCCATGCCAGTTCCTCATAGAAGTCCGGGTCGACCGGACTCCCCGTCACCCCCTGAGTCGAGGTCGACGCCTCATGACCCCTATCCCTTTCATCCGAGCCTGAAGTGAGTCTGCTCGGGATAGTGGCGATCGGCTCGACGTCGAGAGGCTCTTCATCACCTCCTTCGGCCGTGCCTTGTTCCCAGTCGGAACTCAATATCTCAGGGTTTTCCTGATCCCCTCGGGCTCGGCGCTCTCCACCCGGATTGCGATTCAGTGCCGAGCCGGCCTCGTCTAACTCTTCGGACAAGCCGTCCCAACTCGCCTCACCCGCAGGTGGGCTTCGGCTCGGCTCGGCCTCATTCGCAGATGGGCTTCGGCTCATCTCCGCCTCACTATCTCCTTGAAAGGCTTCTCCAGAGCCGAGCCGACCACTCGAGTCAGTCTCAGACATTATAAACACTTTCTCACTTTTCTCTCTCTTGCTTTTTGGATCAAAAAGCTCTTTTTCTCAAGAACACCAAGAACACACCCAGAAAACCCGAAAAACACAAAAACTCAAAAGTGGACAGAATCACTTACTGGTTTTGTCCGGCCAAATCCCTCCGCCCCAAACACCCTAGGAATCACCTCGCCTATCGCCGTACCCGGTCGATGTTGGGATCGGACTACCACTCCAACGACGGTGAGAGAGAAGATTTCACGGTGAGAGAGAGAGTTTTTGCAGGAGAGAGAGTGAGCTTCAGGAAAATGAAAGGGAAGAGAGAGAAATTGCCAATTTATATCCTCATGCAGACC
Source organism: Dryas octopetala (assembly GCF_963921425.1). Taxonomy (NCBI): domain Eukaryota; kingdom Viridiplantae; phylum Streptophyta; class Magnoliopsida; order Rosales; family Rosaceae; genus Dryas; species Dryas octopetala. The sequence goes on along the minus strand of NC_141370.1, from coordinate 19,226,034 downwards.
GATCTCAGCCCTTCATTTCTGGCGCTTCAAATGCCAGATCTTGACACCTGTCAAGCATTCAAAATTAAATACCCATAATGAGGTGACCCTTACGTTCCCCCATGCAGAAATCAAACGTCCCTTCACCTGTCCCAGAGATTTTCTGACCAATCACAAGTCGTCATGTGCTCGGATCTTCGGGAACATGGGCTTGTAGGGTTCGGCTCGGACCAAGCGAACACGCCATCTTTGGGATTACACTTCAACTTCCAATCCACCACTGCCCGCTCGGATCGGAAGCTGGGGGACTCCTGTTTGTGGGAAAACCCACATCGACCCGAACAGCCAATCACAGCTCGACACGTGGCTGGTCAAACATCCACCTCGGAGTTGATTCTCAGTGGTCAAACTTTGACTTCCACGTCATCACTGATCAACACTTCCTCTACCAGCTCAGACCGGATCTCCACACCGCCCCTCCTTGTTCGGTCCGAGCCGAACCGATGATCTTCCATGGGATCGAGTGTCCATCTTCCCACGATCATCCCGGCTCGGCTCGGCTCGGCACAAGAGATGGCTTCCTTCCGAGTTCTGGCGTCGACCAGTTAGGGCTCGGAAAGACTCCAATCTATGGACCGGCTCGGCCTGGATTCTCATGCCCGATCCGACCACATATGGACTTCGTGTCTTCGCATGGGAACATGTGTTCGTATCGGCTCGGCTCGGCTCTCCGCCGCCATTCCCAGGCAGATCACGCCAGGATGAACCGCCACACTTAAATGCACCTGACACATTCTTCTGACAGATAGAATATCAGGCCTGCATTCATGAATGTTGGAGCAGTCTACCTGGACCTTCCAACCTTGCATTTAATGGAGCATTCAATGCAACATTAAATGCTGAGGAAGCAAGCAGCTGAGCATGCAACTAGGTCCGGCCAGGTGCGTGGATCTCTGGCAACCATTCATTCACAATGCAGGTAACTTACTCATCAGGTTTTCCTTTGCTTATATATATCAAGTCATATGTGCAAAAACGAAGACTACGCAACCACACAAAAAACACTTATACAAAAATTTCCACTCTCCCAAGAGCATACCCAACTTGCTGAGAATAGCCCAGAACATTTGCCTTGTTCTTCCCATTCTCCCAAGTTCTTCCTTTGTTCTTCCTCATCCACCATCAAACACCCCCACTGACTTCATCATCGGAGCGTGTTTGGCTGGTACCACACCGGTCCATCTCCCTTGACCTTGTTTCTTTTGCAGGAAGATCTCAACCAGCATCCACTTCATCATCCAGCAAAGCACCTGATCAGCCAGGTCAACTTATCTAAGTTGTTGCATCTACCTTACGAGAATTTGCATCAACATAAAGTTTTCAAGATATCTTTCGTTTTTCCTTATCTTAGTCACACAAGTTTCAAATCTGACGAAAAACAAAAAAAGTAGAGCTTCCCGTTGTGTAAATTATTAATTTGTAGTTCTAGAACCTTTAGACATCACAATATCATAAAAGTTGTGCCATGGGAATGGGTAGACCTACCAACCATGCATTATTAGTAGAGGAAATATAAATTTTTAGTTTAACGTGATAAGATAAGACCACGTGTAAATATGGAATCTTTTCACAGGGTCTACAAAGAATGGCGGATCTCTCTCCACCTAGAAACACCAACTCACTAATTAAAGTATTAAACAATACAATTATAAAGTGTTTGATTGTGTGAGATTGAAGCTGGTAGGATTGGGTCCAATGTTTGATTGGAGCGGGAGCATAATCTGTGGGGAAAGGCTCCCATAGGAAAAAATCTAAAGAAGACATGCATGCCCTAGCATAACCTCAATAGTCAATACTAATGCTCTTTGCCAACATTTTTTTCCCATAAATTTATATATATATATATATATTACTTTATGATAGAATCTATATTATTATTAAAACAAGCTCTATTTCTCAACGACAAGAAATGTCATTTCTACCTTTATTATTTTACACAATCTTAAATATAGTGTTAAAAATTAGTGAGAATATGGTAATTATCTAACTTCTAACTTCTAACTTATTCACTTTTATCTTACATATATACCCCACATTCTCTTTCTTATGGTAACCTTCATCACATTCGTACCCAAATCTCCATCTAATCTCAGACATAATGCGTGTGTACGTATGTTGCATCTAATTAGAGCTAGCATTTTTTTTTTGTACTAAGCTTATAGACACTTCAAACAGAAAATTAGCTAGTATGCAATTGAGATATATAGGAGTTTGTAGTAAGAATAATGCCCGTAATTTAATATTAAATTCCTCAATTTCTTAATTAATTAATATAACAGAGGATAAATGTGATCAGTATATACGGAGCAATTGTAAAATTAAATATTAATTCTAATTTGGAAACCTAATAATTAAGCGCAAAAACACTCGAATTTATATGATAAATGTGTTGCGGGTGATTGAACGTCTCATGATGCAAGACATTATTCCCAATAAAATTAAGAGTGGATTTCAAGGGGTTTTCTTTGTTTTAGATATAAATATGGTTTAACAGAGGGAAAAGGAATTTAAGCATATGATGTGGAGAAAAAGAAAGGAGGAAGAAGATGTACATGTGACATGTGAGATGTTTGGGAGGTAGGTAACCGATCTCTTATTAAAAGATTAGGAATAAAGTGGGAAAGAAAGAAAAAAAGTGGGTTAGTTAAGGGTTGGTGACTTGGTGGTGGTGAGTCAAATACATGTGCAAATACAGTGAGGTATGGGATTCCTGCATTTATGGGAATATATGAGAATTTAGATTTAAGCCAGCCAAACATCAACATGATACCCCTTTTAAAAGATAAGATGGTCTATTGGCTATTAGGCTATTTGGCTATTTGGCTATTTGGCTATCTGGCTATCTGGCTACATCATCATCCACAGTACGTGTTGCTAACTAAGCCTTGCTTCCTTTTTCTAAGCCTTTAGTATTGACAAACGTAAATTAAAGAAAGGAGTTGTACATTATTTAATATATGGTAGCTAGTGATGTTAAAGTATATTTTATAGGCTAATTATGGTTCAGATGGTGAAGGTCTATACTACTGTATATATAGATCGAAGAAGCAAGAAATTAAGAAGTCCCGCGCGTGGCTGGCACCTGCACCTATCAATATTAATCCATGTTGCATGACCAATTAAACGTACGTTAAACATTAAACAGTAGATATATAGATGAATTAAATAAATTAACCTTATAATACACATACTAGTCTATTTCACAATATTTATATAGAAAGAGGTTCTTGAGAGAATTTGTTTTGATAAGAATCAAATGAGATCGCATATATGTGTCTAATCTTTAATCACTACAATAAATGTGAGCAAAGCCCACTATCATTTAGTTGCACAGGAAGATGTGACAATAAGGAATTTTAGTCCCTATTGTCAAATTGTCATATATTTTTGTTAAAATCGAGGCACTTTAGTCCTTATTTTTCAATTATTACATCTTTCTGTGCAACTAATGAATGTGGACTTTGTTCACATTTCTTATAGTGAATACAATTCAATTATCTGAATCGTCCATTTATTAGATTTTTGCTCAAGGATCATCCTTATAAATAATCAACCAAATCGGAAATCATTTGATCATCTAACTATGACCGAATAAGTAGACTAACATAATGTTTTCGATAAATACTAAAATAATTATGATGATAACCAATTTGTCAAACGAGTACATTCTGATTTTGTTGATTTGTTGCACAAAAATTTTAAATGTACATCAAAAAATTAGACGATTCAAATTATTAGTTCACAATGTGATCGAGATAGGTCGACCAATTAATCCCTTTCAATTCGTTTTTTCGTTTTTGTAATTAATCCATTTCAATTCAAGTACAAATGGATCCTCTTAAAAAAGGGAATCTAATATTTACAACTCTTTCACATAGACATCTAAATTAAGGGTGAATTGGTAATATATGTGTTGGGCCTCAAATATGCATTCAATGAAGTTTTGGAATCAAGATATATAGTTGCAAGGCCACCAGTTTCTTTACATGGGCGGGATAAAATGCTCATTATAGTAACTCTTTGGTAGAACGTGTACTTGAAAATCGATTTGTAGGGAAATGGGGCTTAAGAGCTCATATGCTAACCTAAGATATATGTTCTATTTTTTCAACGTGGGACATTGGGATCCTAACATTCCACACCACATTTTCGTGTCCGAACTTCTCTTTGGCCCACTCTATCGACACTAGTCTATAATGGTAATTCCTTTTTTTGAGGCAATTTTCATTCACCTATTAGCATTCAATTAATGACTCAATATTATGCCCATACATAATATTAATATTATTTTAGTTCCTATAATTAAGTTGCCCCTTTCGTAGATTCTGACCAAATTGATAGGAAATCATGGGTAGATTTTCCCTTCGAAGGATGCCCAAAAGCTCATACACTAGCTTAAAACGTTCTATTTTTCCAATGCGAAATATTGGGATCCAAGCAATTTATGGTCACGTGCAAAACCAAATATGGAGAAGTCAGTTGTCAAGGTCGGAGAAAGTTTACTCAAATCAGAGGCGGGAAATTAATTCATAATCAAAATGTGAACAAAGCGCAATCTTTGATTGGACAAGGAATTTCAACCTAATCTTCAGCAATTATTGAAACACATTTTTTTGGCGAAATTATGGCCAGCCAGTTGGGTATGATAAACCCTATAAATACATGTTCCTAATATCGTACAAAGAGTGAAGGCCATGTTACTATAGTCCCATATCGCCTAGATATATACCTTGAAATATGTAATATATAAGGACTTGGATATATTTTTTCTTGGCAAGTTGGTTTTCAATGACAATATACGTGTGTTTAACAGAATAACAGGCCACACATAAACACTCCAAAACTAACGTTTGTGCATGTTAGGGGTGAGCACGGGTCGGTCGGTTTGCATTGGTTTTTGCCCACCCCTAAGTGACTACTGCATGTTCATTTCTTCAAGATTTTGAGTGAAGTTAGTTTTCAGCGTACTTATATTTCTATGCAGGCCAATCAGGTCATGCATTAGCACACTCCCACAACCACAAGCAAGCTAAAGTATCCACGTACAATGCAATCCTGAATTCCAAAGGAGGCCAATAAGTTTGGTTTAATTTCCTATGTACACCCCTTTTAATAGAAAATTGAATATATATATAAACATTTTGTCTGCTAGTTTGGACGAACTTGTTGATTTGCGTTTAAGTGAAATTTTTTCAAAATATAGGATTGTGATTGATAAAATTAAAATTATGAGGACTAAAGTGAAAGTTGTACAGATTATGAACTAAAATTAATTAAATTAATTTTGTTTGCATTTGAAATATCTTTTTTCGTCAAGCATTTGATTCTTCAAACCTCAAATAATTTGCAAATGAAAAACTTCTATAAAATAAAAAACCATCGAAAAACTTTAATAAATAAAAAGACAATAAAATGAGGAAACCTCAATGTGATGCCATTATTAAACGAGTTAAGATTTTCTCTCTTTAAAGGAACACCAAATAAAAGTGAAGGCCAGGCTTTGATTCCTCGTGCCGAAGTTAGCTAATAGCTTGACTTTGAAAAGCTAGAGGGAGTTGTATACGAAACCCGATCGACATTTATTTATTTTCTAAAACTCTTTTCCAGAGGTTTGTACGTACGTAAAGTTTCTTTTTCGCACACATCAGCCTCCTTAATTCGAGTGCTCTGAAATCTGATATATGTTTTTTTGGTTTTAAAGACAAAAAAATAAATTAATTAAAAGAATAAAAGAAAGAGCAACGTAGCAACTCATTCATTATTCAGTGATGATCATGTGGGCTAAGTAGTCGATGTGGGACAAGCAAGAATAAGATAAGAATTAAGCAGAAAAGGATAAACTCTACCATATATACCAGCTTGGAATTGAAATTGATAGAGAGACATGCACATGACTATGAGAGAGAGATAAAAGAGAAAGAGACAGACAAAAAGAAAGAGTGTGTGTATGTGTGTAGGGTTGGTGGTGGTTGGTGCATGAGGTGACGTTAGAAAGGGCAACTACCTCTGTCCCCTTCTCATCATCAATCCTTGGGGGGTCTACTTGTGACATCTTTTTTTTTTTTTTGGGGTTTTTAATGAATTACTAATCTGTTAAGCATATGGGATTTGCTTCTAGTTATAGTCTTCTTGAAAAGGTTAGCAAGGGGTTAAGCCATGTTATTTACACCTAATTATTTGGCATTTGGCTTCATAACGTGAGGAGAAATTAAAACCGACATTCGGTACCAAATCTGAATTGACATTTAACCCATAAGGTGATGGAACAATTTCTGGGCATGCAACAAAGAGATCGATTATGGTACGTATTATATTTTAGTAATAGAAAAATAAATTTATTAAGATTTAGGTGTTTGTCAAGTAGAATTTTCTTACAACAAATTTGTTTTAAATTTACCATTTAATAGAGGTAAAACAAAAAAACGTGTGGTATATGATTGTTCTTGGTACAACACTTCAAGAAAGGTGTCATTTTCAACATGTTGACATTTTGGGCTTGAATCTATGCTCCAACATGTGAGCCATCGCGGGAGTTTTGTTTTGTTTTTTTCTTTTCCTTTTTCCTAATTAGAGAAATATCCAAATATTTTAATTTTAATTACAGAAAACAAAAAGGGCAGAAGCTATCCATTCTTTGTTGCACTCCAAAAAGCCCAAAATTTCCATATTTGGGGCATTACATAGAAGCCCACTATAAATAGAAATAGTCCAAGCCTCCCACGCCTAAAGCCCATAATGCTAATCCATATGTGCCACTCATGACTCAAGAGAGGGCTTTTTGGTTGTCACCGACCTTGGGAGGCTTGAACTCACCAGAAAGCGAACCCATCGATCATATCTTCATTACAAATTTGCAGAAGTGGATTGTATCATTTGTATGTTGAGGTTGAGGAAACAGGCCCTAGTTATAACATGAGAGCAACAAAACATTTACTCGTCACTCCTTGTTTATTACATGCATGTTCATATAAAAAAAAAAAAAAAATTCTCTTAAATTGAAATTCATCTATAAACACAATTTTCCGACAAACAAGAAAATGTTCACAAAGTAACTTGTATTTAATATATTTTGTGAGTACAATGTCTGTTTGTATTCTTTACAAAATAAATTTCTCTGATTTGATCTCCAACATTGATATGTTAATTCAAAGGTAGTTAATGCTTATTTGTAAAATCAACCTGATCGAGCCGTTCTATTCAAATATTTAGGGTTATTATGTGTCGTTCTTCTTAAGTATTTAGGGTTTTTCTATGTAATAAATTGCTTACCAGCTCTAGCCTCTAGTTGATTTTATATACTGAAAACCATGTTATCAGCTGAGGTCTTTGTTTCATTGTTTGGGTACATACGTGGTTGTTTAGTTGGTCGGTAATAACTAATCACTTGGGCATCCCTTTTGGGCCTAAGTGCCTAACTAGTAATTAGCTTGTTTGGGTGTTAATTTGTTTCATTTGTTAACAATAATATATTGTCTCTACTGCAAAAAAAAAATATATATATATATATATATATATTGTGGGGCTATGTAGCTAGTTATCTTATGTGCTAAAAATTAACTTTAAAAGTTTAGAACATGGTTGGTGGCCAACCCTGGTGATATTCTCGAATGTGTATAATTTTATATATATTCATTCCCCATATAAAGGAAGATATAGAACATATGAAGAATACAATAAAAAACTAGGGAAACAGCTAGCTCTCATTTTAGTTACTTTCTCCTATATAATACAATTGAATTAAAAAGAATGTCAAAGTTCTGCATAAGGTTAGCTGGTTTCAAAAGAATTGTCAACTTCACCTTAAACTAAAGTATATGTAATATATGATCATCACATGCTTCACTACACTTTTGCTCCCTCGATCATTTGATCCCTCATTCAACTGCATATAAGTATTAGATTATTAATCATGCAATGCAATCATCCACCTGAATCCATTTGTGCCAACTAGCTTCACCCAAAACTATCTCAAACTTTGCTTAATTTAGTAGGCTTAATTATCAATTTACCACCCAAAATTATAACTCATTCCCACTTTACCACCTGAAAATTTTTTTGTCCCAGATTACCACCTGTAACTTACATCTGTGTCCCATTTTACCTTGTTCCGTCAACAATTCCGTTAATGCTGACGTGGCGCGCTGGATGTGCGCCACGTGTCACATCTTTTTTGTATTTTTTGATTTTTTTGATTTTTCTATTTTTATAAATTTTGAAAATTAATTAAAAATAGCTCCAAACTTAGAAAAATACACGAAAAATTCCTACCGACTTGTCTTAACTAGTACTAATTTACTATGGGGTCAAAACGCCAATTTTCCCTCTTAAAATTTCCAAAAAATTTGGAAAGTCCAAATTTATTTCTAGAAAATTAAAATACTCTAGACTCTTTGAAAATTCATAGAATAATCTCCCGAACTCCAAAAAATATGAGGTCTGCACCGTTAGTCTTCTAAAAACTAACAATACTTTTCTCGTGAACACTTGCTACCCAAATTAAAGACCTCTCGGTCTTAGAGAAAAATAAAATTTCCTATAAAATAAATTCTAAAAAAATTCTAAAATTTCTGTAAAGTCTCGAAATAATTCTCTAAAACAAGCTTTTGATAATTTTTCAAAATATTTTTGAGAATTTGTCCAATAGTTTACGAAAATTCTAGAATTTTTTCTAGAATTTATTTAATAGAGGAAAATTTATTTTAATTTTTTAGAAATAAATTTGGACTTTCTAATTTTTTTTGAAAAATTTTAGAGGGCAAATTGGTAATTTAACCTTATAGTAAATTAGTCCTAGTCAAGACGAGTCCGTAAGAATTTTTCGTGTATTTTTCTGAGTTCAGAGCTATTTTTAATTAATTTTCAAAGTTTATAAAAATAAAAAAATAAAAAAATGCGAAAAAATAAAAAAAAGATGTGACACGTGGCGCACATCTAGCGCGCCACGTCAGCATTAATGGCCAGATCGTCAGCATTAACGGAATTGTTGACGAAACAAGGTAAAATGGGACACGGATGTAAGTTACAGGTAGTAATTTGGAATAAAAAAATTTTCAGGTGGTAAAGTGGGAATGAGTTACAGTTTTGGATGGTAAATCGATAATTAAGCCAATTCAATAATTATCTAGTAATGGGCTATTTAGAAGTTTTGGTTTGCCTTAAATGTGAAACTGCAAACTGATCGAAGCAAAACCATCAAGTGACACAACAGAAAAGCACACAACCACCAAGCTAATGGATCTTCAAATATGAAATTGGACCAACATTCTTCCCATAGCATCATTCAAATGATATATTTCCCTAAAACACTCTTGTCATAATAAGATGAGATAAACATGCACCACTTAAATCAAGAAACTACAAGAGTTTCAGTCCACTGGTCTGTTGGGTCATCAACCATCCTGCAAATTAGTGTTAATTCGAATATATCATATTAGAGCGATCATATCACATATCTAAAAGCTTGTGCATGCTTATTATAATTACCTTATCACCTTACGAAAATTAGTAGAAGCAATTGTTTTACTGAATCGTTTCAAACATTACGAATAAAAATATTGAACTTGGACTTAAGAGGAAGAAATATAAATATCAACCAGAGTATAAGCAAGAAAATGAAGTAGAAGAGGAGAAGAAAAAAAAAAGAAATACCTCATGATGCTATGAACTTGTCCAGGGTCTCACCAAATTTAAGGGAAGGAACATGTCAAGCCTAGTATAAAATTCTATAGGCATGCTTGTGAATTGTGATGGTTAAATATTCGATTTTTCCAGAGTGACCGGAGGTGACCTATGGAGGGTAGCCGGTGGGTCTCTCATGGCCTAGGTGGAATGGTGGACTTCACCATCTTTTTGGTTACAGTGCTTTGTCTTTAGTAAGAATCAATATTTAACTTTTCAACCATTGATCACATTTTTTGGTTAAAATGCTTTGTCTTTAATGAAAATTAATATGTAATTTTTCAACCATTGATTAGAAATTTAGAATGTAAAAGAAAATAGATATGTGATTGACTAATATGTAGTCCTGGCCAAAACAAAAAAAAGAAAAAGCATCGTCTCTGGGGCTCTCACTACTCACTAGTCACTCCCTCCTCTTCCCTCCTTTTATTATGAAGGAAAAAAACGTTTGGTGCTAAAACCCTACTCCCCAAATCCGTGACACACAGCCCACCGCACCAAATAGCCAGAAATAATCTGAATGGGCAGAGCCCCAGACCAAAAGACAAACCCCCATTCCCATCAGTAGACACTAATCAATGACTGCAGACAAAACCAAATTAAATTAAAAAATAAAACCCTAAAAATTCCTTCCAGTTCCCCCATTCTCACTTTCAAAAACCCTCAAAACCCTCCTCGCTCTCTCCTTCTCTCTGAGTCTATCTACTTCCCTCTTGCTCTGACACATCCCGAAAGGAAACAAAGAAAGAAAGGAAATATGAAAAAGGGTCTCTGAAATGCTTAGCAGTTATGCAGAAACTGCTTCGCATAAACCCTTCTGGTCCCATTTTATGCACTTCGGCTAAGCCTCCTCTTTCCTCTCTTCCCTTTCTCGCTAAAGCTTTCACGAACTCAACCAACAACAACAACCCTTCAGCAATGCACACCGCAACTGCAGCTTTTCCGGGCGGCTCAGCCCTCGCCGCGGCCGTTCACAAAAAACCCACCTCCAATATCCCATCTTCTCGCTTCAACTGCAGCCTCTGCCGCTGCTCAGTCGGTAACAGAGCGCCGAACCGGGCTTGGCTTGTGCTCAAAGACGCCGGTGCCGGGTCCCGGCCGGCTTGGCTCCACACGAGCTCTGGTGGGTCGTTTTCTGTTTCGGCTGCCGAGACTGACAAGGGTTTAGACAAGGGTTTGGAGGGTTTTGAGGGTTTCGGTGGCGATGATAGTGTGGAGGCTGAAAAGGGTTTTGAAGAGGAGAAGCCGAGTAGATTGTGTAGTAGGCGGCAGAGAGGTTCTGCAGGTGGCGGTTCATTGGTCGGAAACCCGGACTTGTTGGCTATTCCGGGCGTGGGGCCGAGGAACCTGAGGAAGCTAGTGGAGAAGGGTATTGGGGGACTTGCTGAGCTCAAGCAACTGTATAGAGATAAGGTATATAGTACTGATTTTTAAGCTTCTCTGTTCTGTGTTTCGGATTGAAAATTATGCTTTTGGTGAATTTTTACTGGTTGAGAATTAGATATTAGTGTGTATTAATCTAAATTTTGTGCTCTAGAGTCGAGCGTATTTTCTGATTGCAATAATGGGCTGGCTATAATCCAACTCTGGGAAGCTGGAATTGGTCCATGAAAAAGGCTCTAATCCAACTTTTAAATTATGTATATGTTATACGCATAAACCACTCAACCTTTGTTCTTTATTTTTATGGATTGAATGCTTTTTTATTTCCCAATCCAGGGATCCCAAATGAATTTCAGTAGATAATTTGAACCCTTGCCAACTAGTTGTGAGTAATATAAATGATTTAGAATGATAAGTTTGTGCAGCATTGCTTTGGAAACTGAAAACAAACCACTGCTGTCTTTAATAGAAGGAATACTTATATTATATTATGGCTGATATATGGATTCCTATGACTCTATAACGACAAGGATTTTTTGACTGCTTCTTGCAGTTCTTTGGAAAATCTAGTGAGAAGATGGTTGACTATTTACAAAGTTCAGTTGGAATCATCCACAAAAACCATGCTGAGAGCATTACTACTTATATTAAAGATAGTGTTGATGAAGAGTTGAAGGAGGACAGTGTGAACTCAGAAGTGAAGCCAGCCCAGAAGAAACGACTTACTTTCTGCGTTGAGGGAAATATCAGTGTTGGAAAGACAACATTTCTTCAGAGAATAGCTAATGAAACACTTGAGCTACAAGATCTTGTTGAGGTGGTTCCAGAACCTATTAACAAGTGGCAGGATGTTGGACCTGACCATTTTAATATATTGGATGCTTTCTATGCTGAGCCACAACGGTATGCCTATACCTTCCAGAATTATGTTTTTGTTACAAGGGTGATGCAGGAGAGAGAGTCCTCTGGTGGTATCAAGCCCCTCAGGTTGATGGAAAGGAGCGTTTTCAGTGACAGGATGGTAAGTATCTTGTTATTTGTCAGTTGCTCTGTTTCTTAACTGCACAGTTTATTTGTTTTGTCATTATATATAATGATATACAAGTCCCTCTAGGTGATATGTGGGACGAAAAAAAGGATTTTGGAATTTTTGTAGCCTCATCTAAATTCAACAATGACCAAAATTATGGATTTGAAACTTCGCAGCTATTTCAATTTCCTGTTTGTTGATCCCATTCAAGGGGAAGCAAAATCTTACTTAAGAGTTTCAAGGCTGATGCATTTGATCTCACTGTCATATATAAAAGGTTTTTGTGCGAGCTGTTCATGAAGCAAATTGGATGAATGAGATGGAGATCAGCATCTATGACTCCTGGTTTGACCCAGTTGTATCGTGCTTGCCTGGGCTTATTCCTGATGCTTTCATATATCTTAGAGCAAGTCCTGATACTTGCCACAAGAGAATGAAGCTACGGAAGAGAGAAGAGGAAGGTGGAGTGAGCCTAGAGTATCTGCATGACTTGCATGAAAAGCATGAAAGCTGGCTTTTCCCATCCAAGAGTGGCAATCATGGGGTCTTGTCTGTCAGTAAGCTTCCCTTGCACATGGACAGCTCTTTACCTCCTGATATTAAAGATCGTGTGTTCTATCTGGAGGGTGATCATATGCATTCAAGTATTCAAAAGGTATTATAGTTCCATTAATCTTTCTAAACTTCTGTTATCTTATCTTCATAAGAAGCTTATTTTTCTTTGATGACAAACAGGTTCCTGCTTTGGTTCTTGACTGTGAGCCGAACATTGATTTTAGCAAGGATATTGAAGCAAAGAGGCAGTAAGATAACTATCCTTAAAAAGCTTGCATGGGAATCTTACTGACTTTTATGACATTTGTTTGGAAATCTGCTTTGTTTTCTTGCGGCCTCTTATATTGCATTTGTTTTGAGGTCTGTTGTTTGGAATGTCTGCTACAGTTATGCCTTAAAGTTGCATTCTTCCTGTACATTATTGATGGCTAAATTTGGTATATACTTTCTGTTACTCATGTCTTGTCCACAAATAAACTGAGTTGCAAGTTAATCGTACTCTTGTCATGTGGTTACACCGTTGCACATTGAGCATAGGTTTGTTCAATGGTTATGTGATAAGCTAATTACTGTACATATGCAGATTGCACTTCTCTTTTTGTTTTCCTTTATACTTCCATTATCATGTTCACTGGTACTGCCAGTGTTTATTTGTTTAATTTTTCCAATTTGGCTTTGGTGAAGGTATGCTCGACAGGTAGCAGAGTTTTTTGAATTTGTGAAGAAAAAGCAAGAAGCTCCATCTGCAAAAGGTAGTGAAGGAGCTGAGAAGACTAGCCAAAAACAGATATTACTGCCCGGAAAAGGAGAATTATGGGTTCCTGATAAGCATTTCCCCGAGTCAGCCCTCAAATCTTTGGACTTCCGACGAGCCATGTCTATCATGTCTGGCTAGTGGATCTGACTCCTCCAGTCTTTTTTTGTTTAAACCTTACCCAGATGAGTCATCTGTTTTTGTCTCATTTTGTTTCTGGGTAATGATATGTCCAGATCCTTTGTGCTTGTAAAAAGTGTGTTCTAGTTCTAACCCTTAGAGATGTAGAGAAAGTTGTACTACTGTTGAAGTTTTTCTAGTATGCTGTTTTGTTTGGCAATCGTTATTTCTTTGAATGGAAACACTTGATTAATGTCTTTGTTTAAATGTGAGAAAATCTGATTCGCACAAGGCAGTCAATTTTGGTCATGTAATCTCAGTTGCAACTTATGTTTTAGTTGCAACTACGTGCTTCACTGCTGAGAGTAAGATACTTTATTTTTGGATTTGAAAACTCCAAGTGGAAGATGGAATACCTTTTCGTTCTTCTATTTAATCTTTTCCCTGTATTTGGGTAGTTTCGGCAGCCAATAAAATTGATTAGAGCCTCTAACAGTACAAAATTTGTATTTAAAGCCTACACTATAAAATTAAATGGAGTTAGTAATGTACTAATGTGCAGTAGAAGAATAAAATGTATTACATGCAGTTTTATCCATTTAGAAATAACTATTACAACGTGTATACAGCTTTTTTTTTTTTTTTTTTGTCATAATATGTATACAGCTTACATTTATTAAATTATACTATCTGAGTATTCAAAGTCTTTCATTACAATATATAAAATCTTATGACATTTCAACTCATTATTAATTAATTTTACGTTAAAAGCTCTAATTTTATCATAATACTAGAACGGGCAATTAATCCTCATGTCAAGCTGAATTTGATCATTCTAAACCGTGCATCACAAATTCACAATATATAAACTTTTGTTTTAAAAATATTAAAGAAAAAATTAACTAAAACAAAATTGTCACTAAGATAACTAGCTATTACCTTGACACCAAAGAGGAGTTCGACCCAAAGTTTTATTTTTGTCTAACTGATCCTGATTCGACATTAGAAGTATATTGCTTTTTCCCCAATAACCGAATACTTTTGTGTGTAAATAATACATATTTGATTCCATCCAAAAATATATTTTCTTTCCTAAGAGTTGTAATCTCAATAATAATGCTAGTCCTTACAGTTCATATATTGATATGCATATACCACACCAATTTGTTATGTATGGATGAGATTCCATTGATACATAACTAATTTGATTAACTGTCTTTTGTGATGAGTTAAATATGAAATCGAAGGTAGTGGCCAAAAAAAAAAAAAAAAATGAAATCGAAGGTTTAAGTTTTAATAGAAAAATGTTATTATATCTTAGGATTTTCATTTACATTTTACGTATATTATGTCTTAAAAGAATAGATATACTTTTATACAGTTAAAAAATATTTAAAAATAAATATTTTTCAAAAAATGTGATGCATGTGTATTATTTTCATATTTCCTAGTTTTATTTTTCATTTTTGTAATGGACATTTCTTAGTTTAAATATGAGATTTTAAATATTATATAGAGGGCATCTTGATCAAAGTCATTCTTCTATGCACATTTTTATAGTGCGCATACGAGAATTCTTCGCTGATGTAGTGGATTCGATCTGTCTTCGACAGTACCCCAAGAGACCATACAGAGAGTTATAATGTAAGCTGGTTGAACCAAACTTATATTAGAGTGGCAAGCATACTTGGTTCGCATATGACACACTAGTATTTTGTTAAGGAAATTGCCAAACCCCAATTTGCAATCATGAAAATTTCAAGTCGAGGGAATGATGATTGAGCATTGAAACATACAATGGGGTGATATTAGACATAGTAGAACTGTTCTACCAGCAACTGTAAAGTGTAAACCCAGACAAAAATAGACCAAAGATTCTAGAGGAATCTTATCTGAATTATAGATACAATACAAAATGAGGTCAATTATAAATACAAGAGATGTAATATTTACATTCATACATATATACATGTATGTATACATTTTCCTTTTGGCATGGACTTTGCATGACTCGCTAGCTATAGATTACATCTGTGTTCAGCCAACAAGATGCTGATCCCTATGCATCTAACTAATCTCCCAAAAAAAGAAAAAATGTGCAAACCCTCAAAACTTTCAACTTATTCATATAAATCTAAATTGTGAGAAACTTAACTGCCACTAGAGTTCACAATCCATTTCAATGCTTCTGCAGGACACCATTTAGATATGTATTTTTGTATAAATTTATAAAATGCCAAGGTCAAATGATGGAGAACTGTCAAGGCTAGGATTTTGTGGGTGTAACTGAGGAGTCGTCTGCTGCTTCTGCATTGGCAATCCTGATTTCTGTTTAAGAAGCAACGTAGCTTGTGCTTCAACTGCGTCAAGATCGAGGCCCTCATAAAACTGATCATCATCATAAAGTAAGTCCTCATTTGCATCACTGTGCTGCAAGTCTCTGCCTGCAGCCTCTGACTGGCATGAGAACTCTCGCTCCAAGTTCACTGCAGGAACAGATCTTGAATGATGAAAACTCAATTTTCTTTTTCGACTTCCAATCTCTCTTTCATATCCTGGGGAAACACCAGCTGTACAAGGTATGACTTGGGAGTTGCAATTCATTTGGAAGGACTTTGAATCCACCCTGATTGGCTGATTTGTACAATCACTTTGAGGTGTCTCCAGAGAGAAAGATGTTTTGCCACAAGAACTCCCAGTTTCAGTTGTTGGTGCCACAGAATCAGGAGAAAATGTAGCAGAACTGCTTGGCTGCCTCTCCATGGGTGATTGGGTGAGCAATGATCTCCTGTTGCAGGACATTAAAGAAAATTTTTGAAGAATTTCAAAAGCCCACAACCCTGGAGGCATGAATGAGATTATAGAAGAGCATTCAAAATTTACTGACAAAAATACGGGGACATGCTCCATAAGAAACTATAAACATTCAGGTTACAAGCAACCACATTGATGCCATACTTCACAGGAAAAATAATTTAAAGGAGAAAAAAAATTGAACAAAAACCATGCGCTACAGGATAGCTGGCTTCCTACTTCAGCCACAGTATGGATTCTATGCAAAGTAACATATATTCACTAAGAATCTAGATTGTTAAATTTCTAAAATCAAAGGCAGTCATATGGATTCCTCAGCGTATATTTATATGGTAATAAATATAAAATCATTTTAGAAAGTCTAATCCTGACCCGCAATACCAGAAATATCGAATTATAATAGACCAAAGAAAATAAAATGCACGTGAGTTTTATTTTTGAAAAGTTATGCATTATTTCTTAAGAAAAAAGTTATGTTCAAAGTTTCCTGTAAACGAGAGTAAAAACTTCAAATAAGCACCTCTTTGTTCCCATTGTCAGCTTTTCCTTTCAAATGTCACTTGATCACACAATTGATGTTTTACTTGAAAGAAGTACAAGTTGGAGACACACTATACTACCATTTGATTTTTCCAAGATAGTATATTCAATAATATGAACCTTCAAAATAATTTTTGGAATCTACTTGCGTTCATATGAATGGTGTTCCAACATTATACATAAAAAAAGTTCCTTGAAACCATTAATGATTTGTGACCAAGGGGGGTGGGAGAGAGAGAGAGTATTGACCTGTATATTGCCATCATGTCAATTCCACTATTTGCAGACTGAGTACCCGCAGCTGTAGGATTTAACCTGTCATCTATGAAACTATCATTTGAATAGTTTTCTTGGTCATCTTCCTCATCTTCAGATATATCGGCGTCCGAAGATACCCTGATTTAACAGCATCCTCAAATGTTACTTCTAAATAAAAACTTCAGTTTATCATCCACAAAATAATAACTAAAATAATGGACAGAAAATATTTTTTTATGCTTTTAGGAGGAAATGTAACTACAAATTTACAAAATAAATTTAGCTATGCGTCATTTTTAATATAGCATAAAAGTATGAGCTTACTCAGCTTCCTCCTCAATGAAATCCCTCACATCATCAACTGGCTTCCTTTTACCTAAGTAACAACAGGTACCACGTATTAGTAAATATGTCACATAAAAAAAGAATAGGCAGCTGAGCAAGTAGCAGTCCTATAAAACTATGGTGTAACTGGACTTTTAGTCACAGAGAAAAGGATCACTAAAAACTAGTCTGTCTAAGCATCAGAACGCCAAAAGTAGAAAAGTAAATAAATAGTAAATAAATAAGCAATACTAGAAAGGACAAACATCTAGTCTAGATGCATTTCAATTAATATTCATGATACCTCTACCATGCTTAGTATGGAGAGGACTAGTACTACAAAACAAGTTGGCAAGGTTTGCTGTTGGTACAACATTATTTGTCGTGCTTTCCCGATTCCTAATTTTCCAACGATCCCCAACTTTGCGCAGCCTTTCAAACTTCCGTGCTAGCTTTACACTTTCAAACTTGTCTCCAGAACTTAAATTCCAATCTTTGCCACAGCTATTGTTTGTAAGGTCTGGTAAAACAGCTTGGGCTCTGTCAGTAATTGGTGATGTGAAGGTACAGCCTCTTATACTGCCACTCTTACTCGTATTATGCAAGGGAGTTTGATTTTCATTATCAATGTGAGAAACAGAGACATTTCTTCCACAGGCATTGCTATCCATATTAACCTTTTCACTTTTTCTAGGACTTGAAGACTTCAATAGCAGTTCATTATGTAATTGGGCAGGTGAAACAGGGTCAGGAACTTGATACTCATTTCTGTTATTTGATACTCCTGCATCATTCACATTTATGTCAGTATGAATCTTATACTAGGGTACGATAGCAATCCCAGGAAAACTTATCACAATTTGAATTAAGATGAAATCTTACTAATTGCATTACTCACCACTATTATTTATAGGAGACTCTGGAACAACTCCACTCTGGATTAAATTAGTAAGCCGTGGACTAAGCTCACCATCTCTGAAAACATTATTGTCTTCATCAGCCAGCAATAAGGGTGCCTTACTTTCCAGAACATCAGGTGTCTCACAAGCACTATCCCCTTTATTTGACATATTTCCCTTCAGAATTGGAGTTTGAGGAATATTTTCACCCCCATTGAATGTTTTCTCCATCCAGTTTTCAGAGTCACACAATCTAGACCTAGGTGACACCTCATTCTTTACGCATCTTATATGAGCCGTTTTAAGATCTTCATTGGCTCCAGCTCGAGTAGTTATTTCTGTGTGCTCTTCGTCTGAATTCCATGCATGGCAAGAATTTTGCTTCAAACAATCCAACTTAATACTTCTTGCACTTGTACACTTGGAATGTGATAATTCTTTCCAAGGAAGTTCAGGGACAGATATGATTAGGACCTTTCCAGAAGCATCAACATTTACAACATTTGAACCAAAGAGGAAAGAGTGCCCATGAGGACGTTCACCAGGGAAATCGCATTTGCTATGCTTCTCCTTGGTTTTCAATGTCCCAGTAGGTGATACTTCAGAATCCAGTACCTTTCTTTGTGACTGTTTGTTTAAAGAATCATCAAGATTCAGCAAATCTGCACCAAAATCTTGAACATTTAAGTAGAATACTTAGAAAATTGGTAGCACAGTATGAAGAATCTCCATTTAACATAAAAAAATGGAGAAAAATCATTTAACATAAAAGTTATCCTAATAGAGAAAAATCATTTTCCTTAGTAATTATCTGCATATAATCTGAATAATTCCTCAGAATAAACAGAAGACTTTTGGAATAACAAATATTTTCTTCTCACACAGGCCTGTTTGAGGTACCTTCTCTGTTGTCATGTTGTTCAACAGTGTCATCTACCAAGCACTTGTCTAAACAGATGTCATCCTGTCATCATTAAGTGATATATAAGCAAACATAATACAATACAACAAGACAAACAACTCAACCCCATAGATTGAAGCAAACCTCAAGAAGGGAAATTCCGCTGTCCCTAGAAAAGGATAGTCCTTGCAAACATTGCATCATATCGATTAGCATTGTTGTTCGATGCGAATGCATCACTTTATACACTCTTGAGGGATATGTTTGGAAGTGAGGAAAGGCAATAAGTGATGGTTTCCATGCAATTTCAAGAGGGTGGAAATACTTGGCAACTAATTCAGTCTCAGCAACAGTTAATTTTTCTGTAATAACAGGTGTCTGAATAGTGTTATCATCTTTCACTTTCTTTCCACGACGAACGAATTGTTCAATTGAAAGCTCAACACATTGGACTTCAGGCTTGAAAATATGAGGAATCTGCAATGAAACATGTACAATTAATAGGCTTGAGGCAAGATTATAGTATCAAAAGATATTAAAATGCAGTATGTCTTAGAAGAACCCACCATCCTCGGACTAGAATGGAAATTGAAGCTATTTATTCCCCCATTACGCATGTGTTTCACCATGTTCTTACTGTTTTTTTTCTTTCGATTGTAACCCTTCAACTCTGACCCTTCACAGGCTAAAACTAGTAAGACTTGTCAAGGATTTAGGATTCATTGCAATATGCAAAGAACAAAGCTTGTAAGAAAAGGATAATGAAGAAACAGAAAAAAAGAAACTATATATACTGGAGCTTGTAAACGTGGGGAAAATGCAAGAAGTTCATTGCATGTTCATACTGATTTCAACAACAGCTGACTACATAAAATGCATTATTCATATGAGAAAAAGATATCAACTCGTCCATCATGCTTCCTTCCAGTTCTCCCCATCCGTTGAATCATTCTCAATGGTGACACGTTAGCATCAAAGCATATAACCAGATCAACTTCCATGATATCCAGGCCTTCCTCGCCAATTGATGTGGCAACAATGACATTGTATCCACCGGCGCGAAATTTCTGTGGGAAATCTAAGTAAGCCAATGCAAGGTGCTGAGAAAAGTAATGAAAGCAACATAGTTACCTCCAAAACAGCTTGCTGAACTTTTTGTGACTGCCCTTTTAATGCTTTCCCTGTAAGAAACTATAGTCAATAAATTTCACAAATAGATACCACATCTAATATAAGTGAACCTCAATGCTTAAGCTATTAGGGAATGGGCCAACAACGTATATCAAGCTAACACCCTCTCTCACATTAGCATCATCTTATACTAAAATATACTAAATTCCATTAAAAATTATTCTTAATGGGAAAAAAGAACAAAGTAAAGAATCGAGCTTCAAACCTGAACTTTGACCAATAAACTCCGTAGCTCTAACTAAATTGCCGATGTTTGCCAATGCATCCATTATGTCCCTGTATACCCAGGTAGGTTTTTTACATTTTACATATAAATTGCATGCAAAAACAATAACAGCATTATCAATGAAACAAAAATGAAGAAATTGTTGCACCTGACACTTCCCCTAAAATTTGAGAAAATGATAACCCTTGATCTTTGTGGATCTTTTGTTTCTGCAGTCAGATATATAATTATCAGTCACTGAGAACTAGCTATTAAATCTCCATAATATTTACTTGTCTGTACATGAGCAATTGGTCCATCAATTGGCTCACAGATTTAGTTAAGTTTTGACTTGGCTATTATTTGTTATTATTGCTGGATAATATAATAAATCTCTAATACAATATAAGAATCCAATCCCTTAAATCCCTACTTCAGCCATAAGATCTCTTTCACTGAAAGTAAAGCTGGGTACAAGTTTAAGGCCCTTGTTTGAAGAAAATTTGAATAAAAAAAAAACTTAATTTTTATGCAAATCAGCTTTTGATTAAACGATATTAGAACATGAGACAGGCAGTGCTTCTAACATTTATAAGCTTCTACACTTGGTAAGCGGGACTTGTACAATATTTTTTTTATAGGAAACATAAATATTACATTAATAAAATATAAAAAGGGAGTACATCAAAGGGGACCAGCAGTCCACAAGTATAAGAACTACCACAAACTACAGAATAAAAGTCATTAGAAGAAAAGAAAAGGCACACAACAGAAACCATCAAGGAACAATAACAGCAAACAAACCCCCCAATTCCTAGATGAATCAAATTAACTGGGATGGTCCTAACATTACGACCAGCATTTGATGACATATACAATAAAATTAAGATAACAGGCCACATACTGAAATGATCAAGCAGTACTTCTAACATTTTGAACAATTTGGGACTTGGAGCACCATGAGACAAACTTTGCTGCATTATGAGCTTGGCTTTACAAATATCTTCATTTCTACTCATATACCTTGCAAAAGACCTGAAAAAATTAACTTAAACAACTTACAGTCTTGAATTGCTTGTTAAAACAGCTTCAAATCCATGTCATCAACATTTAATACACAATAGATTAACCATGATACTAGTTATGTCTACACAAGAAATTTCTGCCATTCAACTCAAATTCCAAATAGTGAATTTCTGTTTGATTAAGTCAAACATCAGTTACCATGATGGGACAAAGGAGGGTGTGGCTTTCATGTAAAATTAAAATTTATCTTAAAATTCAGAATATAATCTGCCTCAAAATTTCTGAAATGAAGATTTGTTTGCAAAGTTTTTTTTGATGCCCAGAAATCCCCCAGGCAGACCTGGCTTTGAAACTGCCCCCCCCCCTCCGGAATTGTCTGATTCCAAATAGATTATAAGGTGATTCTCATTTAAAGCAATAGCCTGTGACACTAAATTTTCCAGCTGCATTACTAACACTTCAATGAGAAGGCTGCTAAATAAATTTGACAAATTACTACAAGAAGAAAGTCGAGTGTATGATGGTCTCACATAAAATATGCAGGCATAGTTATTGGAATCTACGTATGAGCTGATCAAGACAGTTAAAAAATGGAGAGTGCACAAGGACAAACCCTTGTTTTAATTTTTCTTCAAGCATTTCATATGCTGGCCTTATTCCATGGCTTGATATTAGCTTACGAATGTGGTAAAGAGTAAGGAGTACTCCAAAATAACCTTCAACGTCTCCACACTTAATTTGGGGGTCTGGAGGAGGTGCTTGACGAAATTTCTCCCTTGAATTAAGTAATTCGCATGGGCTCAACTGCAAGAATCCCCACCCCCCCATGTAGACCCAAAAGAATGTGATTTTTTTTCATTAAGAATTAACCAAAAACAAGGGTCAAACTGATAAGGCAGTAAATCCCAAACATTAAGAGAAATGGTCATTTATAGAGAGGCCTATATGTTCCTTAAAGCTAGAAGAACATCTGAGGCACAGCTTCTTTACAAACCAGTGAATATATTCCCAAAGCTAAATTTATACTATTATTTTCTCATAAACTAGCAAACTACGGCTGGACTCTGAATAAAGTCCTGAACTACATACCAAACTGTCTGACAAGAGAATATTACTCCACATTTCATTGTGAAGAACTGTAAATAGGCTAACAATAGAATATTCTTACATAATCAAGGTGGATATGCATTTTAGTGAACTTCCATGGTTACTAAGTAACAAAACCAGAAATTCCTACAAAAATTTACACCCACCCCATTCATTACAATGTTTGCTAGCATGTCCCAGAACAGAATAGGAATGCAAATAAACAATTCCATCCAGCAGAGTTTTCCAAAGGGAGATTAGAAATGAACCATACAGTCTGAATGTCTCTAGTTGAGAGAATTCCAATTGCACAAAGCCTGGTTACAAATGGACGCACCGCTTCCAAGAGCTTATTGTCTATCTCAACAGCATCTTGACCCATTGCAACCTAGAAATCTTGCAATAAATTTGTTTTCTCTACAAGAAAAGAGTTTTGTAACAAGAGATTACAATACATACCTCAATCAACTCAATCTCCCTGTTGTGAACATATTGTTTGACATCAGGGTCGTCTTCATCACGATATTCAAGTGTTGATATACATAAGTTATCAATAACTTGCTGAACAGCCTGCTGCTTTGCTGTTACATTGCATATAGCTAAGGATCTAAATTATTACATGAATTTGGTAGAAACCCAGTATATATTAGTCACTTACATCCTGGTGTTGCGGTCAAAGCTAAAATTCTCAGTTGCACTTGTGCAGCCATTAACTATAAATTTAATTATCATTAGTATTATAAACACTAAGTTTATCCAAAAATAAGACACCAAATCAATAACAATAATGATAAAATACCACCACTCTGAACCACCACATATGGAAAGAATGAACAAACACAATTTAGATAGATTAGAAAGAAACAGAACAACAGACCTCACGAACTGCAACACTGTAAGAATAGTTTCCTAATGCTCGGTGAGCTTCATCGATCACCAGGCATACCAAGCAATTAACTGAGCATGTGCCTGCAACAAATTACCAAGGAGCAAACTCCAGTGACGAAAGATCTATCTCAAAAGGAAAAAAAAATATATATATATATACATATTTATACATATACATATATATAGAAAAATTCTCAAATCTCATCACACAAGTATTTGGACATGGTGCTGTTTGAACAGCGCCATTTGGCTGTTTGACCGACGCCTCAATGTTTTTCATCCCATTTTTGACAAGGTTGATTACATTAGGGTACCACCCAAAGATCGAGAGTTAACCCTAAAACCTATGCCTTAAACCAGTGCAATTTGGCTATTTCAAAGCATCCAGATGGCACCACGTCCGGATAAGACAATGAGTGTATATTACTCACACACGCACATATATAAAATGGGATTGGAAAATACTAATTTACTCAAGGGGGTCATGATAAATATAAAAACAGTTAATCTTTAAATTGATCATTTTGTACATATAAAAGGGGATAGGAAGATCTTTAATCCAGAAACTATTTTTCCAAGTGCATATTAGTAATCATTCAAGAGAAAATATTCTAATATAAATTACAGTAGCATCAACCTGTACACAGATACTTACTAATAAATTTCCTATTTTAAAATTTTTTATAAGAAACAAGACTTTATCAAAAAGTCAAAGGACTACCAAAATAATATCCAGCAGTGGACAAGAAGTCCACCATCTAAACAAAGAAAAAAAATTTCATTCCAAAAAATACAGAATCAGTCTGCCCTTCTACATTACACATAGGAAACACCTTTTCACAGAGTTTTTACATTATATTGAAAAAAAAAATTTCAAAAATCACCCACTTGTCATTTAAGAAATGCCAGTGTATATAGTTCAAGAATTAATCACCAGACTCAATGTCCTTCTCCAGCACTTGTGGAGTAACAAAGAAAACTCGTTTAGTTTTCCAAAAGCATGCTCTTTTTGTAGGACTTATCTGACCTGTCATATCAATTGTCCATTCCTGCAATCAGTTTGATCAGAATTTTCTCATAATATGTTCATGAATAAAGTTTTCAAGCAAAAACCAAATATTGAGCAAAGCACTGCTTAAGAGTAAAAGAGGTTCTTTTTTTTTTTGGCCATGAGAGTAAAAGAGGTTCTTACTTGTGGTATTCCTACAATATTATGGCATGCTTCTATTTGTTGCGTAACAAGCGGTCGAGAAGGAGCAGTAAAGACTATCTTCCCTGTTGTGGAAAGAACAATGTCAATGTTTCATAACTTTCCAAAATAAACTTGAGAAGTCCACAATGCAGGAAGCTGGAACAAATGAGGCTTCATGGAAAACGATTAAGACTATATGCAAATCAAATATAGAAAGGAAATCAAACAAACACGAAACAAATATCAGAGTGTGTATGCAAAACCTGAATGACACATTTGGTCAGTGTCAATGCTCTATTAAGATTTTAAACATCCAAGCGAAGCATGTGATACATGTGGAACAGAACAAAAGAATTGGAATAAGCATCCATGCATTTGGCTAAGATGCATGGTGCAAATTAGATTACCATCAGGGAACCATCTGAAGTAGTTATACATCACAACTGCGGCAATAAGCGTTTTCCCAAGTCCCGTTGGCAATACCACCAATGTATTTGATAAAAGTGCTGTCTTGGTAATAGAAAATTGATAGTCACGCCGAGGAATATTAACTGCATGGTTAGAAATAAAATTCAGAACATATATTTAATTTTTGCTACACTTAACTCCAAACAGAAGAAAAAAAAAAAAAAAAAGAGTGGAAAAGATGATCGTGCACACACATTAATTCAATAACTCAATTTGTATCACTGATAACACCACCAAAGTCTTGAGGAAACAGTCAAAATCACAATCTGTTTAGCAAAACTCACATCCATGGTAAAATGTCGCATGCATTTGAAATTTTGAACCCACATTAGCCCAATAACACCACCCACTAGCAAAAAATTTATTTTGATGGGAAATGTGATTAACGATCTAGTATCCAGAGCAATAAACCATTTGGTTCAACTAGAACTACACCCAAAAAAATCAAATTTCATATTCACCTTCAAAATCCACATTCGAAAAATCAACTAAAACCAGCTTACCCACTTCCCCAAAACCCAAAACACAAACTTTCACACAGTACCTACAAAGAAAATTACAAAGAGAATGCGAATACAACCTGGGTATATCCAACTTTTAGCTGTCTCAGCATCAATTTGAACACAGGACACTCTCTCATCACCCTCACTACATTCTCGACTCTGCGGCTGAGGCCTGGCGTCTGCCTTCCCCATAAACTTGTCGAGGGTGGTTTGGCGTGAAGTCCCAGGCTTCTTCTTGTTATCGGAGATTGGAGCAATTGCGTTTTGCACTGGGGTGTAATGGTGAGGAGGGGCAAAATGGGAAGAATGGTCTGAGCGGGAAGAAGTAGCAGGCTTTGCGGTCTGGGTAACCTCGTCGATTTCTTTAACGGCTGCTTCCCAATCAAACCCATCGTCGTCGTCGCCATCATCGATGATTTGGTGAGGATTGGTTGAGGTCATTGTGAATGAAATGGGAACTGGGAAGAGAGAATGTGAATAAACCCTGAGTGAGAGAGTTTGGCGGTAAAACTTGAAGAATGGCTCACTTCTTTCAACACCGAGAATTTCCCAGCACGCTTCTATATGGGCTTTTGCTCCTGCTGCTATTGGACCAACTAATAAGAGAGATGATATTGGGTCTAGTCCAAGCCCATATATTTTTTTGGCTGGAGTCCAAGCCCATATGTATGAATAGGCACTAGCAATAGAAAACTACTGAAAAGCAGAAAAACCAGATAACATTTTCAAATTCTCAACTCGTTCTTTTTTTTTTTTGGGTACGCTGGGAGCCAAAGCCCAAAAGAAAAATATAAGATACCACAAGTCCACAACTGAAGCACTAGATATGAGCTTAGAGCAAAGAATCGACCTCTCTAGGAGAAGAGTCAGACCACTGCACACCTAAAGAGCAAACTGATCTAAAGAGCGTATACCAAGCCAGTCAGCCCTCCAAAATAAAATGTTGTTACCACTGCCCACTCTCCATTTAAGGCTTGTAGAAAGCAGATTAGCCCCAAAAAAAACAGCCTTCCAGGTGCACACCAATAAACAATGATAAGGAATAGACCTGAGATTATCATGTAACAAACTCTAAAAGTATCCCAAAATTATTAATTCCATGAAGACCAACCTTATCTAAGACCCAAATACCTCATCATTATTAAGACTCTCCAATCTAGGATTAGCAATATGCTTGGTTTTACTGGTCACACTTTGAGCTAGGGGCAAATTTGCCCATGTGTGAGTGGAAATTGACCTTAGTAAGCCTCTGATCCCTTCCATTGAAGTTGAAGGGCGTGTGCTTAATGTTGCGTATGAGGGGATAAATTTGGTTTGTTTTGAAGTGGTTGCTATGGTCATGGGAGGAATACTTGGTCTGTATCAATTCTAGAGGCTAAGGCTTAAGTTAATAAGGATGAGTCCAGTGGTTATCTTAATGTTGATGTGCCTGTTGGGAATATGCCTAACAAGCCTGAGGAGATTGTTTCCAAGCAGCTCTGGAGGCTTCTTCTAAGAAGGCTGTGAATGATCATGTGCTTTCTGGGGCTGATGTTCCTAAGAAATTGCATGGTGAATGGATGTTTGTGAAGCCTAGATGGAGGAAAAAGCCAGAGAATGTTGTTGGGGCTGGTCCTAGTAAGGTTAAGGCTGATGAAAATACTGGCTCAAGGTTTAATGTGTTAAAGCATGCTGTTGAGAATGAGGATGCTAGTCAACAGGGTGTTGTTCCTCAGCCTATACCTGAGGCTGTGCCCATTGTGATGAAGGGTGCAATGGGCCATGACCCATGAGTGAGATGATTGACTATTTTTTTTTTTTTGGTGATCAGATGATTGACTCTTGGTCTGGCCAATAATAAATGTTTGAAGTTTGAACTAAAAGAGAGAAGAAATAAAACAAATTGAAATTTTTTATTATTTGATATTTGATGGTGTGACAGATGATGTGTGAATCTAGTCTTTGGAGACATCAGTTCACACCAAAATTTGGGATAATTCTTGGTGCCTCTAGAATTACTCTAAATATCAACTAAAATGTTGGATAAGGGTTAGGCCAACTAAAGTTAGCTCTCTATAAAGTTTCTCAAAAATAATAGTATTATCATAGTGATCATTGGTCCAGGTATGACGAATTCCTGTAAAAAGGAAATCAGTCCTTCAATGCTTGGTAAGGAAATAGAATTGATCACATAACTAATATAGAACCCCCATTTTTTCTTCTGTATTCAATAACAGTAACATTGGACCCAAAGAAAGTATTGCATATTGATAAACGAAAACGATAATATAACTCAGTAATCCACTTTCAATTATTATGAGTAAATACACCAATGAGATGAAGACGGGTAAATCAATCACTAACGGGAGCTGGACAAGCAAGAAAAAGCAATGTAAACTGCTCAGAAAGAAAATAGAAGATAAACACAAAGCACATGTCACATAAAAAGATGATCTAGAAACAAATGATACTTCCTATACATGAGTCTGAACCAAGCACACCATACTACCGACCAAACCAACCTCTAGGTGGCTGGACTTCCCCATCATTCATCAGCTTATCTAGCACCACATTCAGGTCAACTGCCTGGCCATTGTCTGTCAGCTTTCGAACCGTCGCCCTAACATGGTCTCTTGGGAAACCCATGGTTGACACATTGTCAATCACATCATCAATGGGAACCTTGTTTCCAGTCCCAACTGAACCTGAACCACCACCTGCTCCAGAAGTGGTAGGCACTGCATGTGGTAATACCCGAGCAATTGGCAGCTGTGGGTAGCCAGTTCCTCCACTTTGAGGTGTAGAAAAAGAAGAGAGTTGTTGTGGTTTCATGGAGGAGGCACCACCTTCTTGAGGTAATCCACCATAATGATATGGTTCACCAAGCCCAGATGGAGGGCCATACCCAGAAGAAAACCCTGAACTAGATTTGCTAGATGGCGGCCCATATACATGAGAAGCTGGACCATAATACTGTTGGGAGGGAGGGAGTCCACTGGGCGTCTGAGAAGGTGGCTGGCGAAGATTGGGGGGATAGTTCTGGGAAGGAACATAAGGAATCTCTTCAGCATGGTGGCCTAATGTAGGCTGGAATTGAGAGGGATTAGAAGGTGCATGCGAAGGGTGCTGTTGAGGCAGCTGGGGAGATGGCTGAGAATACTGTGGTTGAGTGGTAGGTTGAAATTGTTGATGTGGTGGTATGGCAGGAGGGGGGAGTGGCTGCTGACCTGAAGGAAATTGGTATTGCTGATTTGGGGCTTCTTGAGTCTGGCCAGGTGCTGGAAAATAAGGGTCTCGCTGAGGAACAGGAGGGATCTGGTTCTGAGAAAACTGGTTTGGATGTTGGACTGGAGGTGGTATACTTTGTAGCATAGGTTGGGGAGGAGCATTTGGTGGAGAGACAGCGGGATGTGAGTATGGAAGGTTCACAGGGGGAGGAAGATGTTGGTGAGATTGTTGAGGAGCAGAGGCGGCTGTCTGCGCAGAATCCATGTGCATAGCATTCTGAGATTCCGGTTGAGGGTCTACCTTGGGATTAGATACCTGTATCTTCTCAAGCTCCAGCTGAGCCTCTACTATTGCTTGCTTGTCCTTCAAAACCTGAACACCTGTTTGCACCTGTGCTTAATGTCGGGAAAAACAAAATGAATGAGAGAATGAAAAAAACAGCATAAGCATGTACCAAAAAGAAAAATGCAGCATAAACACATAGGCTAATATGATAATAAACTTAGATTCAGTTTTCATGCTAAGTCAACTAAATGCTTGCTTTCACCTACACAAACAAGTAACCTTACTAACAAGACTTTGCTCTAAGACATGCTTGGAGTCATCTTGTTTGGGTAAAAATGTTTTCAGACCAACACAATTTAAATCCCTAGAAGATAGATTTTTAAGGTTTTCAGATTTGGGGAAAGCATGTGGGATGCGTAGCTCTGCTTTCACACTCTCTATTTAGTTCAGGGATCACAATGAGACATGCACTCACAGATAGACAAAAGGAGACAAATAGAGGGAAATGCTACCTATAAGATTTCCAGATGAACAAATATGTCATCTGTTTTACTAAAACAACAAATGCAGCTACAATGCTATCCTCAAACCAAAAAGAAGGGTAAAGAGGCAACATACATCTCTAAGAATATTCTCCAACTGTCTCATCTTTCCATCAGCATTCCCATGATTGTTTCCCACAGATATCTTCAAATCATCCACAGAGTTCTCAAGGTGGCGGGTTCTGCTCTCTAGTTGTGTTAGTCGCGCACTAACACCTTCCAACACATGTAGTAAATTGTCAACATGCTTCTTCACGGTGCAATCAATCTCTGACATAATTGTAGCATCAGGAACATTGCGGTCTTTCTCTAAAATAAATGTTGCAGGATTACTTGAATCCAGAGAACCATAATTCTGTATGAAAAATGGAAAGAGCAGCACCATGTAAATGTAATGAAGTATAATTGTGTTTCTTATAAAAAAATAAAAAAAAAATTGAAAGTTCAAGCTCAGATACAGTTATCAACCAGCAATGCCTGACTAAAGTCCACAAACAGCAGAAAGATTTTCTTGGAAAATCAAGCAAAGGCTACTATATTTGAAAAAGGGAAGGGAGAGGGAAAAACAATAACTATAATCCCCTAAGTTTGTTATTTAGTTTGTACCCTTTTCCACTTGTATAAAACTTGGATAAAAGCCCATCATGGTAGACATCAATACTTCCAAGAGCATCATCTTCGATCGATCTACTCTCAAATAATAACAGAATGGCAACAAAATCATTCAAAACGTTATTGTACTAGTTCAGGCACTACCCTAAGGGAAATTCAGTACAGTCATAACCAATTACAGAACATTTAACTTTTCTTTTTTGGTATATTGTACAATACTGAGGACCAGGTGTCCTCTAAAGAACAAAGGAAAGCCCAACACCATCATCTATGTACACCAAAGCAACTGCTAAATATATCCAAGACATCTATAGAATACATTAATAAACAACAGCAAGTCATACAAAATTAAAGTCCTCACCAATTACAGAACATTTAACTTCAGCTGAAGCCTGAAGAATGCCATACAAAACTTCAATATGGTAATTAACAAAAACAATTGTACAAAATATCACTACACATAGAAATCAAACACAAATATTGATTCCCTAAAAATATAAAAAAACTAAAAAATAAAAAATAAAAACCACTGAAACTTAACAAATAATACTTTTTAATTACCAAATGATAATCCCAAGCAAACAAATAACTTTATGGACGGAAGAAAGAGAAAGAGTGAGAGTCTGAGTCAGAGAGGGGTTAATTACTCTGATAGGAGAGTTAGTATTGGACTTGGATTCAGCAGAGTTTGACGCTCTAGTGGATCCTCCTCCTTCTCCACTTCCAAGATTAGGCGCAGCATCGAAACTCAAAGACTGTGAAGAGACTCTAGTGATGGGATGAATGGGCTGGAAATCGTAGTTAGGCAGGATCTCTTCCTTCTTGGAAAGCCCATTGCCGTGGCCCAACCGATGTTCTTCCTCTTGGGGATGGTTCTTCAGATCAATGAAGTCTTTGTTCTGCTGCGATGATCCTTGTGACAGATCCATTATCTGCTTGTCCATGTACGATGTCGTATTCATCGGCGTCGTAATCAACAAAATGTTATTTTTTGTAACCAAAATTTCCAGAGTCCGGTTGCAGGAACCAAATCAATTGTTCATCTATAAAAATTCCAGTAAAGGAACCTAGAAAGAGGAGAATCATTAAAGTAGTCAATAACAACAAAAAACAGAGTACGGTTAAATATCTCAAACTGACTAAAACAAACTGGAAGTAGACATGAGGTTATTAAATTCAGTTCATGTGCATCAGGATTAGATATATGCACTGACATTCATTAAAATTACTTACCATGAAATGCAAACAATAATGATAAAGCAGATAATCATATTATCATAGCGTTCAATATAAAAAGCAATAACAGTATCAACTTAACACAAATTCATGGACATGTACCAACTCAAATTTGGATGTTACTTAAATACCAACCAAAATTAATGGAATTGACCTCATGAACCTATAAGAACATTAAGGTACATGAGCAACCCCCTCCCTACGTATTGGCATTCAAATTCAGTAACTCACCTGCCCCAACTATTAAAATCTAGAATAAATTACTCTCAAGTCATGTTTTTGAAAGATTTTTAACTACAAACTCAGCCAATTAAAAAATTAAGTTCAAGCTCAATTTGTCCAAGGTTTTAGGTTGCAGAATCTGCCGAGCGCTCAGCAATTCCCAACGAGCGCGGACAGTTTGAGCTTCTACTTAATTTTTGGGCCAGCTGGGGTTTGAGTTAAATTTCTTTCTCATTTTGGGTTTCTAATTAAAGCACCCTAAAATCTAAGGATGATTTGTTTAACCACTTAAAATCCTAACTCTATTGAAAATCCTTAATACAAAAAGCAGTTGACCATAATAGATGAAAACACCAAACAACATCAATAAATTAAGCCAGTGAAAAAAAAAAAATTAAAAAAAAAACACTAATCATTAACTGAAAGTAACTTTATACATATACATATACATACACTATCAAATTATAAGTTAAAAGTTATACAATTTTCATTATAGTTGGGGTGAAGTTGAGTGGAAAATTAAGGTATTTTCCGAAGGGTAATATGACCTAGACCAGTATTACTTATCGAATCTGCTTTAGTAAATGCAATAAGGAGCAACTTGAACAAGTCACCTACCTCTAGCATACCACACCCGGTTGCATTTATCTGTGCAGTCTCAAGCTCATTTCAAGTCAGAAGAGTATACAGGGGAGATTTTAACATCTTTGGTCCTAGGATATTCTATCAGATGCCTTGGATAAAAGACAATGTTCAGACATTAAAAAGCAAAGGGTAAGACTCAAAACCTTCCATCAGTGTTCCAGGCTTATCTAATTTCTTGGAAAACCCTTCATTAGCCAAACTTGGACTATTTCTGATCAAGTTTTTTTTTTTTTTTTTTAACATAATTTTTAATAGCTGAAATAATGCCCATAAAGATTACAACTCAAAACAGAGTACAATTTCTCGGAAAATTTTATTTAAAGCTGCCCACTAAAGGAAAAGTCAATAGATTACCAACTTGCAAATTCAACTCAACAATCATCATCCAAAAAAAAACCAAAAATTTTAGAAAATTGATAATCAGACTCTCCAAGCTATTGAAACCTAAATATACCCAATCCAGAATAAAATAAAAAAACAGAAATTGTTAGAAAATGGCTGTGAAATTCTCAAGAAATTCAACACTAATTTCATGCATTCAAGTGATTAAAGGAAATCATCGTCAGCCTCCACGAGACCCAATCCATTAAAACCCTAAACTCACAATCAAAGTCTCAAAACGAACCTAATACCCCGATTTTAAAGAGCAATAAAACGAAGCATGAAAATCTGAAGAATGAGAAAGAGTTCTTACCAGTTCTGTGGCGAGTGCGAGAGTCGGAGATGGAGAGCAAGCAAAGAGAAATGCGACAGAGAAATTTCTGAAACCCAAATATGCCCCCTCTTTTAAAACAAAATGGAAAGGAAGAACCTTTTATTATATTAAGGGTAAAATAGTAAAACAAAACATCAGTTAAATTATAAAAAAGGTTGAATTGGTCAGTCCCTTCCTCTTCTTCCACCAGAAACTAGTATTTTCCCGCCGCTCCCTCCCAAAACGGTGTCGTCCAGTTCTCGGCGGCAGATAAGATGAGAGGATTAAGCTGACCAGGCCCTCCATTTCATTTCTCTTGCTTATTCGGTGAGCTCTCATTCTTTCTGAATTTTTATTTTTATTAATTAATTTAATTTTTATTTGCTGTGTTGCTGACTTTCTGGAGTTCATGTTTTATTTTTTTAGCTTTAATACTGAATGAAAATAATCTGGTTGTGTTGCTGTTTTTGTTATAATTTGATATGGTTTTGTTCAAATCAGCAATGTTGGCATGTTGCTTTAAGTTTAGGTTTGTGTTGTACTCATGTTTTCCCCCAAATTACTAAATAAAGATACCTGTTTGAAAAAGAGGAGGATCTATAATTTTAATCTATGTTAATAAACGACTACAAAAAACAACCGGTAGATTGGGTATTAGACTCAACTAAAATGTGGAGAGAACAATATTCATCTTTCTTCGTATCAGTGGCCAGTGGCCACATCAGAAATTGTGTAACTTGCAGCTGAAATTTTTCTTGTTCAAAGTTACTTAATCAAAACTTGTTAGTTGATTTGTCTTTCCATTTACTTTACTGATCAATTTTGTTATGCACACAATCTCTCACACACGCGCAATTGTACTGATCAATCGTATAATAACTGTTAAATTTGTATAAAAATGGCGATTTGTCTCACACCTCATACTTGTATAATAACTGTTTCCATGTTATTGTATAATAACTATTAAAATTGTATAAATACGGTGATTGGTCTAACAGCTCATGCATATGTGGTAAAATAAAATGCCCTTTCTAACACTTACCTTAACTCTGATTTTGCAGGTTAAATATTGTTTCTCTTTGTTAATTTGATGAATGACCCTTGATCTTGAGAATCAAAATTGGGTCTCCTACTAGCCAGCTTTCCCCAGTCACATCTTGCAAATTTGGGCAAAACCATGTGATCAGTTCTTGCTCACAATGTTCTCACATACAGCAGATATATTTATAGTGTATGCCATCATCTTATTCTCATTTCATCCCGAGGGGCCTTTCTATATCTCAAATCCAAAGATTCATACCCAAACGATGGAAAGAAGGTACTAAACAATTTGAGAAATCATCTGTGTCATCTATTTTGAAAACAGGTTCAACCGTTGATGATTCTATGATAAATTCTCTTCTTACATCAATCAAGAATTATGCGAGCGAAGGACATTTATCAAAGGCATTCAAAACCTTCTCTCTTATCAAGCTTCGTGCCTCTTCTACTACTTCCTCTGACCTTATCTTACATTCCATCTGTTCTCTTCTTTTATCTTGCGCCAACCATAAATCATTCCCACAGGGTATACAGCTTCATGCACAGATTGTCAGATGGGGGCTTGAACAACACCCCATTTTGGTTCCCAAGCTGGTCACATTTTACTCAAGCTTTAATCTCCATGTTGATGCTCATATTATCACTGAGAATTCTAATATATTGCACCCTCTACCTTGGAATTTGCTCATCTCTTCATATGTTAAAAATGAACTTTTAGATGAGGCTCTCTCTACCTACAAACAAATGGTCAGTATGGGGATTAGACCGGATAGTTTCACTTACCCATCTGTTCTCAAGGCTTGTGGTGAAAAATTGGATATAGGTTTTGGGAGGGAGGTGCATGAGTCCATCAATGCTAGTTGTCAGGAATGGAATTTGTTTGTGCATAATTCATTGGTCTCCATGTATGGGAGATTTGGGCTTATGGATGTTGCTCGTGACTTATTTGACAAAATGCCCAAAAGGGATGTAATTTCTTGGAATGCAATGATTTCTGGTTATGCTTCCAAGGGCATGTGGAAGAAAGCATTTGAGCTGTTTGAAAGCATGCAGATGGAGGGTATTGGAATTAATGTCTTAACTTGGAATACCATAGGTGGAGGGTGCTTGAGGACAGGCAATTGGACCGGCGCACTTGAGTTGCTTTCTCAAATGAGAATTTGTGGTATTCAATTGGACTCGGTAGCATTGGTTATTGGTTTGAGTGCTTGTTCCCACATTGGAGTAATTAAGTTAGGGAAAGAAATTCATGGTTCTTCTATTCGTAGTTGTAGTGATGTGTATGATAATGTCAAAAATGCATTAATTACAATGTATTCCAGGTGCAAAGACCTTAGGAAAGCCTATACTTTGTTTCAATTGATAGAAGATAGGAGTATAATTACTTGGAACTCCATGCTTTCTGGTTATTGTCGCATGGATCAAGCTGAGGAAGCTTCATTCTTATTTAGGGAGATGTTGCGTTCTGAAATTGAACCTAATTTCGTTACAATTGCCAGCATCCTTCCTCTCTGTGCTCGGGTAGCAAATCTTCAACATGGGAAGGAGTTCCATTGTTACATTACAAAACGTGTTGTGTTTGTTGATTATTTATTGCTGTGGAATGCTCTTGTGGACATGTATGCCAGATCAGGCAAAGTTTTAGAAGCTAAAAAAGTGTTTGATTCAATGTCTACAAGGGATGAAGTAACTTATACTTCCATGATTGCAGGATATGGAGTGCAGGGTGACGGAAAAGCTGCACTGAAGTTATTTGAAGAGATGAATATGTTACACATCAAACCAGATCATGTAACCATGGTTTCGATTTTATCAGCTTGTAGCCATTCTTGTCTTGTAATTGAAGGCCAAATGCTATTCGAAAAGATGCTCACTGTGTATGGTATAACTCCGCATTTGGAGCACTATGCTTGCATGGTTGATCTCTATGGGAGGGCTGGTCTATTAAACAAAGCAAAGGAGATTATCACACAGATGCCTTACAGGCCAACTTCTGCAATGTGGGCTACTCTGATTGGAGCTTGTCGGATCCATGGAAATACAGAGATAGGGGAATGGGCAGCTGAGAAGCTGTTAGAAATGAGACCTCAAAATTCTGGTTACTATGTGTTAATTGCTAACATGTATGCTGCTGCTGGTTGTTGGAACAAGCTAGCGAGAGTGAGGACTTTCATGAGGGACTTGGGTGTGAGGAAGGCTCCTGGCTGTGCTTGGGTTGATGTTGGAGATGGATTCTCCCTCTTTTTGGTGGGGGACACAACAAATCAGCTGAGGCGTGAAATTTACCTTTTGTTGGATGGGCTAACTGAGCTAATGAAAGATGCTGATTATGTGGTCACTGAGGATTATTGTTTAGGCTATGAAGTTTTTGAGTAGAGTAGAAAAAGGAGCTTATACTAAACAAAGGGTTGCTAACATATTTCATGTGAATTGATTTCAATTCTTTTATAGTATTAACTTTTGTAATCTTGAGAGAAACACTTGAAGAACCTTGATTTATCAATTTTGAAGTGAGAATATTCTGCTAACATGGGACCAAAAAGTGGTTTCATGGAGAATGCTTGTGAGACTCGAGTGGAACCACTTCAGCTCATCGCTACTAGAGCTTGATACCAGATGGAATTATATGTGTATATATATATATATATGCTGGTAGTTGTCAAAGGTATTCAATTGTCAATCACGTTGAAGTGGTTGTTTGTAATTTGCAACTTCCCCTCAAATACATATTTCATATTAGAATTGAGAAGGTCTTCTTTTTTTCGTTTTACTGTTAAAATTAATTTGAACAGAACAAGTGCAATGACTTTTTCAGATAAGCTCTATGAAAACAATGAGATTTGCATATATCAAACAGGAAAACTAGTCGACTCTGCGTGGAGCATTTTTCAGAAGAGAAAAAAAAAGAACGAAATGTCAACTTTTTGTAAATACAGATAGTAAGGTAGTATAGAATGTATCAACTGACTTGCTAATTCAAGAAGTGAAGCCTGGGACTAAATGGCTTTAGAGAGTTAATAATTTTCTGTCTAATCATTTAGGCATCCTTAAAAATAGGATAGAGAATGGTCCATATAGAAGGGCACTAATTGTATGTGCCACCAATTTAACTTTCTACATTTGTATCATTATCAAAATTGCATAATTTCCAGAATTCTAACGCTGGAATATCTGACTTTAAAAGCTCCTCTAAGTGGCCCATTATGAAGTCTGGTGAATTGTCCTCTTTGGAAGAATTTAATAGATCATCACTAGATTTTGATTCCATTGCAACATTACTATTCCCCAAACTTCCATCTTAGGTTGGCTCTGCATCAAAATCAGGTTCAAGAGTTTCCGCATGGTGTGACTGTTGGGCAACATCAGACACT
Source organism: Dryas octopetala (assembly GCF_963921425.1). Taxonomy (NCBI): domain Eukaryota; kingdom Viridiplantae; phylum Streptophyta; class Magnoliopsida; order Rosales; family Rosaceae; genus Dryas; species Dryas octopetala. Next base: position 19,188,325 of record NC_141370.1, on the reverse strand, counting down.
GTCATCATCAATGGAGGGCTCTCATCAGAAGGTACCATGTTCTGTTTATCATTTTCTGGTTGGAGTAACTGCTTGCCATTATTGATCTTTCTTCTTATGACAGTGTTCCAGTGGTTTTTTATTTCATTGTCTGTTCGGCCTGGTAGTCTCCCAGCAATGAGAGCCTATCATCGGAAGGAAAAATTATAGGGTATAATCGATAGACTATTACGTGTATAATTAATTCAACGTGTAAGGATATTATTATACGATATATTTATATTAGTAGGGTATAATATTAAATGTTAATAATTATAAATGTTAATAATTATAAACCCCCTAGTTAGAGATAAAATCTCTCATAACCTCTACCCAAAATCTAACTCTCTTATAACCCCCAATCTTACACTTAATATTTTCCTAAACCCCCTAGTCAACTAATACCCAGTCAACTTTGACTCCCCATATTTTAATTTTCCAGTTTTACCCCTTTTGTTTTATTTTCATTTTCAGCCAACTAATACTCTCTCTCTCTCTCTCTCTCTCTCTCTCTCTCTCTCTCTCTCTCTCTCTCTCTCTCCCCTATCTGTTGCCTCTCTCCCCTCTGCGTCTCTCTCTCTCCCCGCTGCTGTCGCCGGCGCGTGCGCCGCCGTCTGGCGACGGTTGCCGGCGAGACCGGTCCCATCAGACTCGCATCTCCTTCCTCTTCCTCCCTATGCCCTCCACGTGCCGTTAAACTAAACGTCGACGCCAGATCGCCGCGACTACGATCGGTGGTGCTCGCCGGCGATCTGCCTTTTTCGACGGAGTTGGAATGCCGGACCACCCAAGTCTTCTTCCTCTCGACGTCCTGAGCACGATGGTATGCTCGGATTCTCCATCCGATCAGCCATGGCGGCAGATCGATGCCACAAAGGCCGCGGCTTCTCCGCCGGCGATCTGCCTTTTTCGGCGGAGTTGGAATGCCAAACCACCCAAGCCTTCTTCCTCTCGACGTCCTGAGCACGATGGTGTGCTCGGATTTTCCATCTGATCAGCCACGGCGGCAGATCGAAGCCACAAAGGCCGCGGCTTCTCTGCCGGCGATCTGGCTTTTCCGGCAGCCATTTCCGTCGAGTCAGGTACCAATATTCTTCTCCTCATTGTACTCTTCAATGCTATGTGTTTGGATTGGACCAATTGCTGATGAATCAAAAAACCCCAAATCGAACCTCATTGTGTGTTGTTGTAACTGTGTATAGGGAACTTTAAGCCTACATTTATTGATTAAACAGTTTCAGTTCGTGAAACAGTTTCAGCTCGTGAAACAGTTTCAGCTCGTGAAACATGAGTTTTAAATGAATTTTGAATGAAATTATGGTTCTGAAATATGATGAATCAAATTTGCAGGTAGAAACAGATCGAGGCAGTGGCGACTGTCGTGTACTCGTCGCGCGTGAGATGATCGGACGACGTTGTATTGTTGGCTACTCCTCTCATCTCAATGGCTTATTGTATTGTTATTGTTTTTTTTTTTTATAAGGTTGCTGTGTTCTTTTTAGTGAAACGGAATTCAGTAAAGGTGTAACTGTTTTAGTGAAGTGTAATTGTTTTAGTAAAGGTGTAATTGTTTTTTAATTAAGGTGTAATTGCATTTTAGTCGAGGTGTAATTGTTTCATCACTTAATTCAGTTTCAGTAAGTGAATTCATAACTGAACTCTTCAATTTAGTGTAACTGAATTTCTGAAATTCAGTTTCAGTGTAATTGAATTCTTGAAATTCAGTTTCAGTGTAACTGAATTTTTGAAATTCAGTTTTAGTGTAATGAAATTCAATTTCAGTGTTTGATTTTAGTTTTAGTGAAATATTGAGTTTTAGCAAAAACTTCAATTTCAAAAAAAAAAAAAAAAAAAAAAAAAACAGTTTCACCAAAATACAGTTACAGTGACGTCAGCATGTGTCAGCATGCGTCAGCGCGCGTCAGCATGCGTCAGAAGGGTAATTTAGGATTATAAGTTTTAGGGGGTTTTGAAAGAGTTTCTAGATGGGTGGGGGTTTAGACAAATTTTTTTGGTGAGTAGGGTGTTTAAAATTAGGCACTATAATATTAATAACATTCACTTATATTATAACACATAAATTAGTTATACCACATGTCAGTGTATTGGTTATGCAGAATAATTTTTCAGAAAAAAACCAATAAGAAATCATCAAGTGTAAAATCAGCCGGTAGAGAAGAACAAAAATACAATAAACTGACAAATGACAATCTTCACACTGTAGAAGCTAGCAACAACTCCCAAAATACATTACATTTACCTTATATCACTAAACAGTAACACAATCATATCGAAGAGAAGATGAAATTATACCTGCGAAAATCAAGGCATTGACCCTACAGAACCAGCTTGGTCAACCAGGCAATGACTTACATATCCACTCCAATCACGTGGCTTGGCAATCAAATTCAACAATTCTAGGTAAAAGTTAGAGTCATTTACTGCGAATTCTCTTCCAATAATTTCTCGACAAACAGAGGGCATATCTTTCAAGACTTCAAGAAAGAGAATAACAGATCTGAATCCAAACAATTGGATACACATAAAATTTGCCACGATGTACGTTTGTTGAGAATATTCTTCCCCTGGGCCTCTTGTATTCCTTTTCGGTGAAGTGGGGGCTAAAAGCCCATCAAACAGAGAAACTACAAATGGGCTCGTGGCCCCATTAAGTCTCTTGGGCCTCTTGTTTTCTATAGAAGCAGATGAAATGGAAAAGTCATGCATGAATTCAAAGTTTGTGGACAGTAGCCCCTTATTTTTGTTAAAGTTGTATAATCCAATCACAGTAATATTCCTAGCTTGATTGATCTTCTTTTTTTGTACTGTATCTGCAAATACATTTAAAAATTTTTTTTTTAAAACAAAAATAAATAGAATCCTAACAAGGAAAATATGATCCTTTAAAATATTAATGTATCTTTGTTTTCTGAACTTTCTTATTTGTCTCAAATATTGTTCATATTGAAAAGGGTGTGAGTATTTCTGTCAAATATATACTTGGAATCTCCAGCTATATATTACTAAATTTTGAGTTTAATATAGACAACTTAGTTATCATCTTTGCTTAACAACAATATATGCACTAGTATATGCATTGTCCCCTCTAAGGTCTAGCATTGACCTCTTTTTCTGGGTATTAAAAATTGAGTGATTGATGTTGATCAGCTGGTTTTGAAAATATGAAGACAATCCAAAAGATCATGGGTTCGGACTCTGGACAAGTTCTGCTCGAAAACTGGAAAGGGAAGAAAGATACAATAAAGATAAGGAATTTGTTTCTGATTAAGTTACGTGTCATTTCAATTATAAGAGTTGAAAAAGAAGATATTTAAACACACGATTTTAATAATGTATATAGACAAATTAACGATGTATAATTGGAGCCTCTTTTAGCATGATTAATTATATATTTATATGACACATAGCTACATGTTCTCGGTAAATTTTTTTTTAATATTTTTCTTGAAGTTTTAAAAAAAAAAGCCTATAGAACGGCCTATTTACAAAAATATATTGTGATACACTTTAATGAGCCGAGCCTTTGACACTGTTCATCGAATAATCAACGTTTTTTTCCTAATGGAATTTCCTCGTTGCTTTTATTATGTATTCATCAAGTTACAACGAGGGGTGGGTCGGTGTTAGAAATCGAACCGAACGGCCCTTACCAACAACAGTGGAAAGGCACAAAACAGATTGTTGCCGATTTGACTTCGGGCGGTTACTGACTTTTCGAATTCGGTTAGGCTCGGTCGGGCGTTGGTGGCGGATCGGTTCGACTTTTGGTGTTTTGTGGGGGTGATTCCCAGACCGGTTTCGACCCCGATTGTGGCGGTGCGGTTCGATAAAATTGCCAATACAAAAAAAAAAACACAGCACGACCGAATCGATCAGTTCAACGTCAGTCGAAATCGATAATTCGGCACAAAATGCCAGCCTAGTTACAACAGCAACAAAGATGGAGGCCCTTCACTTTTCCCTTTGCTTGAGTTCTCTTTCTATAAGATTTTAGGTGGGTGTGTCTCCACCAAGTATTAAATTCCTAACTTGGCAACTTGGCTGTATCAAAAATGACAAAAGAAGATGGAGGGTCTGCGTTTTTTTTCTCAAATAGATTTTTATTTAGATTTTATTTGCTGAATCAACTTGACATAGTTTGTTTTTAACCCTTGAATCCAAGAGCTTAAAAAATTTGTAACTTATTTTCCCCATTATCTTAGCATTAATCCACCGGATCCAATCAAATCTCCTATACTGTGTATGTAAACTGTTCATTACTAAGGCACGTAACTAGTTATAAATAACTAAAAGTCAAAATGAGTTGAAATGAATACAAATGAAATTATTAGACCAAAAAAAAAAAGAATACAAATGAAATTTTGTTACAATTAAGATTAAAAAAATTTGAAATGATAGTTGGGCCTCTGGAAAGACTCTTTTAAGTTTTAACTTTTAACATATAGCCATATAGGTGTAGTTTACATGGTAGAGGAATTGATAGTGGGGTTCGGGCAATGAGACTAGAGTTCACTAAACGGAGTTGAAATTGTAGAAAATGCTTATTGGTATCTTATTAACACAGTTCTGTTTACAGAAGTTTATGCACTAAATGACAATCCAACATTCAACATACAACTACAAATACAAATACTGCACATATTTTACTATGTTTGAGAGGATAAGTGAAGTTGTTTCCATTTCTACTTTCTACTGTGTTTTTTCTAGAGTGAGAAAGGGAGAGAGAGAGAGAGCATTGGAAAGGCTCCTACCGTTGAAAGAAACAGAAAAAAAGCATTAAATAGCTCTCAATTCAGTTGGGAAGTGTTCCAGTTTTTCATCGCACATTCATATTTATTATACCCCCAACGACTTCTCTCCTGCCTCTCATAGCTTACCAACTCTCTCTCTCTCTGAAGAAAAAAACTGAAAGAAAAACTCATTTTTGACTCACAAGACTGTACCTTTGTGGACAATGCCATCTTCCTTTACCAAGACATCATTTTCCGGGAAAATTTCTTGACTTTCTTCCATTTTCCTTCAAAATTCCTCCAAAAAGATTTCTGGGTTTTGCTCAAAACTCCTTTTCTAGCAATGGGTAATCGATTTATTTGCATGTCAAAGAAGGAGACCAAAGATAATGGATCCAGAAGCAAGAGAATGAACCGCTCACAGAGGAAACTTCTGGCCGAAGAAGAGTTCTTGCACAGGCAAGCACTGTCGATGGCTCTGCATCAGCACCAATTGTCTCAGAGGTTTGATGGATCCATGTCTAGGAGAATTGGCTCCACAAGCTCTAGGAGACTCACTGATTCATTCACTAATGAAAAGCAGCAGGTGGGTTTTGATTTGATTCAAATCCATGTCACTTTTTCTTTTTTTCATGATTTGATCTGTGATGAAAAGTGGTGTGGTGATTAATCAGCTCTGTTTAAAGCTAAAAAATGCATAATTATATGCAAAATCAACAGTTAGTCAACAATCAAGTTAATACAAAAAGTGATGTAATGATGAAGAAGTGAAAAAGTAAGGAATTATTTTACTGTTTATTTTGATGCTAGAAAAGTGCATCTCAAAGTGTGGCCTCTAGATTATTGTGCTTTCAAAGATCTTGCAATTATATTATTCTAAATCAGTCTTATGATCATTATTTTACTTTTCTTTATCTAGAAGAAAAAGTGCGTTGGAAGACTCACTTTTTATTGTGACCCATCCAATTTTAATATCACTTGATTAGCTCACTGCTGTATGAGTGTATTTAACTAAATCTGGGAGTGAAATTGAAATAGTATTGAGATCTTTATATTTGGACCATTTGAATCCTTTTATTTTTTTCTCCAGTTATCATTTCAACTACCATACTATTAAACAGCGTTACTTTCCTTTTCCAGGAAGAGCCACATTTTTTATAAGAACTCATCACATATATATATATAATAGATAAAAGTTCATGTTATAAATTGAAGCTGTCATTCTTAGAAGATTTGGCTGTATATGTTGGGATCACCATTGGCCAAGATTGTTGATGCATTGGATTGATAAAACTTTTGTGCCTTTTTGTGTATGATGTATTTTTTTGGTAACAGTGTATGATGTCTTTTTAATTTTGTAGAAATGTGTGGTTATTAACCACTATGAAAATAAATTTGTTTGTACTTGAATTTTGATTAGTTAACCTTGACCTTAACTAGGCTGGAAAATATGTCTAATGTAAACTTATTGGAGGGTTAGCAGAGAAAATTAAGAGAAGAGAAACAGAAAGGAAAGAGGAGAAAATAAATTACAACTCCCCAATTTATAGAGGCCAGAACTACATGATGAACATAAGAACTAACCCTAAGATAAGTACAAAGCATGTATTGTACAAGTCCTAATTTCCCTAAAACGAAAACCTTTCCTGCTGCTTCTTTCTTTTGCTTTCTAGTCTGCTTCCTTTTCTAGCCAATAGATTGATGTAGACAAGCAACTTTTACCAGTCATCAGTTACTACCAAGACGTGGTTGTGCACCATGTCATTTTCAACCTCCCTTGAATTGATTGACACGATTATTGATTTCATTGTCTTTTTCAGGGATCAGAATTTTTGGAGAATATTAAAACAAAAAAATTTATTCTAATACACGGAGAAGGGTTTGGAGCATGGTGTTGGTACAAAACAATTGCTCTGCTGGAGGAAACAGGATTGCTTCCCACTACCTTTGATCTCAAAGGTTCTGGTATTGATCTCACCGATACTAACTCTGTTGCTACGTTGGCAGAGTATTCAAAACCATTGATTGACTATCTACAAAGCCTTCCTGAGGATGAAAAGGTTGCTGTGATTCTATTCATCTCATTACACACTGCAGGCAATATATTATCAAATTTATAATCTATGTTATTCTTGTGCAGGTTATTTTGGTTGGTCACAGTAGTGGAGGTGCCTGTGTTTCTTATGCACTGGAGCATTTTTCGCAGAAAATTTCAAAAGCAATTTTCATCTGTGCCACTATGGTGTCTGATGGCCAGAGACCCTTTGATGTATTTGCTGGAGAGGTAAAATAGCACTTCTAAACAACACCATATGCTTCTTCCTTTTCACAAAATTCCAAGCTATTGTAACTATTTTTCAAACCATATGCATGGAGCTTTTTATATTGATGATTAGTATTGATTTCATCCATGCCATCCATGCCAATTATTTTTGTAAAAAGTTCAAATGAACTTCCAAGTTCCTAGTGAATCCATTATAGAGGAAAGTATGCCAAGTTCCTAGTGAATCCTAATTTTGGCCAGGATCTTTCAATGCCAGTTGTGCTGGAATGACAGAGAGAGGGAGAGGCATATAGTCAGGGCCCAGGGGCTCAATTTTTACCATGTGCTAATAAGAAATAATTGTATATGTATATATGCGTGTGCGTAAATACATATCGGAGTAATGCTTTCTTGCTAGGCAGTTCAGCATAGAGAAAGAGAAAGAGGTGCAGAAAGAGAAAGAACTGCTTCTCATGGGTTTAAATTAGATTACTAAATATATCTCAGTGTGACATTTTTTTTTTCATTTAGCCACTTTCAGGACGTATTTGTAGAGAGAGAGAGAGAGAGAGAGAGAGAGAGAGAGAGAGAGAGAGCTGCTTTTCAAGGGTTTAAATTAGATTACTAATACATCTCAATGTGACATTTCCTTTTTCCATTTAGCCATTCCCAGGTCTTTTTTTTTTTTTTGAATCTCTTGTTGTGGATGCAATTCATTAGTTTCATTTCTTTAGGTTCTCTGATTTTCATGTTCTCAAGAAGGAAATTTGTATTGCAGCTTGGTTCTGCAGAACAGTTTATGCAAGGATCAAAGTTTTTGATTCATGGGAATGGAAAAGACCAGCCCCCTACAGGATTCATGTTTGAGAAGGAGCAGATGAAAGGGTTATATTTCAATCAATCTCCTGCAAAGGTATGTTGCAACTAAAGCAGATAACTTTGTCAAGTTCTTCAAGGTTTCTTCTATCCTAATAGTTTTTCATCACAGGAAGCACTATTTGCGTAAAAGAATATTATGTATGCCCATTAAATTATTTAAAACAAAAAGAGCTAAATAATATAACTGGAAGTAAGACTAGAACATGTGAATGGGAGTGAGAGTGCAAGAGCACTTGTTTTACATTTATACAAGTCCACAGTACCTCCAAAGTGCCCAGATATGTTTAACCACTTTCTTTTTGTATTTATATCAATGGGTGTATGAAAATCTATATTGTCCTTAAGTTTTTTATCAGTACTCATCTGTACGAACATGACGGGCATATGTGCATATCTTTATGAAACAAATCTTTAATTTGTCTTTGACCTTAGTCTGTCCATTTTCTTTTCATAATTATTTATAAAAATAAAACCATTAAGCTAGTAAGACAAGAATATTTCATGCTAGTGCTGATTTTGTGGTAGTCTAGAATGGAAAAAGAAAAGACCACAATGCTCTGATTCAAAAGTTAAGAGTGAAAAGACAAACCATCGCCATTGAAGACAGATCTATAAACAGTTAGGAAAGTCATGAGAATGTGTGTTCTTCTTGTACAGACATTTTACAAATTTTAGATTCTATTGTTGGTCATTGTAACCTCCCAATTATATGGAACTCTGTAGCTACGAATGGTATCCCTATAGCATGAATATCCATAAGCTGAGTCCTGTCCATACTTGATAAAATACTTCTTAGATACTTGATGATATGTATCCAGTACCATATACTCCAAGGAGTATTGGAATCACTTTAAAGTAAAAAATGTAAATTTTGCATACAATAGTTTTAAGTAAAATCACATGAAGGGTTTATAATACATTAGTATATCTTCTCTGTGTCATATCTGTTTCCCGATCAGCATTTATTATGCCTCGTAGATATATTATACCAGTCACTTTTGAAAGCTGAGTCCTAATGATTAAACTTTGTAATTTTGTATCCATACTGTTTTGTTGCCATTATTTTCTGATCTACCCTCTCAGCATATTTATACCCATCTTCCATCAAGGTTCTGGTTGTGAAATGCCATTTCAAAAAACATACACGCACACACAACTCAGCTAGACATTCCTTCTTTTTAAAAAATTCAACTTTTACTCTTCAAATTTGTTTACTAGCAAACACAATGTTTTCAAGTCTAATTATGTTATAATTTTTTAAGCTTTATTTTGAAGTCTAATAATATATTGTTCTCAGAAACAAAGGAGAGTCCTTTGTTTCTGAGAACAATATATGATCATTTAGTCTCCATTAATGCTAGACATTTATGGCATCAAATTTTTAAACTCTACATATCTATGAATTGTAAACAAAGCAATAGAATGGAAATGTGAGCCTCATGTATTTTCTTTTCCCCTCTGATGTAAAATGCTCTCGAAACATTTCATAATAGAATCTTATGGAATAAAAAAATTAATGTAAGTACTTCCAAAACTATCCAATTGAGCACATATGATATCTAGCATTGTGTTATTTCTTTTAACTCAAGATGTTTTTGTGCTTTATATAATGCAAGTTATGATGCAAAACAATTGGCTATGTATTTGATATGAAAATGTCATATGGTGTCAAACATATCACTTTGAAACATGTAGCACCCATATGTTAATGTAGATACTTATAATAGCTTAGAAACATGCATGCGCAAATCAATTCTGACATGGAGGGGAAGGGAAATTTGAATCTACAACCTCCTCTTTAGAGCAGAGATGGTGACTGTATATTGTCAATTGGGCTAATGTCCCAAACACATGTTCATGCACTTGCATGCATGCATAGATGAAAAACTATAACTGTACAGGTGTGCAGAATATTAGATTCATCACTATACAATGAAGTGGAGACTATATCATCTCCACAAATCATAGAACGATTTCACTCAAATGACTTGCATGCTTTATGTGTATTTTTTAAAGAAATTTGTAATGGCAATGAGGTTCTCCTGACCGTATAATTTATAGGTTATTTCTTCGGTATAATCATATTATATTCTTCAATCCATTTCAACATTCTGATACATAACTAATACATGTGTTTCTTCTCCAAAATAAGAACTGAGTTGTGTGGCTTTCTGTATTGGATCCCACCTGGTAATTCCAACTTAAATCGTGTTTGAACCCATGTAATCAGTACCTGGGTTTCTTCACCAACATGATATAATCATATGAGATATTTCTGTTTCTCTTCACCCATTTGCAATTTGATTTAATGTACTTTTTACATTATTTATAACGGCGTTTTATCTTTCCAGGATGTTGCTCTGGCCATGGTTTCCATGAGACCTATCCCACTAGGTCCAATCATGGAAAAACTGTCATTGTCACCTGAAAAATATGGAACTAGCCGGCGGTTCTTCATTCAAACATTAGATGATCGGGCACTTTCACCAGATGTCCAAGAAAAGCTAGTGAGGGAAAACCCACCAGAGGGAGTGTTCAAGATAAAAGGCAGCGACCACTGCCCATTTTTATCAAAGCCACAATCATTGCACAAAATTTTGGTGGAAATTGCTCAAATTCCATAGCTTATAAATCAGGAATGGGATTCCTTTATTTTACCTTATTCCCTTTACAGAACAAAAATGTAGCTGATTTACTTAGTTCTTCAATGTGATCACACGGAAGGCCATGGCTGTATTGTTTAACATGCTGGCCCTGTTGCTTGTATCCAATTTCTTCGTAGTTCACAGATAAAGGAAATGTTGATTTACTTTCTAGAAAAGCAATCCCATGCAGTTGTGTTCATGTGTTTGTTGAGGGTATGGCTCAAGATGCATGATTTACAACAAATGGTCTTTGTTCTCCTCATCGGTAAGCCAAGTGTGTAAGTTGGAGGACTGCAAACAAGCAGAGGACAGAGCTTTAATTTCTTTAGTTTGACTTGATCAAGTTTTGTGCAAGTTTCAGCGGAGCTGATCAAGTTTAATCTCTCCCTCTTCCTCCACCTCTGTTTATCCATCCTTCAAGCACAACCCCACCTCTGCTTCAAAAAGCCAATCCCCCTCACTTGAAACACTTGCAGGGTTGCAGGTGCAGTTGTCACCGCACATACAACCACCGTATGGCACACAATTATTTTTAAAATGGTCAAATCAAGATCATGAGAAAGTAAAAATGTCATGCTTCAATCTCTATCGTCTTGAAAACTTTCCGCACACTAAAACTCTTTTATCTTTGACATAACATGAAGCTCAAAACTCCATAAAGACTGTCATCTTTGAAATTTTGAATTATGTCCAAAGTAGTTGATTTACAATAATGCTAGTCATCAAATTTGCTCACCAAATGACATATCATCCGAACTATATGTAGTGTATCAAGATTTGCAACATACAGGATGCAGAGCCATGGCGCTTAATACAGGGTAACAACTTGCCTCATAAAGCCAAAAGATGCATACAATGTCTCTTGATGGTAAGGGTTCCTTGATAAATGGTACACTGTTCACAATCAGGTGAGGGTTCTTACACAGAACCAGTCCACCCCAAAGCAACACCAAAGTGATTTACAACATTTGGAATTTTAGTATTTTCCAGTGACAAAATACTTCACTAATTAAACTATATATATGGCATAACAATAAAGTTGTGCGATGAAAATAAAAAGTCAACCATCTCTCAGACATTTTCAACTTGTCCCTAGGACTCGTCGTAACTTGGCACTCCAAAGGAGCATGCTGCACCTGGTCCATCCGGCACAAATCGGATCATACCATAAGAAAAATCCACATCTACGGCCAAAAAAGGAAAATCATGTGAGATTGCAACCTATGATTAAGAACTATTTTGATAATGACACATGGACATACCCTCATTTGGCCCAACCAAAAATTCTCCTTTTATGTATACCTCCATTTTCACGATTTCTTTCGTGGAGGCCTTAGGCCACAATAACAGAGATGATTGCCTTGGACACATGAGGAATTAGTTCTCTGACTGAGTGGATATAATCTGTTTTCAATAGGGTAGCAAACCATTACCACCAAATCTTTGAAACAATTGTGATATGGTCATTGTTCACACCCAAGTAGCCCACACCTTTTAGACATAGCACCTGCAAAGATGCAGGTTGTACACCCAAAATGCACAAAGACCCACTTTTCCAAAATAAACTATTTAACCAAAAAGTAAGACTTCCAATAAACAAATAAAATCGCTCTTCTTTAATGCAAATCAGCTCTCGACTCCAATCCATGCTCATAATTGTAAGAGCCCTACCATGAACAAGAAAAGTATGTAAGAGCCTGTTTGGGAGTGCTTTTAAAAGTGCAGAAACTGCTTCCTCAAAAAGCGCTTCCAAGTGCGTTAGAAAAAAATCACTTGGATTTTTTATGAAATTTTTATGAACTTCTAATAAAAGCGCTGCCAGAAATGACACTACTAAGTCTATCCCGAATAGGCCCTAAATGCCACTATTGTAGTGGTTCCTTCCCACACCAAGTACATGCCAAAACCAAATCTTAGTAAAAAATCAATACAGAATTCCCCAACATGTCACCTTACGTCCACCCTGCCATGTATTATAATCTGTCCCCACCACATGCCTCCATGGCCACCAAAAGCTTCTTCTCTTAGACAACATCACCAAAAACCTGACCAAGATTGTCAGACTTAAATATGTTGAATGGGAGGTCAGTCCCCAATGGAAAGACTATGTAGAGTATTCCCTAAATCAAGAGAGAATTCCCTCAGCTAACCAAGTTAAAGTCAAATGCACTAGAAAGCTTTAGCATATAAAACTTCTTTCAACACAAAAATACCTAGCAGACGCAAGGGGTTTTTCTTATTTGCAAAGTTCTGAGTCCACTCATAATAGCATATTCTTTCCCTTTTCCTAGACAGTAGGAATAGCGCAGAGGTCATCTGCTCCATGATGATTACATAGTATTACTATAATCAGGAAAGACAATAATGACCTATGTTTGGTTACTAAAATAAACAGTTGCAATCATCATAGTCAATGTGCATTTGAACATTAATCATGGGCATTTTGGTTGCAGTACCAGTCTGAGACTTGAAATAAATAGCAGAAAAGTCTACTGCAGTTTCCTTTTTTGTACAGTGTGGAAAAAGTAATGCAAGACAAAGAAGGAAAAAAAAAAGATGCAAGTAAACAAGGACTTACCAGACGTGGATATTCTAAGAACCTGAGGATGATTTCTGGACCCACACTTGTTTCTGCTAGCAGAAAGTGAAAGATTCTTAACTACTTACAGATAAAATGAAGGTGAAATAAAAATAATGTGGTAATCTCCATGGCAAGTGATGCAAACCTCAGGGGTACCATGAACAGTAGCACCTCTTTTAGATGACTTCCCCTCACTTACATTTAGAAAGCCATCATCTTTCATATTATGAGCAGTTCCACGGCGACCAAAATGTCTATGGGAACCTAGACAAAGTTAACACAGAGTTTGTGTAACAGAATTGCCAATCACAAAAATGAAGTGTTATTTTAAAGAATGAATTAGATGAAATAAGTTCAGGGTGACTAGTGTCAGGCTTTGAAGATATAACTAACCATTCTCTACATGAGAACTATTACGTCCACCTGTAGGAGCTAAAAGTTCCCCAGTCCTGCTTCCATAAGATGTGTCATCTTTCACTTCTCCATGGGAAACTGGAAATCATAGACAAATAGTAAGGGTATAGTATTTCCTAGATGACAACTACACAACATTCCTCCCTAAGAGTAGCCTGCATTTATGCATTGAGATTTGACTGGGGATGATGATTTAATACAAAAATCATGTTCCTAAAATAGATCATCCATATACTTACAAACACCTGAACATCTATGTATAGCAACAGCCTTTACCTTCAACTGAATCAGAAAGTAGTTGAGGACGTTGTGACACGGAGGATGGCAAATGCTCATCACTAGCATGTGAAATATCAGAACAACGGAGAGGAGTCCAAACACCACGATCAGGTCTATCCTTGTTTCTTGTATGTTTTTCTTGCTTCTCAATAACATTGGTTGTACCATGCAGGTCCTTCTTCGAAAATTTATCAACGGCAGCCCTCTTTCTATCCCCTTCGGAGCTTATTGAGTTAGGTTCATTATTAGAGACATGACCATTCAACCCTAACCGTGCATTGGAGGTCCGAGCCACTCGCTTATTGTCCGAGTTCAGACTGAGAATTTTCTGCTGGGGCTGAATTTCTGTTGAAGCTTGACTTTGGCGTCCCTCATTATTTAAAAGTATACTTCTGATCAATCTTCCACCAGCCTCACGCCTTTGGTTCTGCCTCGGAGCAGCTGAAACAGGAGAACTTCCAACAGATGTTACACACTGCTGTTGTGACATACCCTCAGGAGCCTAGAGGGGAAAAAAAAAAAAAAAGTCCATCACCAACCTATCCAAAATGATAAATTAACTGGTAAAATAGTAGATCATGTCCACGTAATAAATTATTTAGATAGTACGAAGACTCACAGGGGGTATTTCACGCTCTTTTCCTTTAAGAAGTAGGAATTTCTTCCTTCCAGAGTCTGCAATCACAGGGATTCCCAAAACAGAACCGTCAATGGTAGAAATTAAATATAAGCAAACATAAGGAATGCAGCAGAAAGAAACACAGAAATAATGCACATATGTTTTTGTATCTATTTTGGTGTGCGCACTCATATTGGAAGTTCATTTCCTTCCCAAATTTCAGTCAAATGAGACCATGGATCAACTCCAAAATTCCACAATAATCCACCAACCAGAAAAAAACATAACAGAAATAAACATGCTCCTATCAACATTCAACAGATGCTCACATGCATGAACTGCCTTTTCCCAGTATGTCAATGCCACATCCACCTTAACACAAGAGTATGCTATTTACTAGAAATAAAAAGTTTTGAACTTTGTGGCTTTCTTTCTTTGCGTTTAAAATCCAGTATCATGTTTCATGGCAAAAAATAAAAAAAATCCAGTATCATGTTCATCAGAAAATAATATATATTGCATAATGTTTACGTACACATCTTCTCTTTTAAATTTATGACAGATTCAATTGCTGAAAAATCGAGAAAGGATGAATACTAGATACCAATTTCATTTTCTAATGTTTCTCTTCCACTTGAAGCAGCCAAATGATCCTCTCGCCTGGGCACGACAATGAAAGTTGACTTGTCCTTTCGACTTGTATGTTTAGCACTGTCCTTTAATATGTACTGTCAATCAGAAGGTAACTTGAATTTAGCAATTCCCTAATCTTCCATATCACAGACATAGGTGGTACATGTCACAGGGCAAAACAGATGAACAGGTAAACACATAAGAATCGACCACAAAGAGTCAAGAACATGTTTTGCCTCTACAAGCAGAAACCATAGATGAAAGAAAAGATCCTTTGACAAAGGATGCACCTAACAATCCCATTTACAAATTAATCTCCACCTGCTGCACCCAAATTAAAATAATGAAAAGCCCCTTAACTCCATTCAACAGCAGCATGAGTGGGTATTAATTACAAAAATTTCAGTAAAATACAGAATGTCCTCTTCTTAATCTTGATGTGATAAACTGATTTAAGAGTCAACAGAAATGATTCAAAGCAGCAAGTGATGATACTAAGAAAACTGATCAATTATCACTATGTAACAGTAATACTTCAAAAACAATATATCAACTTAAAAAGTATTTCATGGAAATAAATTTATATTGAATAAAAATTTCGGAACTATTTTAAAATATACATATAATGGAGGCATGCCTTTTTCTTCTCAGAAATCCGTTTTGTAGAATTTGAGCCACGTTTGCTAAGAGATGTAGCCCCAGCTCTTCTTCTAACCTTCCGAACAACTGATGAAACCTATTATCAAACACAAATTCAATAACTCAAAGGACCTGTAAATAAAAACTATAAAATAATTCTTAACTAAAGAAAAAAAAACAAATACATTTCACTTTTTATGAATCAACTTAAAATTGTTATGAGTAAGAGGTCAAAAAAAAAAAAAACCCGGCCGGGACTTTTCAGAGCTTGTAGAGTTCTATCTCAATGTAATTATCCATGTTTTCAAAGACAAGTGCATTTGTTCAGGGCTAGCATATAAGAAAAGAAAGCCAAAAACTGTTACTCATACTGTAAATACCCACAAACTTTTATTCATTAGGTAGTTCATAATTTCTTTAAAACATTAGAGATTAGTTGATAAGGTGATTAATAGTGGATTTTTTAGTCATTTAGTAAGTTATTTAGGCCAATGTAGTCAGTCAAAAGCTTACACACAAACTTAAGAGTTTGGCAGGCATTCGCTTATAATGAATCTTATATCAATTATGTTCTCAAGAATGTACTATCAACACACCAACAAATACAAAATAATGTTAGTGTCATTACCTGGGTCCCACTTCCAAAAGCTCGTTTCTGACGAACATATTCCATGAGGGGTGTAACAATAGGAGGCTCTTTTGCACCACCTAACAAAGAAACAGTGAAAGTGTCAAAGCTTGGGACAACTAACTTGTACTGATATATTATTTCAGTAAATATCTTTCCTCGCAAGAAAAAAGGGGGAGGGGGAGGGGGGGAAGTTTGCGGACAGCCAAATATAACTACAGGCAATGCTGCTAGTCTAACAAGTTCTTCCTCAAAATGCTTATGAAAAATAAAACTGAAAACAAAGAAAAAACAATAACATAAACCAAAAAAGGTTTTGCCTCAACTTTCATTGGCCCTTATGTCGCTTTATTTCTTTAATTTTTGGAGAGGGGACGAGAAAATACTGAAGAGTCTCACATCCAAAATTTATAATATGAATATGAGGTGGTAGAAGGTTGCAGGAGAAAAGTAGTGAGAATATCATCTTCCAAATAACATTGATTGTTTACTCATAAGACACATGTACATAGTCTACATAGAGTCAGCAAAAGTATAACGCACCAGCTTGTTCTGCTTCCTTTCTTTCCAGCTGTATTTCTGCACTAGGAAGATGCTCAACAGGCTTTGCAATAAGTTTGAGGAACTCCAAATAATCAGGATCTACATTCATCAAAGATATAGTAATTAGTCATACAAGACAACAAGTTCCATAAGTCAGATCACGTTAGAGCAAGAGCTTTCCACATAATAATTTATTACTCAAAAACAACTACTGTTTTCCGAATTATATGAAGACATTTGGCGATAAGCCTGCGCTTATTTGGAGAGAGTCAAAACAGAAATTCATTTTGATCGAACCACCTAGTTTCGTTTGTTTAGATATATCCATATATCTCTGACTATGAGCTAATAAAAAGACCTGCGATCTTCGACCCCCAATGTCACTACGAACGCCCCCAATCAGTGCAATGGGATGTGTATGTGGTAACATTCATATTTTCTGTTATCTGTTTTATTTTATTAAAGAGAGAGGGGAGAGAGAAGAGTGAAGGAGAAAGAAAGAAAGAAAAAAAGCATAGAATGGTCTTTCAGATAGAAACTAAAAAGAGTTTTAGTTTTTAGTTTTAATACTATTTATTCTTGATCTTCTCTTCCTCACCTATCTCATCTCCATTTTATGCCTCTCTTTTCTCTCTTCTTTCCTTCCTCTTTAATTTAAGAAGAAAAAAAACATTATCAAAAGAGTCCTAACTTGGTACCTTTATATATAGTCCCTTCACGACCATCCTTTTTAGTGCATGGCTTTGGAACACGTTGTGAGGGTGCATATTCAACTATAGCCTTGAACTGAGCTCCTGAAAAAGGAAAAAAAAAATGACATAGTTTAAAGCTTCACAAAATGCTCTGAGATTCCAAAAACAGAATAAGAATGAAATTCTAACACAATGATGCACAAATTATTTTACTATTGCAAGGATCATGTAATCCCCGATCAGTCTCTCCACAGAAAATTTTTTTTTTAGTTTAGTATATAAGAGAATAAAAGAAACATTCGTATACATCAATACCGTAGTAATTCATCAAACAAAATCTCATGCATGAAGTAAGATTCACTGAAGCCATAAACTAATATGTGAAAGCTCTAGATGTTTATAACATGGTAAAATGTAAAATATTTAATTTTTAATTACCTTTCTCATTAACAAACACATGTCCATCATAGAATTCAGCAAACTCAAAAACAACTTCAGGTCGCTTGAACTCTATGTAAGCTCGAGAATACCTCTGATTCTTCTGGCTGCAACATTATTTTAATACAAAACTCTGTAATGAGAAAATGATGTATTCTCTGTTTCTTTGCATAGACAGAAAAGAAAAAATAGAACTTCAAGTTTCATAACATTATTCCATGTCTCATGAGTTCCATGAGAATCCACCTAAATTGATAATCATTCTAGCTAATCAACACAAAAAGTTAAAAAGAAAAATATCTAGAATACTAAAACTTAGTTTCCTTCTTCCCTGGATACTGATTTTAGCAATTGAGAAGAGAAAAGAATAAAACCACTTCCCAAGTATATTTTTGGAGAGGACTTCCCAAGTATTCTTAGATTAGATCAAGTGTGAGAGTGGGCATTCTATGGGAACTCATTAACTGTAAAACCCCATATGTTCTAAATATCGATTTCTTTCTCTTTCCAACACTTTTTCAGGTAACAAACCAAGCATTAGTGTAAAATTTAGTCAACCAAAAGATGGTCCCACCAAACTGACATCCCATAATAATAACTAAAACTCAACAAACTGCAAACAAAAATAAATAAATAGTCATTTGAGTTATAATCTAGAATGCCAAAACATTTTTATTACAGAATTTTATCCTCTTTTCTTTTCGCAGATAACGAAACAAACAAAAAGGAAAATTTCTGTTAACTTCAATTTCCCCATGCTACAAAACAGTGTTAAGAAATGCTGTCTTATAAACTTAAAAAAGTAACAAAAACAGTGTTAAGAAATGCATTTTTGGGAGTGTTTTTTTTTGCTTTTACTATCAAAATCATGATCCAATTTTTGCTTTCAGAAGCATTAAATGAATAATCACTTAGAATACTACCCAAAAAAAAAAAAGCGCCAAAAGAACAGCTCCGACTAAAATCCCGTAACAACAACAAATCATCCAAAATAAATATTACAATCCTATACCTAATTTTCGGGGCCAAAACATTCCCAGCAACCAAACAAGGCATAATATTAAAAAAAAAAAAAACAATAAGATATATTAAAAGCCCAAACATATTGAAAAGGCTTAACCTGTTCTTTCCTGGACGGAAGCAAAGCCAGTTGTAGCGGTCAGAGAACTGGTGGATTTGCTGAAGAAGATCGGACAGAGACAGAGATGGAGGCAAGTGCCGAATCAACACCTTCGTCCTCACCAACGGGTCCTTCATCATCGATTAATTTTTCATTCACAGACACAAAACAATCGTCGGAGATTTTCTGGGTACTTTTCGTTTTCTCTCCCGAGAAAATTGAGATTGGATATTTGGGAAGGCAAGGCCAGCGATTGGGCTAGTGTGGGCCGGGGTCTCTCACAACAACATTTGCTTTGGGCTTTTGGTTTTTGGTCAGGAAGGTTGGACTTCATTTGCAAAGACTTTAATTTTGAGACCCTTATAAAGTTTGTCCTCAACTTCCACCTTTACCCCTCTAATTTAAGATGTTTTAAGGAAAAACTAATAAACTAATAAACTTAAAAATAAAAATTATAGCATTTATTTCTGATATGGGTTTTGTATGAACGAATTTTTTTACTTTTTTTTTTTTTCGGTAATTCGATATCTCAAATTTCAATTTTTTTACTATTAATAAGGGGGATATGATTTTCACACTACACTTTTCTCAACTTACACTTTTACATTTTTTAAAACTTTTTATATAATATTTATAAGGCTTAGTTTGGGATTGCTGTGAGAAAAAACAGCTGTGAAGTAAAGCAGCTGTGAAGTAAAGTCAGCTGTGGAGTAAAGTAGTTGAGTGTTTGGTAAACTATATTTTCAAAAGTACTGTGAGTACAAAAAGCAGTATAAAGATGTTTGGTAAATTGTAATGTAAAACTGTTGTGGCTATTTATAATTACTAAAATGAGGGTATTAGAGATAAAATAAAATTTTCATTGTCGTTGTGATCCACTGCAGCTTTCAAAAGTACCTACAAACTTGCTTTCTATTTTTGCTGTGGGGAGTTGAGAATTTTGGGGCAAAACACTTTTTCATTTTTTTACCAAACACTAAAACTGCTGTGGGTGATTGAGAATTGTTATCCACAGCATTTTTTGGGTTCTCCACAACAATTCCAAACGGGGCCTAAGTTGAAGTCTCAATTTACCCTTATACCACTTTTCTTGAACAAATTATTCTTTATAACAAGAGATAATTAGGCTTAGGTGCTTTAAAAAAACAGTTTTTAGATGAAGACCGGAGTTTTTTTTAAAATTTATAAGAAAATCTTTTTAATTCATAATAATTTATAAAAAAATTCTTTTAATTCATAATAAAGTCATTTTAATTTATAAGCAAATCATTTTTAATTCATAATAAAGTCCTTCCTCGATTTAAAGGGTATTTTCCCCAATTTGAAGGGTTTTTTTTCCCTCCTAGAGTGTAGAGTTGGCTTTGTAAAGGCTGCATTTGCCTAAAATCTCAGAGTTAAAACCTAACATAAAGTCATCAAAGAAGAAAAATAAAATGACTTAATTAAAAATTTTAAATCACTACCAGTCTTAGTCTAAGAAAAACTCATAAAATAGATTGGATTCTAAGTCTCCCTTATAACAAATCCAATTTTCATTATAATCACTAAACCCAAAATCTTAAACATCCTTAAACACTAAAAAATATTTATAAACCTTTAATCATTAGAAACTCAAATAATGACTATCATACTGCACTCTTAGTCAGTAAACCTTATAAACTCTATTGTAGAGTTGTATAGTGTAGTATAACTATGCTAAAAATAATCATTTAGCACAAAATTTATCATAGTCTAGTTTGTGGGATGCATTTCTTTGAAGTATAAGATTAGGGGTTTAAATACCCTCGGGCCTCAACCACAATAAGCATTTTTCTTTTTAATATGGAGAAAACATATGGTACATGCCACACATGGACAATAGAAAAATGACATATGGTGCAAGGACAACACGGAGAAGAGTGACACATAGTAATAGTCCAAAAAAGTTTCAGTGAAGTTGATGCCCTATAAAATTCTAGCGGTGGTTCGGTGAAATTCCGCATGGTTGGGTGGTGCCACATGGCGATAATATCTGGCGACATATGACAATGTATTGGGGGGACATGTGTTAAAAGAGAAAAGCATAGTTAAAATGGGCTACTTTGTCATTTTCAAAGAAATACACATGGCTTACTCTATAGCCATGTATCTTAATATTTCAAATTGAAGATTTGATGAGCAAATTAATACAAATGTAATAATTTATGAAGTAAAATGACTATTTTTTTTTAAAAAAAAAGTGTATTTATAGACTAATATTATTATTAATGAAAAAGTTGGGGGTGCCCAGTGTAACTTTTACAAACCCAAATATACCCCTCAATTTTATCAAAACACAAATTTCTTAAGTCCTAATTAAACCACACATCCGAACAAAATTTCATCTAATCAATACTTCATATTTTGATAATTATTTAAAATCTAACTTATCGAGCATGAAATATTTGTATCTTAATATTTCAAATTGAAGATTTGATGAGCAAATTAATACAAATGTAATAATTTATGAAGTAAAATGACTATTTTTTTAAAAAAAAAAAGTGTATTTATAGACTAATATTATTATTAATGAAAAAGTTGGGGGTGCCCAGTGTAACTTTTACAAACCCAAATATACCCCTCAATTTTATCAAAACACAAATTTCTTAAGTCCTAATTAAACCACACATCCGAACAAAATTTCATCTAATCAATACTTCATATTTTGATAATTATTTAAAATCTAACTTATCGAGCAAGGAAAATTCCCATCAAGTTTAGAATTCTAATAAACATCAACAGTCCGTAATCCTCCAGAATACAACTTGACCTCACAAGATTATTGCCCCACCAGTACCACCTAATAAATAATCTTTTCGTGTTATTGTGTCACTGCCTCTTCGTTATCTTCTCTCACACTGTGAGTCTTTTCTTTCTTAGTTCTTCCTTCCAAGTAAGTCATCTCCCTTACAAGTAAGTCATCTCCCTTAATTATTCTGATTATTTTTTATTTTTTTGTTTCCAAATAATTTGTTTGTCAGACGGGAAAATCCTGGAAAACGACAGGGATCGAAGTCTCTGAACTGTACAGTTTCTGTTTATTTCAGTTGACTGTGTTTAGTTGAGACGATTCTTTGAATTTTGGAATTTGAAAGGGTGCAAATCCACAATAATTATATTTCTTTTTGCTTTGCGTTGTTAGTTTTGCTCCGATTTCTCGGAAACCAAACAGAGTGTCTTTGGCTGACTTAGGTTTTGGCTTTTTCATGGATCATTGTTTTTCCTCTTGCAAATGTTTGTAGGTTGGGCAATCATGTAGGCTTAGTTGTGTGTTCAGTTTAATATTTTGGTTACTTAGATATAGAATTGTGTTCATATGGCTCATCATTTGTAAAGTATTTGTTTAAAGATTCTATTTAGTCAAGGTCCTTGCTTAATTTAGTCTTTGATTTGCTGATTGTTACAAGTATTTTGTACAAATTTATTCGTGTGCATTTTATTTTAGTTCATATGTGTTAATGGTTTGTCACTATTTTAATTTTTAAAGGGAATTAATCAATAATATGTGAAATATGGCCAATTTTTAAGAAAGGAAAGTTGAAGCTTGTTGCTTTAATTCTAATTAATGTTTTTTTAAAGGGAACTTCCTAATTGTTTCTAAAATTGTCTTTTTTGTGTGTGTGCACATGCGCCTTTGCAAAAATTCTCAATTAGATTTGGGCTTGTGTTGCTGGCCCATGGAACTACATATGGCTTACCATTCATGATACATTTCACATTGTAATGCATTATTCGTTCTTTCTTGGGAGTTGTCTCCTTGTATCTTCTGTTTGTTTGTTGTTAATAAAGTTTCTATTTATCAAGAGAAAAAATAAAGGTTTATTGACCATGTTTTGAAATCATTGTCTTTTGTTGAAAATAAAAAAAAATTATGTAATGATGGAAAGGTGATTTGCATGATTTTGTTTATACTGAAGAATGGAGATATAACTTGAGTTTTGCATTAATGAAATATGGATTCTTTTATGCAGTGTGTATGCCATAAAACAGTACAAATTTCCGCTCAGATCCATTTAGTTTTCTAAAGTTCTAGACATGATTTTGTTTGCAAGTATTATGACTTATGTGATGCATACTTTTATTGTAATAAATTATTGACATAATTCTTTTGAAAAGAAAAGTATTGATAAAATGAAATGCCTGCTAGGTATCCTGATATTATATAATGGGTGGAAGCTCGATTGATGATGATTGGGAGATTACTTCGTCATCTAATCTTGTACGTACTGTGGTCTTAGTTGGACGTACTGGTAATGGAAAAAGTGCAACAGGAAACAGTATTCTTGGAAGAAAGGCCTTCAAATCCAGGACAAGTTCCTCTGGTGTTACAGGCACTTGTGAATTGGAGAAAACTGTATTGAGAGATGGACAAGTTGTGAATGTTATAGACACTCCTGGTAAAATCCTACTGACTTCAATTTTATTTTTTTTATTACATTCAATTTGAAATATTTTCTTTTTCTTTGCTAGGAGTAGGGAAACAAATGTATAGAGTAGTTGCACTTAGGAACCTAGTGCTAAGAAGTTACTATCTCTCATTCTGTTGACTTGTTTGGTACAGGTCTTTTTGATTTTTCTCTAAGTTCAGACTTTATTGGCAAAGAAATTGTCAAATGCATTGATATGGCCAAGGATGGAATCCATGCAGTTCTTATAGTTTTCTCAGTTAGGACCCGCTTTTCAAAAGAAGAAGAAGCTGCACTTCGTAGCCTGCAAACTTTGTTTGGAAGCAAAATTAATGATTACATAATTGTGGTGTTTACTGGGGGAGATGACATTGAAGAGAATGATGAGACATTGGATGACTATTTGGGACGTGAATGTCCAGAGCCTTTAAAGGTACTCACCAACATGTAAACTTGTTCTTTTGCTTTTCTTTTCTCGTCTGTAAGCTGTTATCTTTTCTGTGATATTCTTTTAAGTATAGCACAAAAACTCTCTAATCTGCCCTGATTCTAAAGTAAATTTAATAAAGAACAGACATCAACTGACAGAAGCTTTCCAATCTAACAGGATAGTAGAAAGAGAAAGCTCTCTAAAATTTGCTGAGACCAAAGTTTAAAGGGCTGCCCAAAATCTAATTTGTTCCCAAATTTAATCCACTCCCAGCCCTATATTCATAATTTCTTGTATTTCATTCCATCCACAAGGCAATAAGCGATCTCTATTGTCATAATGGTTCTCCTTTTTCTTTATTCTTACTTACCATCTGTTTCCACATAAGCTTCCTTATGCATCATTCTTATGGAAGAGCCTGTATTTTAGTCATATTTAATTGAGACTGATTTCAGCAACTCCTCCCTTTTCAGTTTGTACATCAAGTTTGCATGAATTGACCAATAAAATTATTTCATCTCCAAATTTTTCATATGAGAAGTAGATTTTGTCATTTTTATTATTATTTATATCTTAATTTATTTTTGGCTGGAGGATGTCAAAGTTGGTTTTGTATACATATTCCAGGACTAAGTGGACTTCAAAGATGTGCCAGAAAGTTCCATTTTGTTAAGATTAGTAGTATCCTGTAGATCTCATAAAATTGGCTATTAGTAGCATGGAATAATGGGAGATCCTCCAAGGGAGCTTTCCTGAATCTTATTTCTTAGACATTACCATTCTTCTATTATTGCATATGGTTTGTAACGATTGTGTACAGTTTTTTTTTGGTTAATCTATTGTTATCTTGAATATAAAGCTAACATCTATTAGACAATTTAATCAATTCTTGAATTAATTTAGGAAATCCTTGATTTGTGTGAAAATCGCTGTGTGCTTTTCGATAACAAGACTAAGGACGAAAGTAAGAGGGTTGAACAAGTGCAGCATCTTCTCACTCTTGTAAACAAGGTCATAGCACAGAATAGTGGACGTCCTTACACAGATGAGATATTTGCGGAAGTGAAGGTACTTTACTTTTTTTAATTAATAATTATTTTTTGAAATTCACAATGTTTGTATGAAAATATCATGATCAAAATTTTACTGCATCTGACAGAAAGGGGCAATGGAATTCCGTGATCGACAAGAAGAGGTTAATTCCTTGCAGGGGATCAAGGGGTATTCTAAACGAGAAATATCAGAATTGAAGGATCAGATGGATCGTGCATATGATGAGCAGCTTAAACGAATTTCTGAGATGGTAATAGATTGCCTTAAGTTTTTGTCTGTCTTTTGTTTGGGTTTAACAATTGTTCTTGATATAATTTATAGTTTTCTTAATTGGTTAAAACTAGAATACCATGTGCAGCTGCACTATTGCTCATAGTATTGACCACCCACAGTTAAAAGCAAGAGCTTTCTCTAATATTAAGAACCTATATCTTAATATTTAGTAAAAGCTATTAGCACTTTAGCAGTCACATATTTTTCATGTCATTGATTGCCTTTGAGCATATTGCTAGTACCTTTTAGACAAGTTATGGCATATAAATTTGGGATAAATGAAATCTTGCATTCATTTAGTAATTTCAGGCCCAGGGTTGTAGAAGTGTGCTGCTATCTACACACCCATATTTTTCTCACCTCACACCCCTTCATCTTTTTAATTTATACAATTTCTCAATACACACCCCTAACATTCTCAAAAAAACCCTCATTACACAAGGGGATAAAAAAAAAAAAAAACCAAAACCCAGCAGCCCCCACCCCCGAGACCACCCTCCCTCCCCCACCCACCCATCCTGTCAGCGCCGTCCCCACCACTTCCCTTCTCTCTCCCCTCTCTTTTTCGGTCTGTTGCAAAGGGAGGCTGGCAACCTTGATGGCCTCCAGATTAGTTGTAGATTTCAAACACCATATTTTTTTATAATTGTCAAAATTTGATTAAACTCTCTCTCTCTCTCTCTCTCTCTCTCTCTCTCTCTCTCTCTCTCTCTCTCTCTCTCTCTCTCTCTCTCTCTCCTCTCTCTTTCGGTCTGTTGCAAAGGGAGGCTGGCAACCTTGATGGCCTCCAGATTAGTTATAGATTTCAAAACACCATATTTTTTTGATAATTGTCAAAATTTGATTAAACTCTCTCTCTCTCTCTCTCTCTCTCTCTCTCTCTCTCTCTCTCTCTCTCTCTCTCTCTCTCTCTCTCTCTCTCTCTCTCTCTCTCTCTCTCTCTCTCTCTCTCTCTCTTCCACCCCAGTCCTTTCCTCTCCCTATATCCCATATTTGTTTGATTTGGAGTTGGAATATGTGCAATTAACCAGTATCTCATCTATCTGTGACATGAGTACTATGCTCAAGTCTGTGGAATCTATTTCATACCCCCAAAGCATGTGTAACAAAGTTGGGTTGGCTTTAAATCTGGTTTGCTTGGAGTTTAGGGTGAAAATTTGAAATCTCTTCCAGTGTTTTAAAGTTTTATAAATAGAATGAGATGAGTTGAGTGACCATCAATAAGTGACATGTAATATTTGAGGGAGTTGTAGGGGGGAGTACAAAGAAGGGTAATAGTTGGCAATTTTGTTCATGTCACGTCTTCTGAGATTTAAGACATTGACATCTTATGTTTCTAAATGCACATCCACTCTAGACATTCATGCTTATGTTCTTGTGAAATAATAGGTTGAAGCATGATGACAATATACCCTTCCCTCATGCTTAGTGATAACATTTTGAAGAGAGAATTTTCCTGTAAGCTACCAAACAGCAGAAGTTTTGTTGAAAATAATTTTTGGCCATTCAATTTTTTCTTTGCTGGTTGTTTGAGGCAATTGAATGATTGGGTAATAAAAGAGTCCAAGGAGGCTTTACTGATAAATTTCACTATGTTTGGCTTTCTGATAAATTGCATTGTTTTTTTTTTTCTTTTTCTAAACAATTATATTGCTTAATTAACCAGATGTGATTTAAATAAATTGTCTTTATGCTTTGTCTTATATTTTTGTTTCTTTGAGCCTGGGCTCTATTAGTGGATGTTTAGTAAAGCATCATATGTTGGTAGGGCCCAAAAAAATGCTAGCATGACAAGAATGGGTGTATATCTCTATTCATTGATCATGATGATATATTGTTGTACAGGTTGAGTCGAAGTTAAGAGAGACCACTACTAGGCTTGAACAACAGTTAGCAGATGCCCAGATGGCTCAACAAAGGTCAGATGATGAAATTCGAAAGCTTAGAGATAATCTAACGAAAGCAGAGGAGGAGCTTCGTAAAAGAGGTGAAACGAAGTGTGCCATTCTATAATGTAATTATTGATAAGATATGTGGTAAGCAAGAATGATCATCAACTATCCATCTCTTTTCCCCATCTAATTGTTGTTTATGCGGAGTTGCAACAACATTTTGTGACATCAACTGATAATGATTATGGTTTGATTGTGTATGTAAATGTGTAGGATGCTGGCCTAAAGTTCAATATATATATATATATATCTATACATATATATATATATAGATTTTATCTTCATAATATGTATTGTTGTACGTGTCTACAATGTTCGCTTGTCATTTCAGCATATGTTTCAGTTGCGGGCCTTTATTTGTTGTCACCTGTCAACAAATTCAAGGGTTGTGATGGGATCAGCAACTGAAACAACCCCTCTAATTTCAATCTAGATTTCTATAATAAGTTATATCTAATTGTTTATTTATTATAAGGGTTAAAAACAAAAATAGTCTATGAATTTTACAGTGAATCTCAATTTGGTCCACTAACTATAAAATGTGTCAATTTAGTTCATGAATTTTTCAAGTTGTACTAAAGCAGTACAAACGTTAACTTCCATAGAAAAATTTAACGGAAACTGGTCATGTGCACAGCAAGTGGTCACATTTTCAGGAGTATTTCAGTCCGTTCATCATATTTTCATGTGACCAATTCCGTTCAATTTCATATGGAAGTTAACGTTTGTACTGCTTTGGTACAACTTGAAAAATTTGTGGATCAAATTGACATTTTTTATAGTTAATAGACCAAATTGAGAATCAGTGGATCATTTTTATATTTAACCCTTATTATAATGCAATTTTAGTGGATAGTGGAACTGTGGAAGCTCGTAAGGGCCTTAATCCAAGACAAGGTCCTTGCATTGAGGGAATACACACCAATAATGTGTATCAAGCTAGCAATAATAACAACTGATTGCTGACTCAATCATTCTAATTAAACCACAAGAATTACAAAGCATCCTCACCTCAGTTCAGTCAGCTCCAGCGTCAATGATTTGGGAAATGGGAAGTAGTAGGGGATGCTTCGGCTACTAGCTAGGAAAGCAGTAGCACCAGCTAGAGCTTGTAAAGTTACTTATCTTAATGTATAATAATCGGTTCTTAAGTGTATATGTAAGACAGACATAATACTTCAGTCGTCTGAGGACACTAGTGTCGACTTATTTCATCTCATAATTTGGGGACCTCTGCAACCATACATATCATTAGTTAAAGATGTCTCATAATCACTGCCATAATTGAATGATTAAAGTTGTGCAATACTATAATAGAAATTAAAGCTGTTCAATTTTGAGCCTCTTCACTAATTGGCCTTGTACACAAATTTTTTTACCGCGAAACATCTTTGCTATTTTGGTTCAACAGGGTTATGCTTGTTTTGTCAATAATTAATTATATACATGCTTGCTAGAAGAAATTAAAATGGTGGTGCAAGCAAAGCCAATCTCCTCCTTGACAATACAAGATTGTTTATTGCAGTTAACTTGAGCTCAAGTTGATAAGTGGTATACAGCTACAACTGCAATCATCACAATGCTGAGAGGAAACTTTGTCTGATTTTTTAACATATCCACCCCCAACTGGTTTACACACAAATGGGTGGTTCAAGAGCATAGCGGCTGTGAACCTTTTTGAAGGGTTCCTCACAAAGCACTTTCCCAAAAAATCCTTAGCTTCTTTGGACAGCCATCTAGGAACAATGGGAATTTCGTAAGCAATCCGAGGCTTAATGTCCTCAAATTTCTTGTGAGTTTTCATATCCCATGGTAGCATACCAGTTAACATCTTGAAGACATCACAACCTAAGGCCCAGATATCAGAGGGCTGCTCCTGAATTCCAAAAACCACTGCTTCGGGAGAGAAATACCTTTCAGTGCCTTGTAGTCCACAACAAGGCTTCCCTCCATTCCATTTAGCAGCACTCTGTCAGTCCCAAGTCCCCAATTTTGGGCACAAGTTGAGTACCAGAGGTGGAAGTAGTACTAGCATCACTATTGTTCGGCCTTACAAGTAATATATTCTCAGGCTTCACATCACAATGAACATAACCCTTTTCATGAATGCACTTAAGCCCTTGCAGAATACATTCTGTATACTTCCTTACTTCAGATTCACGCAACCCAAAACCCTTGGAGTTTGCTATTAAATCCCCAATCGTTCCTCCCGAGGCAAACTCCAAAAATATATTGAATATCGGAGCGCCGTCACTACCAACTGTCACATCATATCCATAACAGTCAATCACATAAGGGCAATCAATAAAAGTGTTGAGAAGTGCTTTCTCCCTCACCAGCTCGGCGGAGACAGAAACCTTTGTGGATTTCACCGCCATAATCTGAGGCAAACCCTCCAACTGTGAACTGGGTCTCTTCAAAGAAGCCAAAAAACCGACCCAAAGCCGCCTTTGCCGAGCATTCGCCCTCGAACCCACGCATCACCACTGACATACATATCCTGCTCTGCCTCTGAAAGCTCTGCTCTTTTCCTCTTCAATGTCGGCATTCTTGGTCTAACAGTAACGGAGAGAAAGGGAGAAACTCAAACTGATTGAAAAAGGAACAAGTTAAAGGTGGATGATTGATTGAATGGATGAAGAAGACGTTTAAGGTTGATGAAATCTGAATGTGTGGAAGTGTTTTCTTGAAGCAGAGTTTTGAGCCTGTGAGTGTGCGTGTGTGTACAATGTTTTGGAAACTCACTATCGCAGAATTTGATTTTTCCTGGTGGTGAAAGGAATGGTGAGTGTGTTGGGACATAGAGATTATAGAGAGAAATAGAAACCTAGTAACGGTCGGATTAGTTGCTTTCGCGGCCTTTTCTTTCTGGTCTTGCAATTAAGAGATCACTACTCACTAGCTTAGAATCTGAAATATCTTGCGTATATCTCACGTCACCGGGATTACTGATAAGAAACAATCATGACCGTTGATATGGTAAGCGTGTTTTTTTTTTTTTTTTTTTTTAATTTTTGAAGTCATACTATTTTACGAACAGACCAGTATGGTGGCTCTCTTGAGAATCGTTGCCGATATTCTCTGGAAATCATTGAAGGTTTGGCTAATGAGATAGAGCAGATAGTTGGGATTAGATTATCTACATTTAACGACTATATGGATTCAGGGGATTAAAATTTAAAACCCGAAAGCATTAGGCCTTTATATGGTTGAACCAAGAATGAAGACAGCTGGAGAAAGAAGTGAAAGCCTGGACAGTCTTCTACCAATGAAAGAAGCTTTTTGCTGCTGGTGGTTTTGGGCCGTGCAGATCTTATAGCTTATGGTCGTTGGTTCTTGGCTAATCCAGATTTGGCAAAGAGATTTGAGCTTAATGCTCCTCTAAACAAGTACAACAGTGATGCATTCTACGTGTCTAATCCGGTTACCGGTTACAACAGTGTAAGGAAGCTTCAACACACTTTTGGTAGGTTTATTTATTCATGGTTGTAATGATAGTTTCTGCAAATTTTGTAGGTTTGGTGACTTATTTTTAAGTGTGTTGCATAATTTGCATTGACGATTCAATTTTGATCTAAAACTATATGAAAACAAAAAACAAAAAACAAAAAATCTGACCAGTGCTTATTTCAAATAATTTTGACCAGGAAAAAATTGCCATTTTAATATGACGTCATCAGACTCGTCAATTAATTTGAAAAAAAAAATGTTTGGAATAGACATTCAGCAACGGAGGACTGCTGTCCTATCCATCAACCACAGATTTCTCAATGGAGGAGTGTTGTCTTGTGCTTCCTACTGAACGTATAAAGACCAAATCCAAGTTGTCCTATCCATCCGCCACAGATTTCTCATTGGAGGCGTGTTGTCTTGTGCTTCCTACTGAACGTATAAAGACCAAATTGGGTCTTCCATCATTCCCTGCACTTACTAATTAACAAAACAATCAGAACTCAAAAGACCGAAAGCATGGGCAAAAGCCAAGTGCAAGATCAGCTAGCAGAGGAAGTGAACTCTGATATGTCTGCTCAAGCTCCCACAATCCCTCTCCTTACTCCTTACAAAATGGGAAAGTTCAATCTTTCTCATAGGTACTTAATCTTTTATACATCATACAGTGATTTATACTTCTAAGAGCCCAATAATGTGGGTTTTATTTATTTATATAAATTTGGTATGTTGGTTTCAGCATGTGTTCTTTTTTCTTTCATCATTTCATAATTGGTTTAGTGCTCGGTTTCTTAAACTTTGTTGAGGTGATCATGATTTCACAGGCCATATAAGTGTGATTATGATAGTATGCTGCCTCCTACCAAACAAGTTTGATGCTTGTATTTGTAAATTATTAGTTCTTTCTCTTCTTCAGAAATTGTTTTAACATCATTGACAAGGCAGAGATCATTCAACAATGTTCCTCAGCCACTTGCCACCGTATATTACTCTGTATTTGAAACTTATATTGTTCTTTGTCTTTTCCAGAATTGTTTTAGCACCATTGACTAGACAGAGATCATACAACAATATTCCTCAGCCACATGCAATCTTATATTACTCACAGAGAACGTCTGAAGGGGGTCTTCTGATAGCTGAAGCCGCTGGAGTTTCTGACACAGCTCAAGGGTAATTTTAAAGAAAGTAGCTTCGAGTTTCTTTTATGTTCGATTTTAAATGACAAACATACATATGAGTTTGTTCTTTCTTCATTTCAAAGTTTTATGTGCAGGTACCCAGATATGCCTGGTATATGGACAACGGAGCAAGTTGAAGCATGGAAACCCATTGTTGATGCTGTTCATGCTAAAGGTGGTGTCTTCTTCTGTCAGATTTGGCATGCGGGCAGGGTTTCGAAGAGCAGTGCGTTTCTGACATACACCTTTATGACTTCATTTCTATCATATTTATGACAAACTAGACCATTGAAGCATCAGGAAGCTGATTTTTCTTTTTAAAACTTAATTATGAAAACTGAACGTTTTCAGCCTCAATTTTTATTGGGAGGAAGAAGTTTGATATATTAAAAATAAATCAGAAATTCAGAGCTAGTTTAGCATGTGCTCTACAACAGAAGAAGTGAGTGGTTTTTACAGATGATATTGTTGCTCAATTGGCATAAAGTTTTGAATTGTAAAGGTCCGAGGTTATGTTGATTGATGGAACCATTGTGAGTTGAACCAACCTGTAGAATAACATGCAGGATTGTCTGCAGATAATATTTATGCATAATTGCTGTATTTTACTATTTTTTCTAAACCTATCTGGGAAAGAATAGTACACAATTTTTTAATTATGATAATGTATTGGTGCTGCTTCTGCTTCTGCTGCTGTGGCTGTTGTTGATCAATGGATTCCTTGAACACAATCTATTGTGTTCGGATTGTGATTCTATCTCTATTTTCTTACAGGTTTTCAGCCAAATGGGCAAGCTCCAATCTCTTGTACTGACAAGCCTCTAACCCCCCAACTGCTATCTAATGGCCTTTATGTTGCTGAATACACACCTCCAAGGCGATTAAGGACAGATGAAATTCCACAAATTGTCAATGATTTTAGACTTGCTGCAAGGAATGCTATTGAAGCTGGTAATTTATTTTTGAATTAAATACGAACTAAAATTTACGATCTATCAACTATCATTTTTTCCTTGTTTCAATTAAGTTGCTAACATCTTGGGTACACTGAAAATATTGTTTGACATATAGGCTTTGATGGGGTTGAAATTCATGGGGCTCATGGCTACCTTATTGATCAATTTATGAAAGACCAAGTGAATGATCGAACAGACCAATATGGTGGATCTCTAGAGAATCGTTGCCGATTTGCTTTGGAAATCATTGAAGCTGTTGCTAACGAGATAGGAGCAGATAATGTTGGAATTAGATTATCTCCATTTGCCAACTATATGGAATCAGGGGATTCAAATCCGAAAGCTTTAGGCATTTATATGGCCAAATCCTTGAACAAATATGAGATCTTGTACTGCCATATGCTTGAGCCACGAATGAAGACAGCTGGAGAAAAAAGTGAAAGCCCGGACAGTCTTCTTCCCATGAGAAAGGCTTTTAATGGTACCTTCATTGCTGCTGGTGGTTTTGACAGGGAAGATGGGAACAATGCTGTGGCTGAGGGTCATGCAGATCTTATTGCTTATGGTCGTTGGTTTTTGGCTAATCCAGATTTGCCAAAGAGATTTGAGCTTAATGCACCTCTAAACAAGTACAACAGAGATACATTCTACACATCTGATCCGGTTATTGGTTACACTGATTATCCATTTCTTGAAAGCAATGCTTAAGTTTCCAGCAGCGTACGGAATTTATTCCTGCATTGATCTGCTTCAGTGTTTTCTTGTTAATTACTTGCAAGGTGCAGTTAAAAAGAAAAAAAGTGAATAAAAGTTCAAGGGGCAGAGGTTCGCTGACCGAGTAACATTCTCATTTGGCATATTATGTCTGCGTTGAACATGTAAACTGATATCTCTATCAAGTGTTATAGCTTTTGGCTACTTGAACATGTAAACTGATTGCTGGCCAGTCAATTCAATAAAGATGCATGGTCTGTGTTTTGGTTCTTACAAACTCTTGAATCTTCTCCTTTTTGCGATGATCTTAATATGATTTGTGTAATTTAACAGACAACCAAGAAAATAAGTACAAATTCAAAAGTTTTGGCTCTAATTCACATTCATTTTCTGTAGCCAAAACACATATTTGTTCAGGGAGTTTCAAATGTTTCTCACATTCAAGGCACTATATGCTTCCAAGTGGCCACTACTCAAACACTTGAAACTATATGGATGTGATAATGTGGAGATTTTTGCTGCAGATTTGTCAATGTTTCAAGAAGAACATAGAGCTAATTGATAGAACTAGTGGCAGGCAAGGAAGATGATGCAGGAAATGAGATTGCTTTCAGCCAATTGCAGCATTTGACCCTTGGTTCTCTACCAAGTGTGCAAGGCTTTTGCTCGGAAAATTGCGTTGTCAAATTCCCGTCCTTGAAAATATATAATAGGTGGTACCTCACACCTCAGTTCAGTTTCTATTTCTTATTTCGATCTCCTACTTAATTTCTTCGCCTTTATATAAAAGCTTTCAGTAAATACACTCTATCTTAATTGTCCAAAGATATCTTTTGTGTACAAGTAATTTTATTATTTGAACGTGGAAACCAAATTCCTTTGACAATGTCGTCACCCATGATTGTACATGCAAAGGTGATCGAGATACATAAAATCAAACATGATGTATCCTATATTCCTATTACAATATATTTACATTCAAAATAGTATCAGTTTAGGAACTTATTAAGGAACTCTCTATGCTCATTGTCTCACCACCGAGCCTCACCTTTGCGCTCTCTGCATGCACTTCCACTATCTATTTGAAAAAGGCTCTTCCAGAGTTTTTTTTTTTTTTTTTTTTTTTTTCATTTATTCGTATTGTCTTCCTCAACGTAGCATGTCTATTTTAGCTGGATTAACTTGCATTTTATAGTTTGCTTTGCTCATACATAATTTGTTTTTTGTCAAATTGTACAAAAATTACTCACATTGTATACCTAAAGATGGGCTTCTTTCGTGGTTTCTTTGATTTTATCTCAAAACCTTGTTTAGCTTTGTTTGATGTTGATTGTATGTATGGCAAAGGCTTAAACTCTATAATTTTTTATGCTAATGTTGAAGGAAAGGTATTCTCATGATCATGATTTTAACGAATGCTTCTCTTGAGTCAAACCCTTGTTATATTTGGTGATCCATTACGTGGAGGATATGTGATGTTTCCACTGTAAAAATTGTTGGTCATAAATGAATGAATTCCTCATGTCAAGCCCATCGTTTCAAGTTTTTTCTTGTCCGAGTTTGTGGGAGAGAGAGAGAGAGAGAGAGAGAGAGAGAGAGAGAGAGAGAGAGAGAGAGAGACTTAATTCCAAATAAAACATTAAGAGATTAAACCATCACATATTAATTGAAGTGATATGTCCATGTCAACATAAGCTGCATATCATGTAAAGTCATCTAAATGTGGTCAGATAAGATGACCCAATCTGAACTTGCTCTGGAAAGTTTCACTTATTTCTAAGAAATTAGAAACTGACATTTATGCTCACATTATTTGATGACTCTGGAATTATTGCCTTATTAAATCTCCTCTATGTGTGTGTATATACATTTTTTTTTGAAATGATATGTGTGTGTATATACATTGAAATATAAGATGTGATATTATGTGCATGAAATTCGTATACATACATATGTACAAAATATTTTGAGATTTATTTACATGATTAACTAAATGGAACACTTATTTCAACTGAAAAAACAAAAAAAGGCTGAACTGTGAACATAATGGGGAGATTTCAGAAACCATCATCTTGAACATTTTCAGGAACTAGTACATCAAAATCACTTACAGTCCATTCAGCAGTCTCTCCTGCGCGACTGACATATATTTCTGTACCAACATTAATTGAAGACCATGCACGCTTTGCTGGTTTTGTTCCTGGGTCCTGTGCAACAAGTTCAAGAACAGTCAGCTAATAGGAGAAAATGACTAACTAAAATAGTTGCTGTAGAAATTGGAACCCACCCAAAACTATTTGGCAATGGGTGTAGAGGTCCAAGACCTTATATATACCTGGTAGAAGTACAACCGGCTAGAGAGGGCCCCCACATCAAGTTCCCATGTCCTGGGATCTCCAACCCATCCCTCTCCATGCTTTCCAGGATACCCATGTACAGCCCATTCAGAATGTGGAAGAATTTGCACCAATTCCTGTGCTTGTGGATTGCTATACGGGTCACATATATCATATGGTTTCTCCAAATATTCAGCATTTCCAGGTGCACAATAGAGATGATAAGCAGAATATGGAAACCGAGATGTTTCATTTCTATAAATTGTATCACCAGTAAGAGTAACATGGTAAGGCGGGCAGGAGACAAGGTTATCCGGCCGGCACCAGCTTGTAGTCTCTGGATTTATTATCATTTCACTGTATCTAGTCACATCTGTCAGAACGTTACCATCACATGGTTTTCCATTGTTCTTCCAACAGCTTCCTATATCAAGGAGATAAAATTGACTGTTGCCCCCTCCTCCATATTTAACATCAAGTGTCAACCTTACTTTGAAATTTGGAGAGACTGGCAACTGAAAAAGGAAAATAAGATTATACTATGAAGTGCTTCTGAGGTATGACTTCAAATTTTGAAATATTGATTCACAAGGAATCAAAACACAAAGAATTCATCAAATATGCAAAATTTTGATGTACTTTTCCTGCAGACTAAATATAAAAGTGCATACACCATATTGGATCTGAAGTGTTCAACTAAAAAATTCCTATGTCCAGTCAAGACGTATGGGATGACAAATGTTAATGCCAGAAAAAAATAAGTAAAGCTGAGGAATCAACCTTTCTCATGATGCCACGACCATCATAGTGATAACCGCCATTAGGCCCTTTTGTTGCATCTGAACGTAGATACAACATAAGCCAAGGATACTTTTCAGATGTTGTCAATCTCTGTGAGAAAATCCAACTTCCCGTGCTCAAATTTTTCTGCCATGAAACTGAAAAGTAGGAGTTCTTCCCTATACCTTTGCTCAAATTGGCAGCAAGATCATAAGTTCCATAAAATCCACCAATTAACGACAACTTTTGGTCCCCATAAGAAGCCAATCTTGAGTAGTTATGGTAGACAAGTGGTTGATTCATACAACCTTCACCAAAACATGGAAAATTCCTCTCTGTTACAATTCTGCTTACATGCTTGCCATTTTCAGGACAAAGAGTAGTGTTCTTGTCAAAATTTCCATTCTTAAGCATGACCATCCAAAAGTGCCACGGATCTGATGAATCATGAACCTCACATAGAGAAGCAAGATACAGTTCTTTTTCCATTGCATACAAGTCAGGGTCTGTGTATGGCTTAAAATCCCTTACAGGAAACTTATCACCAGCCCTTAAGTTGTTGTCTGATTCATTTACTCTGTGATGAATCACGCACTTATTGCCCCTACCTAGACGGGTGCGATCCAAAGGATCTGATAGTTGAAACAAACAGGATTAATAAGAAAGCCAACTCTAAGTAGAAGGCAAATTTTGGATTATATTTAGTCCTAAACAGAGTACATTGATCATGAGATTTCAAGAAGTTCACATGTAAGGGGAGGGGGGTGAGGTGTAATATGGACCGTATGAAAACAGAGCACAAGGTGTTGACCATGAGTTCAAAATTGCAGCAACTAATTTCCACCACAAAAGAACAACCATACGATGAAACTATGTAAAGAAACAATAATTTTATAGTACTATAGTCTTACAACTAAGTTTTGCATGAGTGTAGTTGGTACCGAATGACACAAGCCACAGTCACTAATTGAGGAATCAAGTTTTGATTCACATCAAGATAGTTCTAAATCCATAAATTATGCCAGAAACTTTTCAAAATAACTACCAGAAGCCCAAAAATATGAGAAAATTACAAACCAAATATCTTATTCGAACTAATTTCATAATTCGGTAGTGATTTGAGAAAATTGCATCATTTAGAACAAATAATGAAAAGTGGAATAAAAAGGGTACATTTGGCTTCCAATTATTGATCTTCAAGTATCCTCAAGAATTTTATTGAAATTGGGCAACAAACAATGATAGTCTGATAGTACATTATCCAAGTTCATGCTGGTTGCATGAGCGTAGTTGGTGCCAAATGACACAAGCCACAGTCACAAAATGAGGAACCAAGTTTTGATTAGCATCAAGATAGGTCTAAACCCGTGAATTATACCAGAAAATTTTGGATATAACTAGCAGAGGCACAAGCATACTTGAAAAATACAGACCAAATATCTTATTTTAACAAATTTCATAGTTTGTTAGTGATTTGGGAAAATTGCATCATCCAGAAACAAATCAGGAAAGCTGGACTAAAAAGGGTACATTTGGCTTCCCATATTGATCTTCAAGTATCCTCAATTTTATTGGAATTGGGCAATAAACAATAATGGGTCTGATAGTACATTATCCAATGGAAAACTCCTAACAGAAGAAAAATAACAAGTAGTCCTGATTGGAAAATACAGATTAACCCACTAACACAAAAGCAATTTCAAAGGCAAAGACAATCATCCACCTCTAATCAAGAAACCAAAGTAAGGGTAACTGAATCACAACTTCACAATCCAAATGGGTTTTTCCATCCATACATGCATACAAACAAAAAATTTGTATAAAACTGTTTAACATGTCAGTAGCTCTAAATTTAATCAAACCCCATGTGGGTACTCTTTGTATGTTTTGCGTTGAGCATACCAGTGATAAATGGGCAATACATATCAGCACAATCTGCTAGCCTGGGGCTGCCCATGTTGGGTGCTTCCATTCCAACTTCATTGCAGAAGTTCCAAGCTTCCAATGCAACTCTGACATTTGGGTTCTGCATTCCTGGGTCTCCTATTGCTGATAAGTACTTTTCTGAGACAGTGCTTATATAATCATCGCCCAAATTCAACCCAAACAGTTGACAAACAAGAACAAACACAACCACACAAGCAGAGTTGAGAAGACCCATGTTCTTCTGTAAGGAAGAAACAAAGTCAGGCACGCTCTATTTTGGAAGTGAATTTCAGTGACACTTGGTTTTGTGCAGAATCCATTGTGGACTGGCGTTGGTGAAGAAACAGAGGGGTTTTGCTTTGAAGGAAAGTTGCCTTGACGTGTTGGAGAGGAGACTTGCTGGTAGTTTCGCAGGGACATACGGGGATACCAACACTCGAATGTACGTACACGCCCACTTGAAAGCAATGGGCTTCTACTACAAGGCGATAGAGCAGCCTGATATTTGTTTTTTCTTTTTGTTTACCTGATTCTTTTTGCTGTTTAATCCTTAGACCCAAGGAGTAAAATTTCGGTTTCGAGGAAATTTTCGATGGAAATTTCGACGGAAATTTTCGAGGAAATTTCGATTAAAATTTCGATTTCGATAAAATTAGACAAAAACGACGAAAATTGCTATCAAAATACGGAAATTTTGAATGAAACTTGACTATATGTTTATTTAACATATTATCTACTACATTTATAAAAAATATTGAAGAAACCAAATTATATAGTAAGTTTCATATGATATAAGGTAAATATAATGCGCGCTGGGCAAATACTGTTAAATAAAATTAGTATAATGAATAAATGAAATTAGTATATTCTTTATACTCTATAATCTATAAACTAAATCTTAATACTAAATTCTATATACTTTATATACTTTAATACTCTTTATACTCTATAATTTATAGACTAAACCCTATATACTCTATAATCTATACTCTATATTATTTAGGATATGGTATAGGATATTAGTGTTTAGGCCCTTTAGGAAATCTTCATATCTTTAATTCTTTTTTATATATAAATATATTAGGATTTAAAAATAACTAAACGAAACACCAAAATGGCCAAACGAAAACCGAAACTTTTTTTTTTTTCTTTCCAATTGCCCAAAGTCTCCAAACCTCAATCAACTCTAAACCTTTTTCTTTTTTTTTTCTTTCATTTTCATTTGTTTTCCAAATTATTTATTTTTATTTTATACTTAAAAGTTAAAATTAAAAAGGGGCAATATCTTTTACCAAAAAAAAAAAAAGGACAATATCACTCACATTGCTATGTTGATAGTCGAGGAAGTTTCTTGGGAACATTATATTTGAATATTATAATAATAATTTTTTTTTGGTCGAATATTATAATATTATATTTCAAAAGTGAAAAAGTAGAAACATTTGACTCAATTGATATTAGTTGATGCAGACTATGCAGTGCACATTTGCACGTGAGTAACTAGAAAGATAAAAGGATAAGGATAAGGACTTGCAGTATCTTACATATATTATATATATACTGATACAAGATGTCAAGACCATTATAGATCAATATATGTATGCGCAGTCTTGGCCATATATGCATCATTAATTGAAGTATCAATTAGTTCAAAGTTCAAACCTTGCAGGGGTCTCGCGCCGAGGAAGAAACTTACAGAGAAGGAGTTGCAACTTGCAAGCGGAGAAAAGAGAGAGAGTCACGCCGGAGATGGAGTCGCAGGCGAAGAAGAGAGAGAGAGTCTCGCCAGTGATGAGGTAAGGGGAGAGAGATCTTTGGCAGGGGAGAAGACAGAGAGAAGAACTAAAGAAAGATAGATCTAAGTGTGTGGTTGAAAAAGGAGAATACAGGCTTAAAATTGAGAAACTATTTGTAATAACAAAAAAAAATTAAATAAATAATCACATGTTTGGTAATCCAGGCCAAAAAACCTTCAAAAACTGACATGTGACACGTGGAAGAAACCCATTGGTAGATTCACGTGCACCAATGGGGCGAGTTTACTTGCATGCGCGGACGCATCATCCTTCCTCAACACTGCATCTCAGATTCCCAAACGCAGAGCCTGTTATAAAAATAAAACTGAACCCCCAATATTTCATTTTCAAGAAAAAACAGAAAAAAACAGAAGAGAATTGGGAAATATGTCGAAGCCAAATTCCATGGACGCAGAAGAGTTTGAATTCTTGGAAATAGAAGCAGAACAAGAAGAAGAAGAAGGAGTTCTGGGTCTGGGTCTGTCACACTGGGAATTCATCGATGCTTCTGGTGCCGACTCAGAGAAGCACCACCACTCCGACTCTGATCAAGAACAAGAAGATGATCAAGAAGGAAATGGGTCTCATGGGTTTGATGGGCCTGCTTCGTCTTTGACTGATCCAATCGAAACCCATCATCACCTTCTTGTTCGTTTTCGTGATGTGGGTCTCAAACGTACAGCAAAATTTCAATTTACAGCGAAATTTCGACGAAATTTTACAGAAATACACTTGAAGGGGGATCGAAATTTCGGTCGAAATTTCGGCGAAATTTTCGAAATTTCGGCGAAAAATTACCGAAAATTAAGGGTTATGTGATAAAATTTCGGGATCCCAAAAAAACGAAAATTTCGGCGAAATTTTGCCGAAATTTTCGAAATTTCACTCCTTGCTTAGACCTACTCCAGCGAGCTGGAGATGTTGATGTCCAAACCCAAATTTGGACATCAAATCTATCACAGTGGGCCGGAGGCCCGGAGTAATGATACACCCATTTAAAACCCAAAGTTGTGCTTGCATTTGGGCAAAGGGATGTTGATACTTAAAAAGAAGAAATTTTAAAAAGGACCCCACTTTCTTTTCAAACCCCTAAAGAAAATTTTACTCTCTAACTTTCCATATTTTCCCCTAATTACTAAAAAAGAAAAAAAAAAAACATATGAAAACCTCTTCCTCCTCCTCCCACCTGAGCCCCACCTCCACCACTACCTCCGATCATCCAGCCACCCTGCTGGCGGCCCACGACGGCCATCGATTCTTTCTTTCTCTCTCACTCCTCTTTCTCTACGTTCATTGTACAATCGGTCAAAGCCGTGAAGAAGGCCGTCGGCTAAGAGATGATGATGTAAAGTGAATGAGGGATGTCGTCACATCATCATATTTAATTTAGAATTAAGACATATTTTAATTATAAAAGTTTAATTCTATAATGAGGATATGATTCGAGTCTTAATTTAGAAATTAAAATCATTATAAATTGAGGCGTAACAATGATAGCAGGCTTACCACATAGGAGTGGCACCGAGCAAGTCGGGTTGAGATTTCCTGTCCTCAATTCCCTTGTCCCCTCTCTCAGATTTTGAGGGCTCTTTCTTAATTCTTGTTTTACTTAAAAAAAAAATTTATTAAAATCTGAGAGAATGAATAGGAAGGGACATGGGAGATTGGGGACATGAGATCTCCACCCGAGCAAGTCTCCCACTACCAGACCCCTCACATCAATTTTCCACATACCAAAGTTGTTCTTCCTGTCATAACTTCTCAATTTCAAGACCAATGTCTCATAAAGTAAATGAAAAAACAAAAATCAGTATTCAGTAAAATAGTATGACTTCAAAAATAAATAAAAAAAAAAAGAAGATCAACCTTACCATATCAACGGTCATGATTGTTTCTCATCAGTAATCCCGGTGGCGTGAGATATACGCAAGATATTTCAGATTCTAAGCTAGTGAGTAGTGATCTCTTAATTGCAAGACAAGAAAGAAAAGGCCGCGAAAGCAACTAATCCGACCGTTACTAGGTTTCTATTTCTCTCTATATCTCTATGTCTCAACACACTCACCATTCCTTTCACCACCAGGAACAAATTCCGCGATAGTGAGTTTCCAAAACATTGTACACACACGCACACTCACAAGCTCAAAACTTTGCATCAAGAAAACACTACCACACATTCAGATTTCATCAACCTTAAACGTCTTCTTCATCCATTCAAGCATATAGTGCCTTGAATGTGAGAAACATTTGAAACTCCCTGAACAAATATGTGTTTTGGCTACATAAAATGAATGTGAATTAGAGCCAAAACTTTTGAATTTGTACTTATTTTCTTGGTTGTCTGTTAAATTACACAAATCATATTAAGATCATCGCAAAAAGGAGAAGATTCAAGAGTTTGTAAGAACCAAAACACAGACCATGCATCTTTATTGAATTGACTGGCCAGCAATCAGTTTACATGTTCAAGTAGCCAAAAGCTATAACACTTGATAGAGATATCAGTTTACATGTTCAACGCAGACATAATATGCCAAATGAGAATGTTACTCGGTCAGCGAACCTCTGCCCCTTGAACTTTTATTCACTTTTTTTCTTTTTAACTACACCTTGCAAGTAATTAACAAGAAAACACTGAAGCAGATCAATGCAGGAATAAATTCCGTACGCTGCTGGAAACTTAAGCATTGCTTTCAAGAAATGGATAATCAGTGTAACCAATAACCGGATCAGATATGTAGAATGTATCTCTGTTGTACTTGTTTAGAGGTGCATTAAACTCAAATCTCTTTGGCAAATCTGGATTAGCCAAAAACCAACGACCATAAGCAATAAGATCTGCATGACCCTCAGCCACAGCATTGTTCCCATCTTCCCTGTCAAAACCACCAGCAGCAATGAAGGTACCATTAAAAGCCTTTCTCATGGGAAGAAGACTGTCCGGGCTTTCACTTTTTTCTCCAGCTGTCTTCATTCGTGGCTCAAGCATATGGCAGTACAAGATCTCATATTTGTTCAAGGATTTGGCCATATAAATGCCTAAAGCTTTCGGATTTGAATCCCCTGATTCCATATAGTTGGCAAATGGAGATAATCTAATTCCAACATTATCTGCTCCTATCTCGTTAGCAACAGCTTCAATGATTTCCAAAGCAAATCGGCAACGATTCTCTAGAGATCCACCATATTGGTCTGTTCGATCATTCACTTGGTCTTTCATAAATTGATCAATAAGGTAGCCATGAGCCCCATGAATTTCAACCCCATCAAAGCCTATATGTCAAACAATATTTTCAGTGTACCCAAGATGTTAGCAACTTAATTGAAACAAGGAGAAAATGAAAATTGATAGATCGTAAATTTTAGTTCGTATTTAATTCAAAAATAAATTACCAGCTTCAATAGCATTCCTTGCAGCAAGTCTAAAATCATTGACAATTTGTGGAATTTCATCTGTCCTTAATCGCCTTGGAGGTGTGTATTCAGCAACATCACGGCCATAAGTTAGCAGTTGGGGGGTTAGAGGCTTGTCAGTACAAGAGATTGGAGCTTGCCCATTTGGCTGAAAGCCTGTAAGAAAATAGAGATAGAATCACAATCCGAACACAATAGATTGTGTTCAAGGAATCCATTGATCAACAACAGCCACAGCAGCAGAAGCAGAAGCAGCACCAATACATTATCATAATTAAAAAATTGTGCACTATTCTTTCCCAGATAGGTTTAGAAAAAATAGTAAAATACAGCAATTATGCATAAATATTATCTGCAGACAATCCTGCATGTTATTCTACAGGTTGGTTCAACACACAATGGTTCCATCAATCAACATAACCTCGGACCTTTACAATTCAAAACTTTATTGCCAATTGAGCAACACTATCATCTGTAAAAACCACTCACTTCTTCTGTTGTAGAGCACATGCTAAACTAGCTCTGAATTTCTGATTTATTTTTAATATATCAAACTTCTTCCTCCCAATAAAAATTGAGGCTGAAAACGTTCAGTTTTCATAATTAAGTTTTAAAAAGAAAAATCAG
Organism: Dryas octopetala; assembly: GCF_963921425.1. Lineage (NCBI taxonomy): Eukaryota > Viridiplantae > Streptophyta > Magnoliopsida > Rosales > Rosaceae > Dryas > Dryas octopetala. The sequence goes on along the minus strand of NC_141370.1, from coordinate 19,143,874 downwards.
CTTCCTGATGCTTCAATGGTCTAGTTTGTCATAAATATGATAGAAATGAAGTCATAAAGGTGTATGTCAGAAACGCACTGCTCTTCGAAACCCTGCCCGCATGCCAAATCTGACAGAAGAAGACACCACCTTTAGCATGAACAGCATCAACAATGGGTTTCCATGCTTCAACTTGCTCCGTTGTCCATATACCAGGCGTATCTGGGTACCTTCACATAAAACTTTGAAATGAAGAAAGAACAAACTCATATGTATGTTTGTCATTTAAAATCGAACATAAAAGAAACTCGAAGCTAGTTTCTTTAAAATTACCCTTGAGCTGTGTCAGAAACTTCAGCGGCTTCAGCTATCAGAAGACCCCCTTCAGACGTTCTCTGTGAGTAATAGAAGATTGCATGTGGCTGAGGAATATTGTTGTATGATCTCTGTCTACCCAATGGTGCTAAAACAATTCTGGAAAAGACAAAGAACAATATAAGTTTCAAATACAGAGTAATATACGGTGGCAAGTGGCTGAGGAACATTGTTGAATGATCTCTGCCTTGTCAATGATGTTAAAACAATTTCTGAAGAAGAGAAAGAACTAATAATTTACAAATACAAGCATCAAACTTGTTTGGTAGGAGGCAGCATACTATCATAATCACACTTATATGGCCTGTGAAATCATGATCACCTCAACAAAGTTTAAGAAACCGAGCACTAAACCAATTATGAAATGATGAAAGAAAAAAGAATACATGCTGAAACCAACATACCAAATTTATATAAATAAATAAAACCCACATTATTGGGCTCTTAGAAGTATGAATCAATGTATGATGTATAAAAGATTAAGTACCTATGAGAAAGATTGAACTTTCCCATTTTGTAAGTAGTAAGGAGAGGGATTGTGGGAGCTTGAACAGATATATCAGAGTTCACTTCCTCTGCTAGCTGATCTTGCACTTTGGCTTTTGCCCATGCTTTCGGTCTTTTGAGTGTTGATTGTTTTGTTAATTAGTAAGTGCAGGGAATGATGGAATTAAGACTCAATTTGGTCTTTATACGTTCAGTAGGAAGCACAAGACAACACTCCTCCAGAAATCTGTGGGGGATGGATAGGACAACTTGGATTTGGTCTTTATAAGATCAGTAGGAAGCATAAGACAACACTCCTCCATTGAGAAATCTGTGGTTGATGGATAGGACAACTTGGATTTGGCCTTCTGGACCATTGAGAAATCTTTATTATTATTATTTTTTAATAAAGATGGTGCAATTTGGACCTTTGAGTATCAACAGTCCATTAATCTGGGCCACCCATTTCAAAACCGACCTTAAAAAAGAAGGACAAATGGTCCTTTAATCCATCCCGCACATCACCAAAGGTTCTTTAATCTCAACCGTTGGTGATGTACATGCAAGGTTGGGCGCGAGGAAGGATGCAGGAGTCGACAGGCGCGGCCCACGCTTGCTCATGCGTAAGTCTGACCCGCCCCTTCCCTTTCTCTCTCCTTTTGTTGTCATGTTGTTATGTGGGTAGGCCTTTTTCGATTTGGGTCTAACACAAAATGGATTTCAGTGTGACCTGAATCTGGGTCACATTTTGAGTCTTAAGTGGATTTTGGATTACACATTCCGGATCGTAGTGACGTGTTGTGACCCATTTGGTGCCAAAATGAGTTTTGGGTCACACTTTCTTGCTACATAGTGGAAGTCATAGGACAACTTGGATTTGGTCTTTATACGTTCAGTAGGAAGCACAAGACAACACGCCTCCAATGAGAAATCTGTGGGGGATGGATAGGACAACTTGGATTTGGTCTGTATACGTTCAGTAGGAAGCGCAAGACAACACTCCTCCATTGAGAAATCTGTTGTGGATGGATAGGACAACAGTCCTCCGTTGCTGAATGTCTATTCCAAACATTTTTTTTTCAAATTAATTGACAAGTCTGATGACGTCATATTAAAATGGCAATTTTTTCCTGGTCAAAATTATTTGAAATAAGCACCGGTCAGATTTTTTGTTTTTTGTTTTCATATAGACTATATAGATTATAGTTTTAGATCAAAATTGAATCGTCAATGCAAATTATGCAACACACTTAAAAATAAGTCACCAAACCTACAAAATTTGCAGAAACTATCATTACAACCATGAATAAATAAACCTACCAAAAATGTGTTGAAGCTTCCATACACTGTTGTAACCGGTAACTGGATTAGACATGTAGAATGCATCACTGTTGTACTTGTTTAGAGGAGCATTAAGCTCAAATCTCTTTGCCAAATCTGGATTAGCCAAGAACCAACGACCATAAGCTATAAGATCTGCACGGCCCAAAACCACCAGCAGCAAAAAGCTTCTTTCATTGGTAGAAGACTGTCCAGGCTTTCACTTCTTTCTCCAGCTGTCTTCATTCTTGGTTCAACCATATAAAGGCCTAATGCTTTCGGGTTTTAAATTTTAATCCCCTGAATCCATATAGTCTTTAAATGTAGATAATCTAATCCCAACTTTATCTGCTCTATCTCATTAGCCAAAGCTTCAATGATTTCCAGAGAATATCTGCAACGATTCTCAAGAGATCCACCAAACTGGTCTGTTCGTAAAATAGCATGACTTCAAAAATAAATAATAATAATAATAAAAAGAACACGCTTACCATAGCAACGGTCATGATTGTTTCTCATCAGTAATCCGGTGGCGTGAGATATACGCAAGATATTTCAGATTCTAAGCTAGTGAGTAGTGTATCTCTTAATTGCAAGACAAGAAAGAAAAGGCCGCGAAAGCAACTAATCCGACCGTTACTAGGTTTCTACTTCTCTCTATAATCTCTATGTCCCAACACACTCACCATTCCTTTCACCACCAGGAAAAATCAAATTCTGCGATAGTGAGTTTCCAAAACATTGTACACACACGCACACTCACAGGCTCAAAACTCTGCTTCAAGAAAACACTTCCACACATTCAGATTTCATCAACCTTAAACGTCTTCTTCATCCATTCAATCAATCATCCACCTTTAACTTGTTCCTTTTTCAATCAGTTTGAGTTTCTCCTTTTCTCTCTGTTACTGTTAGACCAAGAATGCCGACATTGAAGAGGAAAAGAGCAGAGCTTTCAGAGGCAGAGCAGGATATGTATGTCAGTGGTGATGCGTGGGTTCGAGGGCGAATGCTCGGCAAAGGCGGCTTTGGGTCGGTCTTTTTGGCTTCTTTGAAGAAACCCAGTTCACAGTTGGAGGGTTTGCCTCAGATTATGGCGGTGAAATCCACAAAGGTCTCTGTCTCCGCTGAGCTGGTGAGGGAGAAAACACTTCTCAACACTTTTCGTGATTGCCCTTATGTTATTGACTGTTATGGATATGATGTAACAGTTGATAGTGACGGCGCTCCGATATTCAATGTATTTTTGGAGTTTGCCTCGGGAGGAACGATTGGGGATTTAATAGCAAACTCCAAGGGTTTTGGGTTGCGTGAATCTGAAGTAAGGAAGTATACAGAATGTATTCTGCAAGGGCTTAAGTGCATTCATGAAAAGGGTTATGTTCATTGTGATGTGAAGCCTGAGAACATATTACTTGTAAGGCCGAACAATAGTGATGCTAGTACTACTTCCACCTCTGGTACTCAACTTGTGCCCAAAATTGGGGACTTGGGACTGACAAAGAGTGCTGCTAAATGGAATGGAGGGAAGCCTTCTTGTGGACTACAAGGCACTGAAAGGTATTTCTCTCCCGAAGCAGTGGTTTTTGGAATTCAGGAGCAGCCCTCTGATATCTGGGCCTTAGGTTGTGTTGTCTTCAAGATGTTAACTGGTATGCTACCATGGGATATGAAAACTCACAAGAAATTTGAGGACATTAAGCCACGGATTGCTTACGAAATTCCCATTGTTCCTAGATGGCTGTCCAAAGAAGCTAAGGATTTTTTGGGAAAGTGCTTTGTGAGGAACCCTTCAAAAAGGTTTACAGCCGCTATGCTCTTGAACCACCCATTTGTGTGTAAACCAGTTGGGGGTGGATATGTTAAAAAATCAGACAAAGTCTCCTCTCAGCATTGTGATGATTGCAGTTGTAGCTGTATACCACTTATCAACTTGAGCTCAAGTTAACTGCAATAAACAATCTTGTATTGTCAAGGAAGAGATTGGCTTTGCTTGCACCACCATTTTAATTTCTTCTAGCAAGCATGTATATAATTAATTATTGACAAAACAAGCATAATCCTGTTGAACCAAAATAGCAAAGATGTTTAGCGGTAAAAAAATTTGTGTACAAGGCCAATTAGTGAAGAGGCCCAAAATTGAATGAGACAATTGGGGCCCAAAACCAAGAAAAAGCCCAAAATTGAATGAAAGTTGAAGATAATGTATGTATTGCAACGTTATCCCCAAAAGGAAGTAGAAAACTCACCTCCATCGTCTCGCTGAGAGCAACAAGTAGTGAAGAAGAAGATGTCAGTGTCCGCTGTGTTGGGGCCTCAGCTGGTGGCCGTGGGTGTGCCTCTGAAGAACCCATCTGCAACGGCGTTGTTTGGCGTGACCAAGACTACTGCCCCATTATGGTGCGGAGGAGGTGGTGGGTCGGTGATAGAGTGCTCGTCTCGGCCGCAGAAGAAGGCGACGGCGCACCACCGCAAGACTCGGCCCCGCAAGACTCAGCCGTGGGACGTCAAGCGCAAGCCCACCGTTTACTCTCCTCTGCCTCCTCTCCCTGCCGAATGGACCCTCCTCGCTTCTGCCGAAGCTGCTTCTGATGAAGCTGATGACCCTTCTTCTTCTCGACAAGCATCATAGAAATGGTTACCGCTATTTGACATTGTTATTGTGTTTTGTTTTGTTTCATATGGAGCTTTGAAGCTTTGTGTTTGTTTGGTTGCTCTTTAATTCATTGTCATTATTGTTATTATCATCTTGCTTCTTGTATGTCTATCTATCTTATTTGGATTGAATTTTGGGTTTGTGATGCTTTTAAGCTTGAGTTTGGAATTGGATGGCATCATTTGGTTTATTTATAAAATGAGAATCGAAATTTTGAAAACTAGTCTTTTTCCATTTGCATCAAAGACTCAGAACTTTTTCTTTATAATTTTAGAAATTTAACGGTGACCAGTGCCTGAACTTCCCTTTTGAGAAGTACTCGAACCCTATTGAGTATTGCTCAAATGCTCAAATTATGTCAAGTAATGCTTGAGTTCGACACCTACTCAAGCGCACCCTAGAGGAATTTGAGCACTATTCAAGGAGAGCTCTAACACTACTCGAGGATTAAATTTTTAAAACCCTGAAAAAATAGTTAGATGTTTTTAAATGAGACAACTCGTCTAAATTTCTCAATTCCAAAAAAGATACTGAAATTTGTGTATTCTAACTGGTCCTATTTGAATACCAAGTGAGGTTTGATAGTGTTTTGGTTCTTAGGAAAGTAGGGAAATGCAGGAAAGCACACAAGATTTCAGATTAGCTAAGACAGGATCCTTTTGATGCAACTCTCTCTCTCTCTCTCTCTCTCTCTCTCTATATATATATATATATATATATGTTTCTTGCTTACCAAACAATGATTTTCATTCAAAAGGGTTACTGGGACCTAAATGTGTACCATCTTTGATAGTTTATAGTCAATATCGCCTCAGCATTGCCAATTTGCCATATTTACATTTTGATTACAACCAATGTGAAGAACCGAAGATGGCACTCAACCTATCTATATCACAGAAGCAATATTGAAATTTGATTTATAATATCCAGTTATATTATGGGACAACAAGGTGTTTACTGGAAAGTGTTCACATAAAGGAAATCTTCTTTTTTTTGGCCAAAGATAAAAGGAAATCTTCAAACACGAATGTAAACAACATTATAGGCCAAGAACTTTTTATGGCCAACTTTCTTGTTTAAAGTGAGGACAACAGTCGCTGGCCAACGAAAAAAAGTGAGGACAATAGTCAATAGATCAGATTTACGTAAACATCTTAATGCTATTCTATTTGATGGCTTCATGTTGATAACAGACAAACACATTTCTTGGTAATTGAGAGGCCATGAGACCCATGACTCCTTTCACCCTTTCAATAATAGATTATGAGGTGCTCTTCTTTCAGAGAGAAACTAGGAGTGATTATCTTTTTGTTTTTCAGGTTCACAATTTGCTAACACAAATAATATACAACGTGATCAGATTTCTAATCTTCTGAAAAGTTACCTTTACTTCAACAAAGAAGAAAATGGTGTCTCAAACCATTCTCAACCATGGCAAAAATTTATAGTGGGCATACCTATCAAGAAATAGAAATAGGCACATAGAATTGAAAGGAAAAATCAAATTTTGCATTTTTCCATCTTTATTGGTTTCAAAAATAAACATCTAAATTGATACATCACAAGGATATGCACGTCCTAAACATCACCTACCAACATCGCAAAGTAACAGGTAGAAACAAAAGGAATCAACAAACAGAGCCAAGTTAGACTTTTGAAAACTCTGTACATGATGCATTCTTCTATCTTCTGTACAGATGAACATCCTCCTTCAGCGTTCAGCCTTCAGCCATCAGGCATCAGCAGGGGGATCCACACATGTCACTTTGTACATGGGACCAAAGCAAGGAGCCCTGCCCTGCAGGATCTTATTAAGCTGCTCTGTATATCTGTGTTAAGACTGCTACCTTGTTTTCCAACAGAGTAATAGAAGTCTTTCAGCCAGATCTTATTTTGTACTTGCCCTGCACAAGGCTCAAGAGGAAGTCCGTAAATATGTGCTCATATTCCGGCATTTTCCCATAGCCTGCAACAATTTCAAGGCCACTTTAAGAACCAAACCAAATGAATTCTAAGTGCAATAGATAGAAGCAACATACCGAACTCCGTTAATTGTAAATGGATAAGAATGGTTTGGGAGAGAGAGAGAGAGAGATTATTCACTTGCCAGGGAAGTAGTTAATGTCAATGACATAAAACCGATCTCTGGTCCCATGCTCTCGGATAATATCCAAGTTGAACAACCGCAGACCCTATAAAGACAGGACAAATTTATATTAAATCCATGCATCAACATGTGCATAAAACCATACAGTGAAACTTAAGCGCTACCAGTCGACGGCGAAGTTCCTTAGCCAGTCTCTCAAGCAACGGTCGTGGTGGAAGTTCTGCATGCAAACCAATAAATACTCGTATTAGAGACCCCTTGCTTAGGATATTCAAACTCCACAACCTAGATATAGATTTCAAAACCCACCACTATAGTTACTGATGCCTAAAAAAGGAAAACATTGTTGAATTTCACTGTTGATGCCATGGATTTTACACCTTAATTGATGGTTCGATCCTTTCAAATACAAACAACCAGCCAACAAGATTTTTTCCACTAATAGCAAAGTATTCTTAAAGTCCAAAAATGCAAACCAAACCTTGAAATGAAGCACAAACTTTATGTTTGAAAAGCCAGTAAGAATTCAAAACTTATCAAGATGCAATGGAAGAAACCAAATTCCTAGACAGGAAAACTCACCAGCAATGCCAGGGTCCAGATCTGCATCATCTGCTGAAGCTGCAGCACAAGAAACCCTTGGAAAACGATATACACCAGCAGTTTTGGAGAGCTCTCGTTTACTGACATCAGGTAAAGAGAAACGCCTGACCACTTTTATAGCTTCGCCAACAATATAGACCTTAAACATAACACCTCCTATAACCGGAGAGAAGTGAAACTTCAGAATTATGATATGCCCCAGGCTACTATAAAGGACAAAATTGATAAGGAACTAAATGGATCTTAGTTGCATACCATGGTTTACAAACTCCTGAAGAACAAGGGGAGGTTCAAGCTTTTGGAGGGAGTATCGATCATACGCAAGTGATAGTTCATGCGACTTTGCACTTCCATCATTGACCAATGGCTTTGCAACTGAAACATAAAATGTCAATACATCTCCACAAAGAAGAATAACAAGAAAAATTACACATCCAGTCCTGATAATTTCCTAAAAGCAATTACTAAAATAAAATATGCATACCAAGGGGTAAGCATATGGCCCTGATAATTTCCTAAAATAAATTATTAAATTTACATATGCATACCAAGGGGTAGTGTCAGCCCAGTATTTTTAACAGCATCAGGGATGGATGACGCATCTCTCTTGATAACCAATTGTCTGGGAACACCAACTGTGCCTGCATGAATTAATCAACAGAATTACCTTTAATCAGCACCACTGAGTACAAAAATTCAGTTACCACACAAATTTAACCTGCCACTCAGACTAAAACATGTGATCCGAATTTCAAGAAAAATATTATTCTTAGGTCATCCAATATTTAGGACAAAAAGCAAAGAAGTTACCATAGGAATCAGACAAGTTCATATCAGCAACAGCCTGGAGCATGGACTGACGATTGTGTAAATGTTGTATGGCATCAGGAGGATCAAGAACGGTGACTTCTGGATGTGTTTTCCTATAGTCCTATAAATGGGAGAAAAGGTATTAAAAAGGGAGTATAACCAAAATTCTTCATAGACTACAGAATAAATATTCACTAAAGAATAACGATCACATGTTCAAAAGCAATCAATAAACCACATTTCAGTAACAGTATACCTCAAAGAAAAAAGAAAGAAAGCTGGAAATTGACAAATAAAACATGAGGAAAAGAAAACATTTTGGGATGTTCCCCACCAAAAATAGGGAAAAAAATCCCGGTTTTTTTTTTTTTCTTTCAGAAGAAAAATATACAAGGTAATGTCTATCAATTTTGCTTCTTTGAAGAAAACATATAATTCCAAGATCATTTCATATTTCTACACAGACAAATTACATTGTACATTTGTATAAGACCAAATTGCATGTGTGGTTTCTACATCATTGTCAAATTTCAAAGTGCAAGTGCATTTTTAATTCTGAAAGAACATCAATTAAGAGGAAGGCAAAGAAACTAAATACATTTATGATATATTATGAAGCTTACACTTGTTCCCACTAGAGAAAGGGAAAACCCTAAATGATCTAACAAGACTGAGGCAAAAAGTCACTATTACAGAAGAAAATAAGATATAATTTGTATGTGTCATGTTGACGTACTTCAAACATTCAATCCATAACCAAAGACACTACATTGTTTAGTCTACCACTTAATATTCTCCCATAAGCACAAGCAACCACAAATTAGAACATAAAAAATGTAATCCAGCCAAAATAGGAAAGTCTGCAGCTATAATCCTAACACAGTATAATGGATGGTCAGCAATCTAAAGGTACCAAAGTTCGACCAGCCATCACAATGAGTAACTGAAAGAGGATGATGAGGAAGAGTGTTTTCAAGACCATATCCTAGAAAGTATAGTGCCATAGACACTTTAAAGCAGGTATACCAATTCTAAATTCACTCAGATCAAGTCAGCTATCTCCCCTTCAGCTGACAATGAGGGTAAGAATATACCCTGGAAACATGAACCCATTCAAGAGAATCAAGAATGTTTTACAAAAAATGCTTAGAAAACCTGAAAAACTCAGCTAGATGGCCATGGAAGTAGTTACATCCCCACTTGCTGAAAGCTTGAGGCCTCCCTCAACTATTGAGTCATGATTCATGACAAATGAAAGAGAAGCACTCTGCACATTTCGTCAGACAGGAATAAGTTCTAAGCATTAACATTCTGGTTGCCAATCAGCCACTGTCGGTGATTATTTGATCCCGTGCGGAGTATAAATATTATCATACAGAAGCTTAGCAAATGTATTTAAGTAGCAAGTGTGGTCTCAGAACAAATCAGTCTAGAAAAGTAACTTTTAAGACTATAAGAAGATGAATTTACACAAACCAACCTCAAGAATCTGGCGCCACTCTTTACTTGACAGCTGCAGTGGAGAAAAGATAAAAATAAGTGTCAGATATTCTTGAGCACATTGATCAGAAAACTTTTTTTACAGATGCACGAAACAACATGACTATATTAATAGTGGGTGTGTGCATGTTGGAGTGGAGAAAACAGGTCACAAAACATTTCTTGAATCCCTCTTCATATGGTTTGGAATTATATGTGTGTGTGTGTGTGTGTGTGTCACTCATTGCCTGTTCAATGAGTGAGTAATCAATCCTGTCAGGAAATTGGATTAAAAAAAAAAAAGTAGAAATTTCACAAGTATGGGTTGGCCGATCAATCAGCAGCCATACCCGCATGCAATTTCACCGCATTGGAGAAAATTTCTACAGATACATAGATATATGCATATACATGTAAATAAGGGAACTGATTAAAGGAAATTCCCTAACCTTATGCAACACAATGTCAAAAGGACCTTGATCCGAAAGAGACCTGTTATGATCAATAGCAACAAATAATATCCCCTTGTTTCTGCATTAACCAAACAATATATTACACTTGGTAAGTATCATTTAAAAAAGACACTTGGTAAGTAAACAATGAGTAAAAACCGCATGGCAAAGTCACAGAGCATTCGACCACAAAAAAAAAGTAACAGACCATTACTTGAAAAGGCAGAGATACAACTCCAACATGGTAACTCTAAAGTCCAAACCAAAGCCATTCATGGGGAAAATAAAAATTAAAATAAAAGATTCCAAACTATTTGAATAGTGTTAAATAAAAAAGATTTAATATTCATCCATTAATCTTGGTACATATGCAACTTATACCAAACATAGCCATGAATTTTGCAAACTTGTTAGGAATTCACCAAACGCAGATTAGAAATTTCTTCAAAACATATTTTCAATTTTTCATCATAAATAAACTCAAATACAATAGTAATTTACTTTCAATGGGTTAGTGAAAAGGACTTAAAAGCACACAACTTGGGTATGTTTTTAACTCCAAAAGAAAAATCTAGTGACTTCATTTGGAGCCGCAGTAATTGATGGTTAGAAGATTCCGCAAGTTTCTTTCATTTTCTCGCCAGCCAAACGAAAATGACAGTGGCACTGGAATATTCCAAAACCAAAAAACCAAGCCCGTAGTGTAACAAATTCACTCCACGAATCAATCCTCATGGGCACAACAGAAAACGAAAACAGACCCATTTTAAATTAACAATTTTGATTAAGGCCCACGAATATATATACACATATATGTATTAGCCATATTACCTAGCTAAACCTTCGAGCTTAGGCTGCAAGAAGCTCTTAATCTTCTTAGACGTAAGAGCATAACCCACCACCACCAATCTCTTATGAGTATTAGGAACCCCAACCCCACTACGACACTGTTGCTCCTCCTCTTCCCCCTGACCTTCTTCGATTCCATAAACCATTTCCTCCCTCATTTCTGCTTCTGGGTATTGAAGATCTGCTAGATTTATTAGCGTTTGCTAACATAGACAGCGAGAAAGAGAAGCAGAGGGCGAGAGAGAGATGTGAAAGTGATGATGGTATTGGGGTATGGTTGTGTTTGCGAGAGTATATATAGAAGTATAGAACAGAACAAATGAGAGGAGAGGTATAAATTAAGAAATTGTGAAATGGTGATTTTGGATTTGCTTATGAGGGTGGATAGTCATTGAGATTTGAGAATTTGAATGCCCCCACCCCATGACCCCACAAGCCAAGCGTTGTGCTGTGGTCACACTTTCTTGTTAAGATGACACCTTATATTCTCGTAGAAAAAGACAATGTATTTTATTTACAAGAAAAAATAGACAATATATTTTATTTTTCAGAAAATGATAAATAAATTCACCAAACACTTTCAAATGTTAAACCAATCAATCTAATAATGTGCTAAGATTGCAACTAATATAAAACACACTAATCAAATTGGTAAAATCTAAACCATGAGGATCAAATGTAATTTTGGGTCAAAAAACATTAAAAAAAAAAATGTAGTTTTTTTAAATTTTAATAATGATAAAATAGAAAGGTTTGGTGAAAAAATTTGGAGGGTATATTGAGCATTTGGTTTAGGGTTTTTGGTGTCATAAACAAATAAATCTTTCCTTAAAAATTTATATTGAAATTTTGAAATATGAGCATCATAAATTTTGACTTTAATTCAACTTAAATATGTGTCATTCCAAGTTTAAAGACAATGAGGTTTTAAGAAAAAAGACATACCCATCACTACTGACGCTACTGCCATTATCACCACCATGCCTCCACCACTGCTAACAACAATACCACCTTGTGATCATTAGGGTTGTCGTCACCACTATTGGCACCCACCCTATTCTTACACAACCACCACCACCCTTTGCCTCATTTGGCAACGGCGCCTCTGCCACTGCCACCATCCCTAATGTCGCAACTACCACTAGCACCACCATCACTATGAACCACACCCCACCACCACTACCAATAGCACCAACATTGTCATTGTCACCACCACCACCACCTCCGTGCCAATACCTTGTCTCCACCATTGCCGCTACCACCACCATCTTATATCAAAGACATTGCATTTAAATTTTGTCATCCTTAATAAATTATCTAATGCGATTGCATGATAGTCACAACAATATATTAAACCAAATGAAAATACAACTCATCCATCTTATAGACAAGCAAATCATCTACCGCAAAGAAAAAAAAAGTTTCATTTTGCCCCAAATTATACTTAATTTGCTTAATACCTATAGAATGTTTACTACTGATTAATGAAAAAAAATTCAGCTTCATATATATTTAATCCAAATTGTCTCTCAAACTTTCTGATTCAAAGACATTGTAAGTAATTGTCCTAGAAAAAGTTATTGTTTTCATAAATTATTTTCCTTAAAATATGTGATTTATAAACAAGCAACATACATTGTCGTATTTAAACTTGTATTTTTCATTATTATTATATCAACGCATACCGAATTTTATAAGCTTTATAATTTTCTATTTACATAATTTGGGCCAAATTTTTTCCTTTATTTTTAAATAATCAATCTTATTACATAGGTAGGTGCTTTCCTTTTTTGGTCGGTATACAAGTATTTATACATATATACTTTTTGTGTATACATTATATATGGATAAGATGCTTTTCTTTGGTGTCAAAGATAGTAACTTTTAATGTCTTTGATTGGGTCGATTTCATCGTGCAGTTACGATAATATAGAGAATTAATATATATGTGTCTAAAAGTTTGGGAGTTGTATGTGTGTACGTATAGCGTGGAATCTTATGCCATGAGAAAATATCAATCGTGTGGTGTGGATATATCGCTACTAGAAAATCTAAAAATGAAGCGAAAAATGATAAAAACTCAAAAGTGAAAGAAAAAGTTTACCAAAAATATATGATTACATCACATTTTGTATTTCACTGGTTTGGCTCCTTTTCACTTACATTTTGCAATTTTAATTCTGCAACTATATTCTGGTAGTTTATTGAGGATTAGAATTAGACCCAGATTATGGTATTTGTCAATTTAATTGACAGAATAGTCACATGGTGCTCTCGTGAAATATTTTGCTACAATCATTTTGTTAGTCACTGAAGAACTAAAATTACATTTGTGGTTTATAATTATATAATTTGGATCATATTCTATTTTGGTATATGTAATTATATTTTTAAATAATAAAATCTCTATAATTGATTAATAATAATACATAAATTTAAGTACTATAAATTGAGTGATTGAGTAATAATGTTGGCGCGTTATTTGGACTTATATATTATCAATTAATTGATGAAAATTTCAATTTAACTTTACAATTATTGATTAATTACAAGAATACTATTGAGATAATTGAAATTAAGGGAACCAAAGTAGCCCAACTTATAAGGACTGCAATTATAATGTAACCTTTATAAGAACAAAAGTTAGTATAACCTTTTTTCGCATGTTATTTTATTTTTTATTTTTTTCTTAAAATCTGCTGGCCCAGCTAGCTTGCCAAGCTATATATGGTTCTAGGCTTCTAGGTTAATAGAAGATAATGCTTCAAAGTTCAAAATACTCCTATTTTTGAAGGAGCGTGACATATTGACATGACATGTAAAGAATAACTATATACGCAGAACATAAATATATTTTTGGTTCAGGGAATCATGAAGAAAAGAAAGCTTCATGAAAGTCATGACATGACATGACATATATATAGTGATGTCATGAGGTCAATGTACTTGGAGATAAAAAATGACCTATATATTATATAGACCTATACTGCCTACTGGATAAGCATTGCAGCGCATTGAAATTATTAATTAAATTCTTCATATTATATTCAGATCGATGAAGCCACCTGTGTTATTGTGTGCATGTCTGACTCACACATATTATTATATAATCAATAAAGACATTAATAATCAATTAAATTAAAGTTTTGTGAGTTTCTTATTTAATTAAGTCAATAGGAATTAAGTTTGAACCTTATCTTGGGTTGTAGACTTGTAGGCAATAGCTAGGTCAGGCCTCGTTTGCTTTTAAGTGACAAAGATTTATCACTTCATTTGTGTTCCTCAGATGGCCGACCAAACCATGCATCTATCTCAAGCCTTATAATTTTCTATGGATGAAAACAAATTTGTGAAAGAGATAAACCTACTAGGCTACTACGTAAATTAAACTATATGTATATATATATATATTTCAGCTTGTACGTATTTAATAATTTATGTTACCAGATTTTCTAGGCCATACTCATCTCCAACAACAAACTCATAAGTAGCACAATCTTAGCCAATTCGACTGCTGACTGGTTTGCTTTTGTTAATTAATTATGGTCATTTATGGGTTCTCTCACTACAAACTTTCCTCTACCAGCGTTTGTCTTCAAGATATTTAAGAGTTTTATAAGTTATAATACATGAATTTGTTACACCACATATATATATAACCATATTATTATTATTCATTTTGACTGTTATCAAATTTGATATTCATCACTTGCAAGCCATTCGTCATAATATAGTGCTCCATATCGCACCCAACTTGGAGGGAATCAATATTCTGCCATCTTACATAAACAAAGTATCTTTTGATAGTCAAAGAAAGTATTTAAACCAAAGAAAAAAGGGGAAGAAAATGAATGGTGATTACTTTGTTGGGGGACACATAAAGATGTTAGTGATTTTTTCGGACACATAATATTAGCACATTGATTGTCCATACGTACGTAATATTCAGATTTTATTATATGGCGAATTTTTTAATCAATTTTGGTAAATGATTTGATTTTATTATTACTAAATTTAATGATAAATGTTTATTGAAAATCCCTCAAGCTAAGCGAGAGTCAAACTCTTTTATAGTCTGGTATTTTTGTACTTATTTTCCACTTCATACAGTTACAATTTTTTTTTTAATTTTTTTTAAGTTTTATAAGGTTTATTAAGAATTATGAAGTTCATTAGTGTAGGATATATTTTAGGGGGTTTAAGGTTAATTGAATGTGTTTTCCGAGTTTACCATTTGAATTGGGGATGTAGTTTGCTGTTTGGATTGAGGATGGATCAAATTGGCTATCTGATGTACCTATATCGGATGTATCTCCTTCTAACTAAGTAAATAAAGACAACCTTTTACCAAAAAGAAAAATCAAAAGATTTAGAATGTAGAGTTAATTATTTTTAGAGTGCAAAATCGTTATTTAAGAATATATAGTTTGACTGTTCAAAATTTAAGAGCTAAACCTTACATCATAAGCAATGAACAAGATTCTAAAGATATGGTCACAAATTCACAATGTAGCCAGCTTTTAAGGTATATCACACAGTTTCTATATGGTCACAATGCAGCAAAGCCACCCAAAAATACACTTATTATCCATATTAATTTGATTACCTAGCAAATAGATAACAAAACCCTTATTTTTAATTACTTGTACTGTGGTAGCAAAAAACACTCAAATTCTAACATCCCCATGAGACATACAAACTCACCCAACCTCCAACCTATTGTTTTTGCTAACCTACTCCTAATTAAGGTATACAAACCAACAAAAAAAATCATTACGGCATTCCTTATAATATTTAAACAACATCGCGTAACACACTCTAAATAACTATTTAAAATCCACCCAAAATTCAACCTTCTTGTACGAAAGGTATACAAACTCTAAGACGTCACCATCTAAGATATTTTTCATTTCATGTACAAAATGTAAGACAAGCATCTAAAATTTGGTGGTGATGGACGTATTGGAGGAAGAGATCGTGGATCTCGTGGTAGAAAAGGATGAGGTCTTGAATCTTGATCAAGATCAACCCTTGAGCATAATTAGCTATTTTTTTTACTTTTATTTTCTCCTAGAGAGATGGTTTATAAGATAATTAATTAAGATAGTTTATAAGATAAGATAATTAATTAATTAAGATTGTCCAAATATATGGTTTTATTCTATTGGAAATCCGATTAGGCTATTAATTAACATTTGTAAATTGGTGAGCCATTTGTCTATATATGTGTCTGGCTGAGTTGTTGAGTAAAACTGTCTAAAGACTAAAGAGGGACTAGATGCAGCACCCCGGTGCATTAACTTTGTGGAGTACTCAATTTTTTGTTGGAATTTATTGTACATGATCCCGTGATTTAAAAGGGGAAAAGAAAAAACAGGTTGAACCAGTATAAGGAAAAAACATGTATAGGGCCAGCAAAACCTTAAGAAAATAAAATTCTAATAATTGACCATAAATGCTCAATCACAATAAATTAAGAAAGATAAAATTCTATATCAGAAAAAAGATTCTAAAAATTCTAAATAAGTTCAAAGGTAAATTGGGTATGAGGAAAAAGATATGCCAAATATATGAAAATAAGCTGAGTTCCTTGACAACTAGTCGATGGACTTATCAGCAAATTAAAGAAAAAAAAAACTGACTAATTACCCAACAAGGGAGAAGGATACATGTCATTCCACTTTTGACACAATATTTTAATGGGATCCCTTCCATATAGAATTTCAATAATTCTAACAATTTATTTTGTAGATTTTCATTAAAATATCATCTTTACAAAAAATATTAGGTAAATAAAAAATAATTTACTTATAAAGATTAAATTATCAAGTATTTATTTTGTTGATCATTTAATTTTTGTAAGTAAATGATTTTTGATTTACCTAATATTTTATAATAGTGATCTTTTAATATAGACTTAAAAAATAAATGATTCAGATCGTTGAAATTATATATGAGGGAAGCTCCATTGAAATATTATGTCAAAAATAAAAATACCAAAGATCCGCCCCAAAACCATATATATAATTGTAGACCTATGTCAAATTGTTTATAATATAATACAAAATAGATATGCATTGAGATTGCAAACTATATATTGACAGAGAAATCTTCTGTCACTATCTCCTTAGAATTAACAATTTACATGTTTTGGAATATAAATATTGTCGTGTACTGGCAACTTAAATGAAATGTTGCTGTTCACATAAAGAGGACAAATGCCTTTGGTTTGATCATTACTTCAAGCAATAAATCATTCTTGTTTCTTTCTTTCTTGATTTCCTCCTCCTCTCTCTATGTCTCAATCTCTAATTCACTTTTTAATTTTTAATTGTATGTTTATGGGAAGCTTTAAGCAAATTTGACAGGACTTATTTTTGCATAAAAGTCTAGAGGTAGTGGTAGCACCATTTATGCATGTCCTCTTGATTTTACATGCGTCCGTGCGCCACATGCTAATGCTGTTTCCTTTTATTTAATTTTTTCCACTATAAGTGTTTTTTTAACTGATTTTGATGTTACTGTCACTTAGTGCCATATAAAGGCATTTGATTTTTTTTTTTTTTAGACTTTTATAGTTTTATGTATTAATTTAATGTATTAGGTATTAATATGTGATTATTACCAAACAAAAACTTGAGAACGTTTGTTCTTATCTTAAGACTTGTGTTACAGTGACATTGTCAAAATTTAAGTCAATCGTATTTTGTGTATGATCCCTCAAATTTAGAATTACCTTTCAATATATCTATAATATATGAGGCATAAATTAGTTGTGAGTTGTGACTTTATAATTTACAATATATGAAAAATAAAACTATATATTCTTCAGCTTTGGCAGGTCAAGTTTATCAGGCCATGTACATTAGGTAACTAGAGAAGCATAGAAATTTAAATGGTAATTTGAGATTAAGATGAACTTGTCTTTTACCTTTGACCTTTCATTAGTATTGTAGCCAAATGATTTTTCGCAACCATGCTGAGTGCTGACGCCCATATTTTGTAAAATTGTCCTTTCTTTTTTTGATGGAAACGAGACAAAACTTAACTCATGGCATCATTTCATACCTTTAAATGATTCATATATGAAAAGTAGGAGGAGCAATCATGAATCATGATTCCATGAACTAGTACCAGTCTTATTGCTCTGATTTTCCCTTTTTCTTTTTCCTTTTCTTCTCAGGCACTATCTCATGTAAGGCCATGACCATGCATTTAGGAGTATTGCTCTGTCAACAAAAGTAGGGAGGGCCAAAAAGTGCGGTTCAAGGAAAGAGGGTTGAGACATTTTTCCAACTACTTAGGGGAGTGGAAGGTAATGAATTATGGAAACATGCAATAATACTCATGGGGGGCCATGATTTGATTCTAGTGCACATGACTGCTCTCCAGTCAGATATTGATATTTTTTACCAAATTAAAATGAAAAAACAAATATGTCAAAATACAAAAGGCATTCTGGTCTTCAGAGTCAACTTATAGTCCAATAGATGGTCATTGATCAATAAAATTCATTACTTGGATATGCAGTGTTTTGCTTTTTTGTTTTTGTAGTTATGAACTTATGATGCAGTATTTGGAGGATCATCCAGCAAAAGAAGGCTGTCAGCTGTGCTGGGATTCCACTATGGTGCATTATGAATTGTCAATTCATGGCAGAGTCTTGTGCATGCATATCACAGAAACTAACCAGAGTTTAGTTGAGTGGTTAGATCTATGGTTTGTTCTCATGTGGTCTGGGTTTAATTTAACAATTGGCTAGAGTTTCTTGCCTCCCAAAGATTGTAAGGTTTAATGGGAGGCCCCAGTAATAAAGCCAAATCCCTAGAAAGTTTCTGGGTATCAAAAAGAAATGTGATACCAGTGTTGGAAACTAAGGCCCATTAGCGAGCATGCGCCACAGTGTTGGACTCGTGCCAGTTCTATTCTAGGAATCCAATTGAAGGGTCTTTACTCAAAGTCTCAAACCAAACCAACCTGTGATTGCGATGGAAACCAGTAAATGCTATGGGATACAAAACCTCATGCTTAAAGTAATAACCTTGAGATACCATTATAAGCAAAATGTTCTCATGCCCAAGACTTAAACCACAGGAGCAATTGTTATTGCATTCATCGCAAACATGAGTTGAGCAGAGCTCAACAAAATTATAGTTTTACTGTTGGCCAACTGATCTGACGGAGTACACACAATTGAGAATCAATCTTACCATACAACTTATCTATGTCCTTGTGCCAGAATCATGCATTGTCCAATATCTTCCAATTCAGCTACAGAGAACCTCAAGGTAAGTAAATTCACCAGACCTATCCATCCGAGTACTGCAAACCAAGCACCCTGCTCCAGCTGGTCCTGGGTTTCCTGTAGAGAGCCCTGAGCCACCTCTAGCCTCCAACCTTCAACCCCAATCACCCTACAATAGCATAGCACTGCAACCCCAGTAAGCCATAATATTCTAAAGCCCATTAGAAAAAATTCCTCAGATTAAAACTGTCTCCAGATTAACCAGATATCCAAACAATGTCTAGGATAAGACCAAGTCCTATGCAATTGAAAACCATAGCCTAGTCAAAATACCTCAAGCAGCTTTAATAATCCCACATCCTGCACATGATAAGTATGTATTAGGAAATTTTTGGACACCACATTATGGCCTTCCCAACATTTTACGTGTCCGAAGAACTACCCACCAACTCTCTAGGGCTCAAACCCTATACATCACAACAGGTGCATCCAACTTGCAGGGTAATAAACAAGGTCACACGTGAGGGATGACATCAATAGAAAACATATATAAAGATGTTTCACCATTAGACAACTCATGTGAGAGATGACTTCTCGTTCTCTCCTGTATCTCTAAAAAAAAACACAAAAAGCAGAAATGTTAGCAAACGAGAACTAAATATTTCTTCCTCCATTTTTTTAAGTTAATATAATAAACAAGCACATGTTTCCAAGCTAGCCAAGATACTATGAATGCATGCTGATGAGAGATCTTACATATGAGGAGAAAACGAGAAAGAAGTTACAATGACTAAAATATTCACCTCCTTGATATATGCACTGAACACTCATATTTTACCACCTCATACATAAAACAATGCTGCCACACAGACGCACACAAAGAGCATAAAATCTTAATTTTCTCTTAGTTGCACTTGCACCTCAAATTGCATCCATAATTTTTCTTGTTAGGTAAAAATAAGTTATGTTCAGCAAGAATCAACAGTTACAAAGCTGGCAATGATCCATAGGGAGTCACTCATTGAAAGGAGTTTAATATAACCATGGTAGGGTAGAACAAGAAATAATAAATAATCAAAAGAAACATTGAAATGGCCTCATTTTTACTTTAGGAGGCCAAATTTTACAGATTAGCATAAAAATATGAGCTTTACTTACTAGGTCTGGTCAGCGGAAGAATATCAGATGTTTATCAAATAAATCTAACAGACATTGTTATCATATGCAACCAAATGCAAAAATAACTAAATAAATAAATTAAAAAAAATTCAAAGGATCTGATGTGATGTAAAATAAAATATTTTTGGCCCACATCTCAGAAATTGTAAAAACCAGCATCTTGTCTCAGCAATTTAGCATATGTTACAGAAGAAATTATGGAGTGATACCAACCATTTACCTACTAGAATGGTAACATAAGAAAATTATACCTATAAGCTTGAGTTAGCAATGATAACTATAGTTATTTGGTGCTTGATCTATAGCTCATAATAAGAATTTGTGAGTTCTTATTCATGGCTTAGTGGCTTACCCATGGGATTCTCTGGAGTTCATCTATAACTAATAAAACAATGTAACTAAGCATACATAATAGCTATATAAACATCTGCCTCTGATTAGCACTGCCTGGAACGTAGTTCCATAATATCAGTTTAAATTCATATTATAGTATGCTTGTACCTTCTCTAGGGGAAGTCTGCAGAAGATCCAGTGTACACAAGTTCATGAACTTCACAATGAGAGATCTTACATGTCCTTGACTTGCATGCTCATAAACCTCCAGCCATCCCATGCCAATCAAATGAAGTACTGAACAGACCCTGAGCTTTCATAGTCTCTTTCTGCTTCAACACAATCTTTCCATATAAGCCATCATAAAGGATCCAGATGCATACTACAAACAATTTATCTTAATGTAAACAAATACTTCATTATCTAATACCAGTGCGTAAGCCCACCCTTATCAGCAGTTTGACATTGTGTATACAAATATTTATATATTGTAGTTACCTTGTGATCCACTTTATCAATTGTTCGAATAATTTTATAAGCTTGTATCATATTGCAATAAGCTTCTCAACCTCTTCATCAAAGTCTCACATTTCTTTCAACTCCAACACAATATGTCAATGTGAGACCATGAACAATTGATGTCAACATGTAAGACCATGGTTTGACTCTTTTATAATCTACTCCTTTGGTATTCCTAACACTGAGCTGTTAAGATTTTAAGAGAGAGAGCGAGAGAGATGAATATTATGTAAAACTAACCATGGAACATCTTTTTGTAATCCTCTTCAAATTATTATTCATATCTACTTCACAATTTTCAAACTTATAAGGAAAGTGAAATTTGTACAAGATTGCATTATCTGGTTATCAAAGTAACGTAACCTTCCCATTAATGCTAAATACTACGGTTATAATCCAGCTCAAGTCATAATTAATATCCGAATTCGCTCTTATACGCAAATTATTTAAAATATGTTATTATTAATATGAAACTTACAAGGAAACGGTCAATCATGAAAAGTATCACATGTAAATTCATGTAAACTAGAGTTCAAATGAACATAAAAAATCATTTTAACAATGACCTAACGTCATACATGCTCACCGCAGAGATACATGCACAAGAGCACAAGCGCTCACAAACATAGGGGTATCACCTCTCGTACTTGAGAACGTTTAAGATACCATGAACCTTGGGACATAGGAAAACCAAACTCAACCTCAATGCCGGCTTCATAGCTAAAGGTATAGCTACATGCAAAAGATGTTGGAACACTCTCTTCTCAAACGAAAAAAAAAAAAAACAGATGTAGGATTCAGGGGCGGAGGAAGAAATTATTTTCAAGGGGGGGAGGGGGACTTCGATGAGAACATAATAATTAAATATCTCCTTCGGTCAGACAGAACCAATTGCCATGCATTCTACGTATTTATGAACATACTATAACAAATTGAATTAAGAAATTGAGCAATTTAGATTGCAAAACACTGTCCACCAAGTAAGGTAGGACACCTTACATCCAAACTAGCATTCTGTCTTGATTTCCAAACATAAAATCAATAGTCAACTAAACAATTGTGAGGGAGCACCTTGGGTCAGCAGGGGCACATGGACCCCCTGGACCTAAGGTGGCTCCGTCCTGTGAAGGAAAACTCAAATTACATACCCAAAACATCATTACTAACAAACAAAGAACGCTGTTTTTTTAAACAAAACCTGAAGTATGAAGCATATGAATATGCTTCACATATGATATGGTGAACAACAATAAACTAAAATAGTTTGCTCTTGTATGGTTGGGCATTTTCGCTCTAATCCTAGTATAACTTGTAAGAAGAGACTACACATCGTTCTATCAATTGTATAGACCATGACAAACCCACTTCTATATGTCTCCTAGAAAAACAAAATCTAAGAACCTTGCTCCGGGCCATGCATCTCCTGAATTGCAGATAGCAGCAACTGCTCCCCAGTAACTGATCGAAACTGTTTGAAGAAATCATTTTTTGTTACCTTTCCAGCCTGCATCAAGACATAAAGAAGTGCAAAAAACTTATTCTTACATTCGGGTTTCTTTTCCATATATATGGAAAGACAATATGAACCACAATTTCCAACAAGTGAAAAGAAGTTAACCTACCCTTAACGCGTTGAACAGAGTGGACAATTGCTGAGCTTTCGGTGGGGGAAGGGAATTCCTAATCTTCGAAACTAATTCTGTAACAGGGTATAGTCGACGAGTAGGGCCTCTCAATTGAACTGAGAGATCCGCAACACAAAACAAGTTTCCATAAATGAAAGAAAATTTACACAATCAAAACAAACCAACACAGACAGAAAGGGAATCACACATACCTGGCACAGGATTAGACCATTTGTAGCTCACAACACACTCAGGAAGAATGTGTCGATTCATATTGGTGGACCATACCACATAACGCTTAGGATCCTTAACATCATCCGCACCCGTATCGAATTCAGGGCTAGAAGGATAGCGTTGCTGAGACCCTGCCCTCACTTTCTCGACATTGCCTAGTATAACCCGGCACAAAAGAATATGTTTTTCGCCATTATCATCGCCCTCCGATAGGCCAGCACTACACAACTCATTGAATTCAACCATTTAAACACAAGAAAATGAAAAACCACAAAACCCTGAAACTCCCAAAAAAAAACAACTATATGAAACAGGTAATTACCTTACATGGGGTAAAGATAATGGTGAGAGGTGAACACCAACACCACAAGCCTCAGACCCCGAAACCTTGTCCGGCACGCCAAACCCATGTGTCAAAATGCCTTGTATGTCTCTAGCCGAAGCGCCGTACCAAGCGTAAACCGCATTGGCTGATCCCCGAGCTGCCTTGGTCATATCAGTCTGATTCCGAAAGATCTCGAAGCGAGCCCTATCCATCGGTCCATTGCGAACGCACTGACGAATTGCAGTCACAGTAGCCCCATCAGGATCAACCTTGCTCATCCCTCCGACAAACAAATTGCCCACAACATCGTAAGCTCCCTCCCCCTTTCTCAACAGCTTCACATTCGGCCATAAACAAGTGCTCGAGCTCTTGTCTTCCTTCACAAGCTGCCGTTTTGATGAGGTCACTTCCTTCTCTTCCTCCTCAACCTCCACCACCTCGCATTTTCTCTTCCCCGAATTCCGACCCGAAGCGTCGACCCGGATCTCGATTTGGATCTTCGGATTCTCCGACCCGTCGCCGCCGCCAAACTCCTCGCTGACAAACTCCCTAGGGAAAAAGCACTTCCCTTTGTCGTCAATCCAAGAAATTGACCTCTGACTCCCAGTCTCTGAATCAATCTGCAGCATTCGCACGAAGTCAAACATATAAGTTGACCCCTCGAATTTCACGTGGACCACCACCTTGCGCTCCAAGAAACCCGACCTCACCAATTCAACGACCCGGCCCGGGAAGTCGGTCCAGGACTCGTTCTGGTAGAACATGAGCCGCGCCGGCGTGCCGCTGCGCTTGAAATTGGCGGCGTATTCGATCGGACTCCGAGCGGAGCAACAACCGGAGACGAACCTGCAGGTCTTGCTAGGGTTCAGTGGTGACGATGATGAAGAAGGCAGCTGTGGAACCCTAACTGTGACCGATTCTACGAATTTCTTGGCTCCATGGTGGTTGTGGCTCGCGGTGTTGGAAGCCATGGATTCTACACAGCAACGCTAGCTCACGACAGAACAGAACTCAGAGAAACTCGTAGAATCAATAGACCTGTACGTTTGTAAACTGATTTTATAGGTGGGGTTCCAGGTAGTGTGAAATTACTTTAATGCCCCTATAAGACGGTGCCCACTCGTTAAAGTGATAAAGTTGTTGGAGTTTTTTATTAGGATTAAGCGTTGGGTCAAAAGGTATCCGCGGGGTTTTGGCATATGGGCTTTCTGTTTACTTCGGCCCAAAGAAAATCTTGATAGAGGCATAATAAATGCGTTGGGATTTCTTCTCTTTTATAGAAAATGCGTCCGGATTCCTTTTCTTTTCTTTTATAGAAAAATGCGTTTCAATTTGTATTTACAATCATTTTGGCCATTTAGCCCTTCTAGTTTGGTTTGATTTTCCACTTGCCATGTTTGTTTGACCGTAATCCAAAATTTAGAATGAGAATTGGATTTTATTCAATGAAAACTTGATATTTAATTGACTAGAAATGGAACAAAACTAAAAAAGTGACCTTATTTAACTGTAAACCAATTTCACAAAAAATGAAGAATATAAATACTATTCCATAGTTAATATGAAGAATGTAAAAATTATCATATATATTCTTTTATTATTTGGTTATATTAAAAAAGGTCCATTGATTTTAACTACTAAATTTTAATAACTTTTTAGTTTATGTACTAAAATTAAATAGCATTTTAGATTAACTACTAGTTGAAAAGTCAAACAAATTAATAAAGTAAAAGGTATTATAATTTACAAATATTACATCACATGCTACTATAATAAAAAAATAAAAATAATATTACATCACAAATATTATATTAATTTATACTATATTGTATTAAAAAAATAAAAAATCAATTCAGTCACAACTTAACTGTGACTGTCTTGGTAAATTGAAAAAGATAACTCACATCACTATACTACATATTATTTTGAGTAAAAGTATTGTTTTGACCTCTATTTATATTATATCGTAGTATAATTTCTCTAAAAAAAATTTCAATTAAGTCACAACTTAACTGTGACTGTCTCACAACTTAGATGTGACTGTCGTTCAGTCACAACTAAATTTGAAGTTGTGAGTGTCGTACAGTCACAACTAAATGTGAAATTGATATTACATTGGCAAATTTTCAAGATAATATAAAAGTCTCAAGAACAATTTTGTCAAAACCTTATAAATTTTAACTAACACTCATAATATGTGGGCCAAAGGATAAAAATGTCAAATAGAAAAGACTCAAATCAAAGGGGCCAACATATTTGTGACCTAATCTAAAAAACTACATTTAAATTTGGTAGTTCAATTGAAATAGTATATGGTTTTCATGCTATACTAAAAAATTATTGAGATTTGATATTTAATCCTAATTTTCTATATTAAAAACTTAGAAAATATAATATGAAAGATTACCAAATGTTGAGAAATATGAAATATTGGCACATAATTATGGCACATATCTTTCCTATTATATTGACTCGTGTCAATTACCCAATTAGAAAATATAATAAGAAATATTACCAAACATTAGAATGGAAACAACAAGTCTTCTTCTAATTTTGATTATGTTTTTATTTCAAACGTTGAAATATGAATTGAAAACTCATTACATTCCGGGATAGACATAAATAGGAGTGCAATTACTATTCTTATTATAAGATTTCGGTCAAACAAACGGGGCTTTATGGTCCATATAGTTTGGTTTTGACAAATTGTATCCTGTTTATAATTTAGAAGGGTGTATTCAATCATGATTTTTAAAGACTTTAAAAGATTTTTGTTAAATTAAAAAGTATGGGGTATTCAATCATGACTTTCATAGACTTTTGAAAAGTATATGAAAATCATGGGGTATTCTATCAAGACTTTATAAGACTTTATAAGACTTTTAAAAAGTCTATGAAAGTCATAGGTATTCAAAATGTCAAAAAAAAAAAAAATGGTGTAATGTCATTTTGTTTTTCAGACTTCTAATTTAAAAAAATAAGGACTCTAATTTTTTTCAATTTTACCAATTAAGGTTATTTCGTCAATTTAAATTTTTTTTAATCTAAAGCTCCGTTTATAGAGAAATAATCAACCCAAATTTAGCAGGAAATGAAATGAGGGAAAAATGATGCATGGGAAAAAAAAAAGATAAGATTTAAATTGAAGGAACCATTTTTCCATAAAAAAGGACCCAACATGATTGGCACATGGTGCTATGCAAACTAGGGGTGGGCATCAACCCGTCCGAACCCGGCCCGCTCGCCTCCACCGACCCGCCAAGCAGCAAGCCGACCCGTCAAATCACTAACGGGCCGGTGTCGGCCCGCCCCCTTCCACCGACCGTCGAAGTCGGCCCGCCCGCCAAGCTTCCAGCCACCATCTTCTCAGGCAAGCCAGTAGCCACCATCTTCTCAGGCATTGCAAGTCTGCAACCACCTCCATTTTTGTTACCGTTCACCATCGTCCACCATTGCAGCACAAGAACCACCTCCACCAGCCACCACTTCTTAGGCGAGCCACCATTTTTCAAGCGAGCCACCTTTTCCTTCTCGTCATCTTCTCTCTTCTGCTTCTGCTTCTCTTTCCCGGCCAACCCATTTTCCGACCGTCTCCAACCCGTCCCCGACTGAGATTCGAGCCGATTAGTTGGAGATGGTTTGGGCTCCCACCCGACCCACTCGCCCGATGCCCACCCCTAATGCAAACGAAAATTTGGATAGAAAATATATAAATTAAAAGAATAAGTTCAATTGGCAAAAATAAAAAAGTCAAAGTATTTTATTTTATAAATTAAAAGTATAAGGAGTAAACTGATACAAATGTAATAGTAGGAAAAACAAAATCACATTAATTACAAAAAAAAAAAAAAAAGAAATCGACACGTTTACATTAAGGTCCAGCAATAACAGCTGCATTTTTATTTGAAGAGGCATTTAAATATCCTTTTACAATTACCCAAACTATACCCCTCTCCTGCACGCAGAAACGCAGAGCACCAATACAAAGACGCAACTCACTGAAACCCTTTCCTTTGAGAAACACAAATCACTCATCTTCATTGCCAAAAACCCTCTAATTCTCCTCATCCAAGCCAAAACCCAATTGAGAGAATCTCAGAGAAAGAAAGAAAATTGAATTTTAGGGCAAATCGCAGTCTGCCATAATTTTTCGAAACCATGTCGGCTCCATTGACACCTTCGAAGAGGCCACACGATGATGAGGACCTCACAGAGCCAAATGGGAAAGGGAAGCTGCAAAAGTCGTCTGAAAATCAACCTCCTAAACTCTCTTCCGGCGACGCTGTTTTCCGGGTACTTTGCCCCGACTTCAAAATTGGTACTTTCACTGGTGAGGGTGGCTCTTATCTCACATCAAATATTCTCCAAGAAACTCTTGTAAATGTCAGAGTTGAAGAAACCGTCCCGGGATGCGATGAAAAAGTTGTTATCATTGGTGGTTCTGATAGAGAGAATGAGAATGAAGTTGAAGAGGCAAATGTGGATGAAAAGCATGATGATGATACTAAGGACCCAAGAGAGAATGATGAAACTAAGGAGTCTGTACCCCTTGAAGCTTCGAAATCCGAAAAAGTTACTCCGTCTTTGCAGAAGGCTCTGCTACTTGTTTTTGAGAGAATGGTTGAAGGGGAAACAGAGACTGATGGAGGAGGGGATGAACAAAGTAGTAAAAAGTCTTTGACAATTGTTTTTAGGTTGCTGGTTCTTTCAACCCAAGTGGGATGCATTTTGGGAAAGGGGGGTAGTGTGATCAAACAAATGTCATCTGAAAGCGGGGCGCAAATTCGGATCCTTCCAAGAGATAAGCTTCCAGTTTGTGCAACAGCTTCTGATGAACTAGTTCAGGTAACTTTGAATGACACTATATGCTGTTTATAGTTCTATACTACCATCCATAGCCATGAAAATAACTTATTTTCAGTCATGATATGAACAAGCGAGTTATTAGTTCTTATTTAATGGGTTGCCTGCCATTGGGGTTTAGTATAATCAGTAGGGTTTGTCAAAATGCTTAAGCTTTCTGATGGGATATTTAAGCATTGGGTGATTATTTTTCTGGCAATGTGACAACTATAGAAGAAATAATCATAAATGCTGTCTTGGATCTTGGCAATGAATGCACATCACAGTTCTATATCCCATGAATCATTATTCTGCTGCAGATTACAGGGGAAGTTGATGCGGTTAGGAAAGCTCTTGAATCTGTTTCTCAGCAGCTTTTGGAGAATCTATCCCGCGATAGTGACTCGTCCCTTGCCAACTCTACAGGGCCATCATCTCAGTCATTTGGCCAACCTCTTCCTAGACCAGAAGTATATCCGCCGCCCAACCGTTCTCAAGGAGAACCTCATAGTGATCAGCCTGGTGATGTTGCCAATCCTAATTCTGCTGCTCATTCACTAATCCCCAAATTTCATGGAAGTGGCATCCCTGGTAGGATGAAGCCTTCACAGGAAGTCCTAGCCTTCCGCTTATTGTGCCATGAAGAGAGAGTAGGAGGTGTAATTGGAAAGGGTGGAACCATAATAAAGACACTTAAGAAAGAGACAGGCTGTGAAATCAAAGTTATGGATGCCGTACCTGAATCGGAGGACCGCGTTATTGTTGTATCTGGTCCTGCGGTATGGTTTTGACCTTTTTTTCTTTGGACATGAAGTGTTTGTACACATAGACATAAAGACACAAACACACACACATGCATTCACACAAACAAAAGATATGCTGTTGATAACAATGAACTATTGCAGCACCCAGATGATAGGATATCAGATGTGCAAGATGCTGTTCTTCGTGTGCAGAGTAGGATAGCCAGGGCTGCACCTAATAGCAAGGAACAATCCATGATAGCGAGGCTTCTTATTTCCTCCAATCAAATTGGTTGTCTCATTGGCAAGGGTGGTGGCATCATAGCTGAAATGAGAAAGTTCTCTCGAGCGAATATCCATATATTGAGGAAGGATCAAAATCTCAAATGCGCTTCAGTTGATGATGAAGTTGTTCAGGTGTGTTTTCTGTAGTTCATGTATGGTTCTTTGAGTTTGAAGAGGTTGGATATATCTCTATCTGGGGTATCATTATGTGAAGTTACTGCTTTCCTTTTCTGGGTTCAGTTATGACAAAGTATATGTGGACTTTTGCACGTTGCTATTAATATGCCAGCTGCCATGTTATCTCTGCTTGCATTTCAGTGTCCCTAGTTTTGTCATATTTAACAATCTTAGCCATTTTTCTACTCACTGTGCTTGTTGCTATCCTGTTCCTTTCATGACAGATAAATGGAGAATTTGAAGCCGTTAAAGATGCTCTTCTGCAGATCACCACTAGGTTGCGGCTTCATTTCTTTGGCGATGGATTTCCTTCTATAAATTATACTGCAAATCCTGCATTTTTGGATCAACCTCCATTTCAATCATTTTTGAGGAGAGACTTCTCACCTCCGGGAATGCATTCTAATTTAGGCCCATCATTTCACAAGTTTGATGCTGTTGGTGGCCTGCCTCCACATGGTGGTTTTCATCCCCATGATGATCGTGCTCCTTTTATGCACAATATTCATAGGTTAGGTGGCCCCCCGCATTTGTCTGAAAGAAGACCTTGGGATCCTCAGGTATTTAGTTTCTATGGCACTTTTGCTACTAGTTTTGCCTTAAAAGGTTTTTTTTTTCCATTACATAATTCTATTTGAACTTTTGTTGAGATTTTTCTGTTTGTCGCGCCAAAGTTTTTTATCATATGTTCAGTGCTTTAAAAACTATATTAGTTTTTACACTTTCTTGTTATTTTAGTTTTTCAGGAAGTTTGTGTTTACAATTCGAAAGAGAGAAAAGAAAATGACAGTTGATATGAGTTGCTGATTTACTTTTGTATCCTAAACTGGTTCACAGGGACATCTTGAGGGTGGTGGTCCAATAGGCTTGCCGAACTTTGCAGGTGCTCCCCAAAGAAGAAGTGCACGATTTGGAGGAAGCCAGCCAGCTATAATTACCAGCACCACTGTTGAAGTTGTTGTTCCTAGTTCCCTTGTTCCTATAATAAATGGAGAAGATGGTGAATGCTTGAAACAAATCCGTCAGGTACATTCTTTGATGTGACCAAGATTGGCATAAAAGAAGTAAGCATGGATAAATAACATATATTAAATATAGGGCTATGGGATACTTGGAAATAGAATGAAATACATCAGCACACTTTATTCTTTTTGTTAGAAATAAATTAATGACTAAGAATTCTGCTCAGCTAAGCTTTATTCCTACCTGATTGAGGTTGGCTCATAATCGTCCTTCACCATTACTTCTAATTCCATTAAAAATAGTCACCATTTTGTTTTTATTGCATTTAAATAATGTTAGTGGAGGAATGTTATGTTCATAGTCCACTTCTATCTAGAATTGGTTGCCAGGATAGAGTAGTTGATGTAGAACCAATAGGGTGGCATAGAATAGATAGAGAAATAGGAGAAAGTAGTGAGGTGACACTGAGAAAAAAGAGGCACAAGATAGAGAAGAAAAAGGGAGGAGGAGGGAGGGGATAGGCTTTATTTCAAATATCATAATCAAGTCTATTTATACAATAGACCATCCAAGCCCAAAATGGACAGTTGGGTTCTTTCCTTGGTTTTGATTGCATGATAAATTTCAATTGCAGAATTTTGTTGCAAGTGTATGCGTGGATACATACATATATTTTGATTATATTTGATGTTACTACAATTTTTGTTTTAGTAAAAACATGCTTTGATGCAAAGCATTTGCACTTCTAACATGACCAACAATGTTCCAGATTTCTGATGCAAAAGTTACCATTACTGAGCCTAAGCCTGGAGCAATGGAAACTGTGATTATAATATCTGGAACACCTGAACAAACTCATGCTGCGCAGAGTCTTATTCAAGCATTTGTGATGAGTGAGGCTGACTCTTCTTGATTTGGGGTAAAATTTTTGTTGCTTCATTTGGCCATTATAATTGGGCATATACATATGCTTAATAGCACAATATTGAGAACTGGGTATATACAGATACTCTGTGGCCCAATAGTTGAAAATATGTTTTTGTTACTGTTATTAGTTAGTTCTCTTTCGCTCTCTCTAAGTTCCATTAAAAAACATTGTATATGGTTCTTAATATGTGCTATTTGAACTTGTCAGTACCTCAGTTGAAGATTTTGAAGATTTGTGATCCCCCAGAATTTTAATGTTGCAGTTCTGCGAGTACCGTGAGATTCCTCTGAACTTAACTAGGAAAATATCTCTTTGTAAGTTCATCAGTCCATACATGATAGATGAATAGATTGCCTTTTCATTCTCAATATATGTGAGGGATCCTTTTTGGTGATTGCTTCCAAATATCAATATTGGATAATGAGATTGTAGTAAAAACTGCGAGGAAGTTCTAGTATTGCATTCTGACCTGTCATGTATCTGTGCATGTGTTAAAATTTTATATATAATGTCAGATAACCTCACCACACACAAAAAAAAAAAAAAAGTTATAAAGAATCACAACTTTGTTTTACTTCTGTGTGTATGTGTGTGTATAAAAAATCATGCCTTACCATTTATTTCCAAGTACTTGCTCAACCATCCCTTTGCAATAGGAATCTAATGAATGACTTTTAGTGTTACTATTTAAGAATATTAGCTCAAACCAGATCCTAGTCTAGTGCTTAGATGAGTTAAGTTATTTACTCTGTGGCAATGGCCATTTACAATTTCGGATCTGGTTACTGT
The DNA here is from genome assembly GCF_963921425.1 of Dryas octopetala. Classification (NCBI taxonomy): domain Eukaryota; kingdom Viridiplantae; phylum Streptophyta; class Magnoliopsida; order Rosales; family Rosaceae; genus Dryas; species Dryas octopetala. Next base: position 19,111,571 of record NC_141370.1, on the reverse strand, counting down.
GTTTTGAAGTAAATGTCTCAAATCAGATGACATAGAATATCTCAACCTGAAGTATATATTTTCAGGCTTGTATGCTGTCTCTGATACTTGATTTGTTTTCCTCCCCAGCTGTGGATGCAACCTGCAACATAGAATTTATAACCTCCATTGTGCTAGGCTGAAAATCTGATATTAATTAAGGCCTTCCTGTTATAGTTTATTTTACAATTGGATCTGTATGGACGATATGGTGAATGGCCTTACTTACCGTTTTCTTTTATATTGTGCTAAAATCTTTTTTTGATGAGTTAACTTTTTATATTTGAGTGGTAGTAGGAATGGTAGCAACTAAGGACAAATTAAATTTTGCGTCAATTACTTCAAAGGAATTCGCATGCAAGCTTATAATGGCTATTTTGTGTGTTTAGCAAGCTTATAATGGCAGTTTTGTGTTTAGAGCATGATAACAATCTCCATTACATATCATTATGATTTATTAATTATTCCTAAGTGAAAAATGACCCATACAAGGCTTAAAGTATGTATGTGTTGATTTTTAAATTTGAAGGACACAAAAGTTGAGCTTTTGTAATTTTAAGGACAAATTATCGTGTGCTCCTGTTTTCGTAAAACTGCCGATTTATCATAGATAAAAAACTGTAGTGTAGTGATAATTGCAGGTATACTGCAGTGCAACAAATTTTTTTTACTTATTTTCTACTAGTGTCTTAATATTTTTGTGGTTAGTTAGGGCTTCCTCAAGTATGTTTAGTTATGATTTAGTTTAAGATTCAAAATTTAGAGTTTTTTTTTTTTTTATAAAAAAAATTAGGAATACATTAGTGTAACTTAAGGAATGATAAAAGGGAATAAAATAAAAAAAACAGAGGGAAAAAAAAAAAATAATAAGTGCAGGGATAATTGCTCTGCTGATTGATGTGCAAAATTCATCCTCATGGGCTTGTCTTTGTCCTTTTAACATTTTATAATTGGTGTGTCAAGTTAGAGAGTCTTCATGGGGCATGTTTATGGGGCATCTTTTGAAAAGTTGTCAGAATTTGTATGCCAAGTTATGATAATATTGAAAAGTTGTCAGGTGTCTATCAATTAAAGGCTCTAAGTTATTCTTTTTTTTTTTTTTTGGCCAGGAAGGCTCTAAGTTATTCAATTTGCCCTTTTTATTCTATTATTTAGTAAGTTCAGACTTCAGAGTTAAAGCATGGTATGGTGGGGGGAGTTGGTCAAAATAATTGCATTTGCCTTGAATTGCTAGTAGATCAGCAAGCATATTACGGAATAGTGGGAGCTTTCCCTTGGGTATCACCTCGATCGTTCTTTGTCCTATATAAAAAATTCCAACATATAACGGGTGTATTTTACATCTCTTTTACAATATATTTCTCACATGCTAGTCACTTGATTTTGACTGGATTATATATTTTGAAAGGATATTGCATACATGAGTTTCTCACCATAAACACATAGAGGTTCCCTCAACATTTTTTAACATCACATAATAATGCTTCTCTCATCCACCAGCTTCCCCTTTTTTCATTGTTGTTTTCCAGCTCTGATATCTTAGTTTAATCAGGGTTTTGTTGATTTAGGTTTTTGTTACTTGTACAATTAAAAGCTGTGGGAGGCACATGGTAGTGGTTCTAGAAGTGAGGGAACCAGGGCTGTTGAATAGTTCCCTTTCTTTTTTGTTTTTGACAAATACATAATTGGAACTTTGACCCAGTTTGATAGCTTCAAACTTTAGGGGATATATAATTAAAATACAGACCTTTATGAATAAGGTTTTACTGGAAAGAACTAATCACACACTACTGATCAAACCCTATATAAGCTTTAGAATGGTAAACAGGGATTATTATTGCTCAGTTTTGAAGGGCTTGTATTTCTTGACATCTGTTGCGAGACCTTGAATTGATGCAGCAGCTGAAACAAGTGATATTACCAAGCAGGCCCAGCTCAAAATCTTCATCCAAGTCCAAGTGAAAGAGAACCTCTTCATCTTTGTCTTGGAAATGTACATCTCTATTGGGAAGAAGACTGTCAGTGGCCAGAATGAGGCAGCTCCAAGCAAACCCAAGAAGTCATTGAAGAATGGAAACAACATGGCCAGGATTGCAGTCATCACAACATATGCAGTCCTCCACACCAATCTGAAGGAGTTGACATAATATGCTCCACAAAAGGGTATGCTAATGGCATGCTCACTTGTTATGAACTTGCTTTCAGGCCAGCGTTTGGAGCAACTGCTCTCAACAAACCCAAATATGGGCTGGCAAAATACCTGAATAAGATGATCATGCAATGCTTGTATTAGTTTAAAAACTTGAAAATGAAGGCATAATAGTGGTTAATAGGATAAAGGCTTACCTGGTAGGCGCCGATCAGGTGGACGGCGATGCAAATGTTGGCGAGGTCAACTAGCCAAAAGGGTTCGTAGAATCCGAACCCAGTGAGGAAATTTCCCGGAGCATTGTTCCCAAATGCTGCGTAACCAACGCAACCACACAGGACGTAGAACACTGTGGTGGTTGTGATGCCAATACTAGTTGCTCTCTTCATCGCTTTGTTTTCTGCGGGAGGTGATTTTAGTGTGTCCTGTAATTATTTGGCATATTTTATGAGCCTCAATCATAATAATTAAGGTAACAAGCACACTTAAATTACCATATAATATGAAAAGAAAAAATTATCGTCTTGTCAAAATACCAACCCAAAGAAAAATACAAAAAGAAAATATGCTCGATTGTAAATTTTTTTCTTGTATAGAATCCATGTCCTACTTTAAGATGATAAAGGTACAACTTTGAGGATGTGACGAATCGCAATTCATAGATGTGACAATCCCCCATCAAGGTTCCATGATGAGAAGAAAAAGGATGGAGGACATGAAAAGTAGAAAGAATTTCACTTCTTTTTTTAAAAAAAGTCCAAACTTCTTCGGTGGCCCAAATTTGGCCTTTGTGGTCCACCTTTGATTGATGGTCCACTGGGAATCTTTCCAATAGTGCTGTACGGTACACATTGATGGTCCACTGGCTCCGTGCGTGCTCAAAGACGTAAAACAGTTACTTGGAAACTCTTTCAAGCAAATGTGCATTCCCCCCTTTTTTTGGACCGAATAGACAAATCTCTTTTTTTTTCTTTTGATATTTCCGAGCGTATGAAAAAAAATTTTAGAAATTTGATGTGGACAAACACAGAATTTACAATTTCTGATTATGAAGAGAAAAAGACAAAAGAAAGTGAGAAAAAAAAAGAAGAGGGCAAAAAAGAAGAAGACAAAAGAAAGGAGAAAGTACATATTATAAAGGATTTTTTTAAAAACCTAGTGTGACACCACTTAGGATTTTTAAAGGATATATATTCTCTTTCAAAATATAAACTATACATACACTGTGTGTGCAGTGTACAATTTGTTAAGATTGGAAAGAAAGTGGAATATATTAGAGGCGAGTAAATTGGTTGAAGTAAAAAATGTGAAATTCCCACATTATCCTTAAAGTTTTAATAGTAATAAGGATATTCTTGAGGTTTCCCATATAATGGTTAACCTAGTGAAATAAAAATATATGAACTGACCATGTCATTTAGTGAGCAAATTTGATTAATTAATTTAACCATTCTAGCATTTTTATTTTTTAATTGTCTTTATATTTTAGAGCAGAATACCAATCAACTTTCTCTTGGGTCCATATCATGACTGTAAAAGAACATGGACCAAATAATATAGATATCTAGCTTTTCTCAGTAACTTCAGGACCAAAATTCTCAAATTGGCAACTTGCTCATTCACTATCACTCACCAAGACAGACCCCACAATATTAGGAACCATGCAGAAAGCCAGCCACCCCATGCTTAGAAATTTCAATTCATGCTCCCTCTTACACTTATATGTTTGTACAGACATATTCTGTTATCAAACATGATATGTCTGTACAAACATGATCATAGATTAAGTTAATTCTTGTCAAAATGTGATTATATTGATTAAGTTCATTTTAGCTCAAGATACGCATGTTCTCTTATCAGACATAACTATTGATTAGATTTATTTTTATATGAATGTTGTCTAGATTTACGATAAGTATTTTTTTTATGTCATCTAGTAAAAATAATATTACCACTTACGTATATGAGTAGATTTCATTAAAATAATATGATAATGTGTTTAGTAAACGAGGGTAGATATGCTTTCCTTTAAATTCTCACCATCATCATAATATTATATATAGGAACCAATCTTTAAATTAAGTGCAATAATATTTTTGTGGGTTACGCGACACCTGGAAAACCCCATTGCTTAGAAAAACCAGGAAAGCTATGCCATGCCGACATTGAATCAGGCACGCATTTCAAGTACTTAATTCCAGGTATGCATGGAGCCAAAACATTATGTCTACATTGTTTTGGCCAAGACAAAATAAATCATGCTGCATGTGACACCACCCTAAGCTAGCTAAGAGCCTAAGACAGATACCTCTACATGATTGAATGGATTGATATATCATATATATACAAACGTGTACGTTCTGGAAAGGAAAAATTATTGTGTGGGCTGACGTAGTATAATGAATTCTCTATAATACATGTTTAATTATTATAAATAAGATTTATAATTTAGATATTAATAAATATACACATATTATAGTTTAAGTATTCATAATAATATATACAGGGTCTAATAATAAAGGCTCTCAGCCTCTCACTGTTTTGTATACTTCTTATCTTTCCATCTTTAACATTAGCTAGGTTTTTGTTTGTGTATATGATATGCAAACGTTCATGTACTACGATGATATGTATGGTGGCCTACACATAGCTTAGAATTAATTAAAAGGTACGTAATTGGGTACTTGCCTGTATCTCCACAAGCACAGTAGAATAAGCATAAGCAAAGGCAATGTCTCCGATGGCTTGGAATGTCCTCCAAACTTTCTCTGAGCCTGACACATCCACCCCTACTGTGACTCCAGTTAAGGATGTCCTTGCAGCTGGTCCCTCTTGATTTTCCATACAATCAATAACCCACCTTCTATTAGCCACAAATTATTGAAACTAGACAAAGTCTGGTCGGTATATATATATATATATATAAAAAGGATAATATTCTCTTATATATTGACAGATTTTGTGAGTTATTAAGATCATTCAGTAGTTCATATTTATTGTAGCCTGACAATATAAAGCATCTATGATATTTTTATGTATATATGGGGAAACATATTTTTATCAGACAACTTGATATATTATATTATTAAACTGTTAATTTCGGTTATTAGGTTTACTAAATTTTTAATATATAGTATAAATTGATAATTTAACAATATTAAATATATAATTAATAAGATAGCATTACCAATCGTATAACATATCAAAAAACTATTACCTACAACTTTTGCTATAGAGAGGCCGAGGCCTATGGAAGAATAGGCAAAGGACATGACTGCTGCGAGTATAGAGAGCCATGAGAGCTTATGAAAGTTTTGTATCTGGCTGAGCAGGATCTGGATGCAAGCAAAGATGATCATGAAGGGGTTGTTTGATGTGTGACACTTCACATGATGACCATGCTTATGAAAACAATTCGACCTCTTCACCGCCCTGCAACATAAATATAACAAAACTTTGAAATTTAAAGAGATTAAAAATAAAATATTCAATATGTTATGTATATATATATAATGTTAAAAAATATAACAAAATTTTATTATACTAATTATTTAAATTATCAGTCCAACAATATAACACAACCGATCGAATATCTGAGAAAGAGGCAAAGATTTATTGTCACTTAAATACAATAGGTCAAAAAGTTGCCAGTCAAGTTGAGTATACTTACACCATGCTGATGGAGGCAGTAATTGTGTAACCGATGGTAACACCGATGAGGTTACCATACTGAGCCAACCCACATAGCTGCACTTTTCTGCCCCCTGAAGAAACACAAAAAAGCCCAAATGAATTACGAAACCATTAAATATCATCTGTAAGTAACTTTTCACTTTTCACACCAACCCAGCAATTTTCAAAAGGACAAATGAACGAAAACTTATCTTCTAGGAATTAACTACCACTTTGATAAAGGTCAAGCTGTACGTTTAATTAGTTAGACAATGTTTACTAAGCATTGCATTTATTATTAACTAAGCTAGGAGTGAGATACTGACAGATCATTTGACAAACAAAAGTAGAAAACAGCTGGTAAGTAAATCTGGGTTACCTAGATTTGCTCTGACAACATCCATGTAGGTGTAGTTTCTCTTGCCGGTGACGGGGTCCGGGGACCTGTAACAGTCGGCAAGGAGAGTGGAGGTGAAGTAGGTGATGAAGGAGAAGGCCATGAGAACAGCAGGCCCGGCAACCCAACCCAACTGGGCTATGGCCCATGCCAGAGACAGCACCCCTGACCCAATCACTGCCGTTATGATATGTGCACTTGCAGTCACCCATGTCCCTTCAATATCATTCATTCAACCAACACATATATATTATTAATTATCACAAAACCAAAATCATAGTCTATAATACATATATATAATATCATGTTCTTGTTGTGTGAGGACTTTATAATTAAGAATTTAAGATGACTGAAAAACATTCATACCAGTTCTTTTGGGTCGACCATCATCATCCAAGTTCTTGCGGAAATCACCATTTTCAATGGTTGCTGGGTTGTGCTCTATGTACATGCTAGTCTTCTGAAACTGGTCAGCCATTTCTCTTTGTGTCTCTCTCTCTCTGAGTTTCTCAGATGGGTTTGGTTTTAGCTAGTTGGCTAGGAGAGAAATGGTACTTCAACACCTAAAGGGTTTGGTTTGGTACTTGTTGGGTTATAGAGAGAAATGGGGTGCTGAGGAGTATATATTTGAAATGAGTGAAAAGGAGGGGGGGGGGGGGGGGGGGGGGACATCAAACAAGTGTGATTGGGGGTAAATGACTAAATGGAGGGTGAGGACCAAAGTCAAAATGAAAGTCTTGTGTGTACCATGGGTAGTCAAAGTGGTAGGGCAGGGGAAACGAACCATTTTATGAACTTGATATTACTTTAAAATAGTATTGCTACCCTATACATTCATTCAATTTTGTTCACAAAATGATGTCATAATATGTTTTTTATTGATATAACTTCTTGATAAGCGCTCCAAGTATGTGAATTAGGTTCATGAGAATAACTTACATGTTTCTGTTATAGGGACATATGTTATCCCTATTAGAGAGAGAGATTAGAGAGGGATACTACATGTCTCTGTGTCACCAGGACATGTAAGTTCCTCTCTAGATTCATTAATCATAGTCAATTAATTTATAAAATTTTGAATGTTTCCCTTAACCTTACATCTTAAACTTTAATTTTTTTAAAAATAAGACATATATATTGAATTATTCTTTTGAACATATAATATATTGATATATATATACCGACTTTTTTTAACAGATAAGATATGACATATATATTGACAGATAATTAACAAATTTGCTGACTTTGTTGTGATTGTTTAAAAAAAAAAAAAAAAAAAAGGAAGATCGAAAATGGCTACAATAGTAGGAGTTGAGTCTAGCTAGGCTGGTTGGTTGGCATGGAATTATTGACAGGGTTGTGCTTGTGCACCATTGATGGTGTGGGAGGCTCTAGCTGGGTCTTTTGGAACCCATGGGTCCCCACCTTTTGTATTTGGTCCATCCATTTGGAGAGTTTTAATGGCACCCACTGATTGTGGATTTTGAAAGTTAGTGACACATCTCTCTCTCTCACACTCCTTTCTTTCTTTCTGCTGGGTCGGTCCCTCTGATTAGGGGACTTGGCCGGGTTGGTCTTAGAGAGTCCACCATTCTACATCAGACTTTGAAAACCACACGGAATGTTGGGCACATGCTTCTTTCTTTTGTATTTCTATTTCTATTTCATTGACCTCCATTGAATTGTTATGATTATCAGATATGTAAGGTCTGCGGCTGCCGACTATCGGTCCACCTTTCTTTAAATATCAAAATCAATAATATTAGCTAGGCGCGCTTACCGAATTCACTCACTAAATAATGTGTGGGTATAATCAGGTACGTCATTGATGATACTAGCTTGATAGTAAGTTTTGTAAGTACAATAATAGTATTTTAATTAAATTAATATATTACACCGGACAATAATTTACTTAACCAATATATCATTTAGATGATGAGTAATATTTTCTTACTATGTATTTAATATGCTATGTTATTAAATCGTCATATATACATATATCAAAGTACGAAATCACTTTGGCCAAAAAAAAAAAAGTACGAAATCACTTGTCAATAAATTAAATTATCTAATAAAGAAAGAACCTAATATATCAAAGTATGCCAAGAGCGAGATCGAATATTTCTAAATTAGTATCAAGTAACATAAGTGCATGGTTGAAAAGGTAGAAATTGATTTTTTTTGCTATTGATTCCGGCCTTTTCTTTTTCTTAGTTGGTTGGTCAAATGCATGTTAATTAATGAAAAAAATTGGAAGTGTGTAGAAAGCGGGATTCCCAGTTCTCAACTTCTCATCAATCCTTGGAATGACAAAGTTAGAGAAAATGTGCATTTGTTCTCCCATTGCCAGTGCATGAATTAATAAAGCATATATTGTACTCTTTTAATTAAGGAAGTTATTCTCCTCCTGTTCTGGTAAACAAGTGCCATACGGAAGGAAGTTTCTTGTCAGACATATTTTATTTTTAGTACGTGTATACATTTTGTATTTACGTTTTGTTTTTGGTCGAAACTTGTTATGTCGTTTAAGCCTTTAAGGCGTACTGTATTGAAAACATCATGCGTGAGATGTTGTGAGATGTTGTCGGTGTTAACTATTAATGCCTGAAAATGGTGACATACTCATACATATACTTTGCATGCAGAGAAAGATGTATTATATTAGCTCGACAATTAATCTTGTCCCAATGCGCGCGACCAATAAGTGCCAAAGAGTAATAAATTTTACAGCATATATATATACATATTTGTTGGAGAATGACAGCATTTGTTTTGTAAAGCTGCTAAAAGATCAACGTTACAATGTTGTCAACGTACTAGTTGTAATTGGATGATCTTGTGGGTTATAATCACCAAATCTTGTGATTTGGGAAGATAAGTTTAATGGTACTACAGTAATCTTTCGATTCTTTTACGATATTGTTTAAAGATTTAACGTATGCAAACTCTCGTTATGCTTCAATTTTGCATGAGTACGGCACTACACTCATTAAATTGTTTAAATAAATTTTGTTCAGTCAAATAATGTAACAATATATTATATATTTAAATATGAGGTTACTATGACACACACCTCTGAGACATACGTGATATAATGTTGTCATGCTTTCGCGTTTTTTCAAAAGATCTTCAACAACGACACAATTGAACATTAATATTTGATGAGGCTGATCGACATATTATTTAGGATAATGCTACTTAGTGCAAATCTTTTTAAACATTTTTTTTTTGTATCAACTTATGTGGCATATTTTGATTTGGCTAGCATACTTTAAATAAATTATAATATTAGAATTTGTTTCTTACTTCAATATTAGATTTTAATTCTTCAATTTTGGGTAGCTTAACATTTGAAAGTTAAAATTTAATATTTAAGTTAATTCTGTCTAAAAAGTGAAACAGAAAATAAAGAACGAAAAGGTTTGTCATTAAAGTAGGTAAAGTAATTGGCAAAAGAGTATAATATAAGGACACATGCCATAAGCTCACTTCAAGAGAAGAGTGTGCAATGTGAATGGAAGAGAGAGATGGGGGCAGACAGATAAACAAATAATAATTAAAGAACAAAAGAACTATGTTTAGAGCATCTCCACAGTTTAACTATTTTTTTTCTCCTTAGCTATATTAGTTAGTTTCCTCCCAAATTCATTATTCGACAGATAATTAGCTATTCAATTTAGGATTTGATTTTTTATTAGCTAAATTTGGGTGATAGGAGATAGAGAAACTAATTATAACCAAAGCAACATCATAGGAATAATTTTTGAATTATTTAAATACAACAATACACGTTTATATCAAAATTTTTAAAAATAATAAAATATTAATGTCAGCTAAAATATAGAACATTGCTGGGGTAAGATTTTAAAAGTAATTAATTAGCTAAAATATATTTTCAACTTTTTTACGATCAAATCCTTGACAGTATTAACTATTGCTCTTCCTTTGGAGTATTTCAGCCCACGAAATTTGACTCAATTAATTCTCAAATGTATTGACTCCTCTATATATATATATATATATATATATATATATATATATATATGGAGAAGCTATCCACGTACTTTCTCTATTAATTTTCTCATTTATTATTCTCATTTCACAGTATACATTCATGATTGTAACCATTCAATTTTTAGATCTAACTATGAAGATCATATTTGCAAAAAATTAACCAAATCAGAAATCGTTTGGTCATGTAACTATAATCAAACCAACATACGATTTTTGTAATAATTTGATTCACCGTCAGTTTATTTGTAACGATTACATGATCAAATAATTTTTGATTTAGTTGATTTTTTGTAGAAATAGTCTTCAAATAATTATTTAAAAGATGAACGGTTCCGATTATAAAAAAATATTGTGAAATGAGAATAATAAAAAAAAGATTGGTGGAGAAGGTGAATGAAAAATATGAATAGCATGTCTCTATCTATCTATATATATATATATATATATATTTTTTTTTTATCTGTTTGGATATATTGAGGTTTCGCCCTTTCCAGTTCCCCCCCTACAAGTTTCAAAAATCAACACTTACTAATGATCCATCGACTTAAGAATCAGTTCCTCCTGGAATCAAACACAAGCAATACGCATTATCCAAACAAAACAAAAAGCATAAAAAACAAGCTGGGCACGTAATATAATCTTATGACGCAAAACATCACCATATATAGGTGATAGCTCAGGTTTTGTCACGCAAGGTTCAAAATACAAGCTAGATTACTTTTGGCCAGTCCAAATGTGCCACATCAGCGACTTGGATATAAACGAATCACTAATTTTATTGAAATAGATCCTTTTCATTAAATTAAAAGCTTCATTAATCACGGGTAGAATTCTATTATGAGTATGAGAAAAGTTAGCATGTATAAGTATGAGAATGATGAGAGTCATTAAATTAATTTTAATATTTTAATTTAAATAAAATGACTCACTCTTCTCAGGTATGCCTTTATCTTCATGTTTACAAGAGTATTTCTCTATTAATCATAGCTTACAATGTAGAAGATATTTTTCTATGTGATCAAGTTATTTCTTGAAAACTTTTACACCTACAAAAGTATGCTCATATATGTTGCTCCTACAGCCCTACTTACTCTCTTCTGCTCTCTACCATAACTACGAACTTGACTGTCGAAAAACCATTGGAAGACATCACATCGATGCCTTATCATATCTTCTTTTTTTGGGTCGAGGTGTCTTCTCATCTTCAAAAATCTACTCTTGTTTGTTTGCTTTGTAGGAATACGTACCATTGATCTTTCTGTCACTATATATTGAGGCTTCAACACAATACCTCATACCAAAGTTCAACTTCTTAACCAATGAAGCTGTCCCTTGGGGATAGATGAGATCATGATCGATCGTATGGAATTCCTATGGCATGCCATGAATTTCAAAATTAAGTTCACTATATGTATTTTCTAAATTTATATTTTATATACAAAAGTGTAAACATAGTATAACAATCAATTCAATTAGGATAAGTTTTTGCATGGGCAATAAATCAGTTTGTTAAGCAAGCTAGCAAACCAAAGGTGTTTTGTTAATTAGATAACAACAACAGTTCATTAACCTAAATTTAGATCAAAGTTGGCATGTTGATAGTGTAATGCACAAATTTGAGAATAAATAGACCAAATAGAGAATGAATGCGGTGCAACACGGTTTATAAATGTGATGAGTCTAAGACGCATATATCATCTTGATTCTTGAATTGAATGGAGAGAGAGAGAGAGAGAGAGAGAGAGAGAGAGAGAGAGAGAGAGAGAGAGAGAGAGAGAGAGAGAGAGAGAGAGAGAGAGAGAGAGAGAGAGAGAGAGAGAGAGAGAGTTGTCCAAGTCTCAAGTCCCTCTCAAGCAAAACAGTGCATGCCACAGAGCCACAAGCGGACCTCGAGCCCCAATCCACCGATCACAAATTTTCAATGGTCCATGACCCAACTTATAAAGTTAATTACACTAGCTAGCTAGAGACAACTCCATTATATATATTCTTTCTTAATTTCTACCTTGTATATACCTCTTCAAATGTTATTTTTTATGTTTTTGTTTTTATTTTTCTGAGGGACCACGTTGGCAGTTGGGACTTTGCTGTCTGTTTTTCGACTATGAAGTTTGTATGTTTGCATTCACATTCACTTTTATATATACATTGTGTCACACCAAAAATGCCAATCTAATCCACACAAGACCAAGGTCACAATCGTTTGAGATGTATATATAATATATGTATTGAGTTATTGATTATATGAAAACGAAAGGGAATGACAAGTTGAGAACTATCACTGTTTGGGTACGTGGCTTGCATTTTTTTGGCAACAATTTGCCTCCATCGTATAATAAATTTTATAACTTACACATAATTAGTTGAGTTAGCAAAGCAATTAGCTTGTGATATGTCTATTCCAAGCATATTTATATCAGAACCAAATGAATTACTTGAAAGGAAATTGGAACAAGAATTTGGTCAGATTGGATGTGTTTTTGTAGAGCACACTTTTGCCTAGTAGCGATTTTGCTAGTACCACTTTCACTAAAAGCAAAGAAAATTTCTTAATTAAAAATATAAATATTTTCTGTAATTATTCAAGCACTTCTTGAAGAAAAACATGATAGGTATTTCTAAAAAAACCACTATTAATCGTGTATTTCTATGACCTAAAGCACATTAGTTTTATAGCTTAACCTTAAAGTTGGTTGATATTTTGGCTCAATTTTCCTAATGTTTATGATTTGCACAAGTTAGATTATCTAATAGGTTAAGATTTGATTCCTTAATGAAACAAAAAAAAAAAAAAAAGTCAAAGTTAGCCGTGAGGTTGGGATGTTTATTCCAAACTCCAAAGTGTTGCATGAGGCATCAGCTCCTTCGGTTTTGAGTCTGCCATTGTAACTTTCTTAATTTCAATGTCGATGTTCCTTCATACTTTGTTTGTACCGATTGCCTTGGGCTTTGAGTGGGCTGGTTGTCGTGAAGGTCTGTTACTTTGTTGGGCTTCAAATTCTGAGCCCTTCTTGCCTTTGATGAGCGAAATCAACATTTTGCAAAGCATGCATGGCAACCATGTTTGCGTATGATGATCAGACATGCCATGAAATTATCAAATCAATTAGACAACAAATTTGTTGTAAACTCCAGCATTCAAAGCGTTTAGTATCCTTTCTAAAAACTGTTTCTTGATATCATCTATAGTTTGCTCCATCTGGTAGTCTTCTCTATTCATGCAGATATACTGAAATTATTACTCATGTTATACTGTAGATATTGTTATCAAGTCAATTTACACATTACATAAAAATTCTAAGCTCGTAAAATTGAAGTACAAGAGTCTTGAGGATCCAATTGCAAAATAGAGGTGTCCCCATGAAGCTTGCAAATGCTCAGCAGTGTTCTCCATAACATTATCATCAACTTGGCTTGACCTCTCTATATAGAATAGGAAAATACTAAGGAGACTATCTCTTTGTATCATCTAGTATATCATCTCTATAATAGAGATGAGATCCATAAGGTACACTAAATGGTACAAAGAGATGGTCTCCCTAGCATTATCCATTGTATTAGTAGGTCACACTTCTATTAGAAAGATGATACACTAAATGGTACAAAAAAATAGTCTCCCTAACACTACCCTATAGAATATATCCACCGTATATAAGTAATACATGATGCTCCAATTGTTGTTCTAAACCATATATAGCCACTAAGCATTGTCTGGCACTGTCCATAAGCTGCAATTAATAGTTGCATTCCAATTTGATTTCAAGACACAACATCTCATCGATCAAACACACACACACAATTGAGAAGCTCCAAAGTCCAAACGTACATCTTCACATTTACCATACATATCCAGAATGACATTTGCTACACATACATTTGATCTGAACTGAAACTACTTTTTAACCACGTACGTACGTACTATTAATCCTTGTAGTTGAAGCCTTACCAAATTCCCTACAAGTCCTAATTTGTTCATCAAATCAAAATTCAAAATTAATTCAAAGCCTTACACATCTTGTTTATACCACACCCAAAATGGGTCATCGCCCATGTGATTTGTTTTCAAGTTTCAAAGAAAGCTTTGTTGTGGGGCCTTAAAATATTGCTAAAGTCAACACTTGCTGCACTCTTTAAGTTGAGTGTCAACAATTGTTGAAATGAAAGGAAAGTCTCGGCTGGACATGGTTTGATATCTCTCGGCGGAAAATATTTACAAGTGACTCGTCGAAAGTTTATCCTTATCACCGATAGTTGTTCACTATTTAAAGTCACTCACTAACAGTTAGTTGTCTAGTAACTTTTAAAAAGTAAATCATTTTCAGCTATAATAAAAAAAATGGTGAATATAAAAAAAAAAGATAAGGCAGTTGAAAGAAAACAATCAAACCCCTAACATAACCCTAAAAAACTCACGCGATGTACAATCAACCAGCAACCTTTTTGCTCACAAATTCAGTCTATCAACTTTTATTTCTCAAATATGTCCTTAGTTTCATTTGTCTAGTTTTTCAAACTTCTTTTAGTTGTATTTTCATATATTTATGCAATTTCCTTGTGCTTTGGGTATTTCAAGAATTCCTTTTGTCCTTTGAATTTATTTTAAATGATATTTTCTGTCAAGCTCTCTTTTAAATTTATGTTACTCTTTTATTTACATTTTGGTTGTTCATTCTCAAAGTTCTAGGCTATCTAGGCAAGAAAAGAACCTTGATAGATTTTTCTCGTTCATTTTCTATCTCTCAATCCTTTTTTAGAAGTTAGATTTAATTTGACGCATTTAATTTAATTTCTAATTTTTTCATTTTAATTTATATTTTTCTAATCGGTTACCTCAAGCCGATTAGTGACACGCCCGCATTTACTCCAAAGGTCTGAAACCTCGCCGTCAACCCACGACGAGGTGTTGTTGCATAGATATCGACCCTCTATGTGGCCGTTGCATTTTTTGTACTTCAACATATCTCAAGCATATATATATAGTTTGTCTCTATTGCAAAAAAACTTGGGTTAAATGGTCATATCACATCATCATATCAAACAATCGTTATTAAAATATTAGGGAGACTTAAAATTTAGTCTATTTTATGAGTCTTTCTTAGACTAAAACCGGTAATGATTTAGAGTTTTTAATAAAGTTCTTTTATTTTTATTTTTTAATGGCTTTATGTTAGGTTTTAACTCCGAAATTTTGGGCTCCACCTAAAATGTAGCCTCTACAAAACCCACTCTACACCCTAGAAGGGGAAATACCCTTCAAATCAAGGAACAACTTTATTATGAATTAAAATGATTTTTTTTTTTAATAAATTAAAAGGACTTTATTATGAATTAAAAAAATTTCTTATAAATTAAAGAACTTTATTATAAATTAAAATAATTTTCTTATAAATTTTAAAACATCTCCGGTCTCCATCTAAAAATTGTTTTTCTAAAGAACCCTAGTCTAATTATCTTTTAATATTATACCCTAAAATATAAGCCTTTTGTCCATCCATATTATAATCCGTGAATTAATTATAGCACGTGACAGTTTCATACATAATATAAATGAACGTTATTAATATTATACCCTAAAGTATAAACTTTTGGTCTACCCATAATATAATAGGAACAATTTTATACACATTAAAATTTTCCTATTGATGACAACATGAGAGAAATGATTGAAATGACGGACTATCTTTTTTTTTTTTTTCTTTGTAATTGAGAGTGTCATGTTTCAACTTTTGTACACCAAATTAATTTATTGGACCGGTCAAAGACAGACAATTCACTCCGGGCCTAGGAGATTCACAAGAAATTTTACCTCACTTACTACTTAGCTCCAAAAGTCGAACTGCCTGATTTTTATTACATTAGAAATAATCAACATCATTCTTAATTCTAACTTATTATTCCATTCATTTTCACTACCCCAACGGCAAAATGATTGCCATTGCGTAGCGTCTATACATGGGCCAAGAAGTCCAGGCCTAGGCCGATGGCAGTAGCCCAAAAATTTAAGTAAAAAAAAAAAAAAACCAGTCTTGTTTCTAAGGACAAGATGGTAAAAGACCAGAAACAAAATTAGCGCATTGTACGTTGGAAAGGTCCGTGATGTTTTCCTTCCCTCCTCTGACTCCAAAGTGCTAAATCCCAAATGCTACGAACCCTAGCTGCCAGCTAATAATATCTTCAACAAAAGCTCGTACCTTTCCACACCAGATCTCATTTCCCAACGTGGTATATGCTTATTCTTCTTTTACATTTTGTCCTTCAATTCTCATCACTCTGATTTTTTTTTTTTTTATCGAGTCTTTTCCCACAACTTGCTTGTCGAAATGTCTGTGATTTTGTGTGAGTATTGCTGCAAAATTTGTGGTCTTTTTGTGTTTATGCATTCTGGGCTATTGTAGAAGCCAACCTATAAGGGTCATTGTTGGTGTTCATTTGAATGTGATAAACCCAATTGGCAACCTGCATTCCCCATTGTCATTTGGTATACTTTTACTTGCGCCTGTGTCCTGCTTTGCACAAGTTTGAATGTATTTGAACTAAAAGCACCCAGTGTTTTATTAGTATACAAGCAATGCATGATCCTACTGAAAATGATGAAATACTTGCACCCTTTACTTGATAATGCATTTTCCAAGTGTTTTGACAATGCCCATTATTAATTCTTAAGTCTGACTTTTATCAGCTTTCGGTGTATCCATCTTCGAAACTGAAGTATGTATGTTGTTTTGCAGCTGTACACATATCTCTGCTTTTCAAGATTGCCAATTGTAGGGGGAGAATCATAGAATGGACCTGCCTACACGCTCTCACGCACGTACGCACTGACAAATTTTGTGGCCTGCAATACAATTGTGTCATTTCTCAATGAGAGGAGACTTCTGAAAGGATATATATGAGGATTAGGACTGCAAGTTAGAGTTGTAAGTGGTCCTAATTGAAGGGAAGGGATGCAAATCTTGTGGATTGTGGATTACGCATGTATCAGAACCTTAGCTGGTTTGTTCGTCTAACCAGTAAGTCTTCTGCAAAAAGGTTGCCGGATGCCAAGCCTCAGCCGGCTAAGGTTAAGCCGGTTACTATGTTGGACGCTGCTCAAGAGATTGCTATTTACATTCACAGATTTCACAATCTTGACCTCTTCCAGCAAGGGTATTTGCATGTCGATTATTTGTTTATCATGAACTTGGTTGTGTTTGTTTTCCTTTATGCATATGTTTTTCTGTTTTGCTCGCCACTGTCCCTTAGTTAAATTTATGGGAATTTTTTAATTTCTTTTATTTGTTCAGATGGTACCGAATTAAGATTACCATGAGATGGGAGGACAGTGAGTACACTTCTGTTGGAACTCCAGCCAGAGTCGTTCAATATGAAGGTACTTTCCTTAGATTTAGTATGGTTGCTTTCTTCTTCTGTTTGTTTACACATCTTGTTTTTTATTTTTTTTTTTCCTTTATGGATCAAACTTATAGAAACGTTAGTTACTGTTTTAGTAAAAAATAAATTGATAAGTATATTTGAAATACCTTGCTTGTAAGTATATAATTTGAACATAGCTACTTTAGAGAGGCACGTATATAGGATTGGGCAGTGGCTTTGTTGGTATGAGTTTTTGTTAAGTTGCTTACTGATTAATCCGATTTCCAATTCAGTATAAATTAACAAATCTTACATTGTTATGATGCAATCATGGTTGTTTTTAAATAAAAGTTGAAACCTAGGTCATATTATATCATAATTTGCCTTTGAATTTTTGGCATGTCTATTTTGTAGTGAATTAACACCCCCTGTGATCTTGTCCTTGATGTATTCTAGAGTTAAAACAGATATAGCAAACAACACACAATATGGCAGCAAAAGTAAACACAAAGAACACCAAGATTTGTTATCGAGGTTCGGCTAACTTTGCCTACGTCCCCGTGTGATCCTTAGAGAATTACAGCTGCACTATGTATAGAATAAGAGTACAAGAACTTATTGAAACCCTAGACTACCCAACTCGCAGCCGCACTCTTCTCTCTTGCACAAATAGCTCTCTTGTGTTTTTCCCTCTTGAAAAACCCTTCCCTTGAAGTCACTCACCCTTGAGTCTCTAACCCGAGTCTCCCTTTGAGTTTCTTCCCTAGAAGTCTCTAGCTATATATTTTTTTTATTTATGAGACTTGCAGCAGCCTATTTATAGAGCATAGACTTACCTCTTACAATATGGATTCCTAATCCTAATAGAATTAGGTAATCTACCTATTAGCTAATTCTATTCCCTTGTACACAAGGAAAACCCTTTAGAACTCCTTCCCACACTAGGAAAGTCTTGTGCAAGTCCTATTTGTCTTCCAAAATTGTACCCCACTAGGAAAACAACAAACTACCCCACTGCCCAGTTTCCCTACTGCTCTTGGCCAGAACTGTAGCTTCCTCCAGAAATTTCCGACGAGACAAAACCACAACAATCTCCACCTTGGCGAGTCGGAACCAAAGCCATGAATGTTGTACCTTCGAGATATTCTCTAGTCTTGAAGTAACCTCGAACAAACCTCCAAAACCCCTTCACATTGGCAAAAAACCTATTGGCTCAATGCACCTTAAGTGAGAAGGTGCTCCACCTCAATCAACTAACTTTGAAGATTGAGCAAGCTCAACCCGAGCTTGTACCTTCGAATCTTAATTGCAGCCTCAAGATTCTCTTCGCCTTTTGTTCCATAAACCCATTCATAGCCAACGTTCTCCTTGGATTTAGGAACTAACTTCCAACTGAAGTTCCTTTGTAGAGACAACCTAGCACACCTCCGACGTTCCCATTCCTTACTCTCACAAGCCCCCTTGAATGTAGCCGGATTTCCCTTACTAACACCATAGTAACCTCTGTCCTTTTCCCACCAAAACTTATGAGTTAGCTTGATGGTACTTTTGGGCTTGGACTGCCTTGTGCTCTTTTTCTCCACCTGTTCTTGAACCTTTGTTGATTGTTGTTGCTGCCCAAACTCTTCAACCCTTGTGTTATGCTCCACCAGCTCAGAGTTGGCCTTCTCTTGAACTGGATTTACCTTCATAACTACCTTGATTGCCTTTATGGTTGCATCTTCCTTAACAACAATCAAACCTTCCTCATCTTTATTGACTTCCCTTGCTGCATCCTTGAAGTCAATCTTTGATGAATAACTAACCAAGCAACAATCATGATTTGTTGCTTCTTCTTCCTTAGCCGTAGCACTTATTTGATGAGACTCTTCCTTTGTGAGATGATGCCCTTGCTCTCCCTTGTTACAATGCTCCATGAGCTCAACATCCAAGCTCTCTTTGGTAGACGCAGCTGCTCCACCTATCACTGTAACCCCGGAAAGCTTGTAGAGATTATTAGATTGCACAACTCCCTTCAGGATCACACTTAATCCTTTTGAGACTTGGAGCTTCCCTGCTCTAGACTTGAATGCATACCCATTCTTCTCTAGAGTTCCAAGAGAGATAAGATTTCTTTTCAATGTAGGAATATATCGCACATTCCCAAGCAACCTAACAATTCCATCTTGCATCTTCACCTTGACTGTGCCGACGCCATGAATCTTGCACACAGAGTTATCCCCCAACAAAACTTTGCCCTTACTAGATTCCTCATATGTATGAAACCACTCCTTGTTTGCACACATATGAAAACTACATCCGGAGTCCAAATACCAAGCATGTGGAGTAGAATTACCTGAAGATACCACCAAAAGCTCCCCATCGTCGACCACGACGTTACTTGAGTTTTCATCCCTTTTCTTCTTCTTCTCCAGCCATATCTAGCAATCCCTTTTCCAGTGGTCTAGTGAACCACACTCGAAGCAACCACCTTCTTCATCGGAATCATTGGACTTCCCCTTTTTGCTAGATCTGCCCCTCCTTTCCTTCCCTCGACTCTTCTCCTTGTCCTTAGCGTAAAGGCCTTGTGATGACTGAGTGCCTTCAGTTAAATCATCTAACTTTGCATATGATTGGAGCGCTTGCACCACGTCATCAAGCTTTAGAGTCTCCTTTCCAAACATCAAAGTTGTTCGGAAGTGCTTGAAAGAAGATGGCAGGGATCTCAGCAAGATGATAGCCTTATCATCATCCTTGTAAACTTCTTCGACCTTGTCGAGATTAGCTATGCAATGCTGAAATTTGCATACATGATCCGCTACATCTCCACCTTCTTCTAGTCGAAGCTCGAAGAGTTCATCCTTCAAGAAGAGTTTATTGGACACCGTCTTGCCCATATAAACACTCTCTAACTTGTCCCATGCTTCATCGCCTCTGTGATGTGAGACCTCACGGATCTTGTGAGGTGGATCTCTATTGAACTCTTGGCCTTCTTGAGAACCTTGTTCCATGTTCCTTCTGACGTGGTTGTCGGCTTCTCACCAAGAAGTGCATCATCCAGATCCTGCTGCACCAGCACGTTCTTCATCATCCGTTGCCAATCTGTAAAATCATCCTTGCCATCATATGGCTTCAAAGCAGGCCTTAAATCCCCTAAGTCCATACTTCGACCTCCTCTAGACATCGCGGACACCTATTACCAACCTGGCTCTGATACCAATTGTAGTGAATTAACACCCCCTGTGATCTTGTCCTTGATGTATTCTAGAGTTAAAACAGATATAGCAAACAACACACAATATGGCAGCAAAAGTAAACACAAAGAACACCAAGATTTGTTATCGAGGTTCGGCTAACTTTGCCTACGTCCCCGTGTGATCCTTAGAGAATTACAGCTGCACTATGTATAGAATAAGAGTACAAGAACTTATTGAAACCCTAGACTACCCAACTCGCAGCCGCACTCTTCTCTCTTGCACAAATAGCTCTCTTGTGTTTTTCCCTCTTGAAAAACCCTTCCCTTGAAGTCACTCACCCGAGTCTCCCTTTGAGTTTCTTCCCTAGAAGTCTCTAGCTATATATTTTTTTTATTTATGAGACTTGCAGCAGCCTATTTATAGAGCATAGACTTACCTCTTACAATATGGATTCCTAATCCTAATAGAATTAGGTAATCTACCTATTAGCTAATTCTATTCCCTTGTACACAAGGAAAACCCTTTAGAACTCCTTCCCACACTAGGAAAGTCTTGTGCAAGTCCTATTTGTCTTCCAAAATTGTACCCCACTAGGAAAACAACAAACTACCCCACTGCCCAGTTTCCCTACTGCTCTTGGCCAGAACTGTAGCTTCCTCCAGAAATTTCCGACGAGACAAAACCACAACATATTTTATATCAAAAATACACATTCATCAGTCAATAGCTTCTCCTTTTGAATTTATCTGAATTTATTACAAGTTGGTTGTTATTTTTCAAGAGAAGTGATATTTTCTTAAAATATAAAGTTTAGGAGCTATTTTTCATTGCTTGTCTTATTGTAGGTTTTGTTTTGGTATATATGCAAAATGATTGACAGTGTAGAGTCAAAACTTTACATTCTTGTCATAGAAGTAGAGTCAAAACTTTAAATGACCTACCTGGGTTTAGCTATCATTGTCAACAGATCAATGTAGCTTATCCTTTTGGTTTTGGAAACAATCCTTGACATACAAAATTAAAAATAAAAAAGGAAAAGGAAAAGGAAAGAAAGAAGATTCCGCTATTATTTTTTTTTTTCCTTGACATACAGACCATTCTGCGGACTGCTTTTTACTACTGCCCACCCTTGTGGGGAAGTTATTCATAATATTTGCATCATTAACCGGTTTTTATATTATTGTTATTTAGGCACAGAGATACATTTTGCTTTACAGATGCTCTTTTCATAAACTTAGAGGCTAGAGCTTAGAAATAGTTAAATTGTTTGACTTGCAGCTCCTGATCTGGGTTCCGATGATGCATATGGCGTATGGAGGATTGATGATACAGACAACAGCTTCTCAACTCAGCCTTTTCGTATCAAATATGCAAGGCAGGACATCTTTTTATCGATCATGATATCTTTCAATCTCTCTCTTTCTGGATATGAGGTAACAATCTCTCTCTCTCTCCCTCCCTCCCTCCCTCCCTCCCTCCCTCTCTCTCTATGTGTGTGTATGTGTATGTGCGTACATTTGTGGTTTGCTAAGAAACAAATGGTCTATAAGGAATTTATTTTATGGAAAAAAAGGGAAAAAAATTTCCTGTTTTGCAAAAGAAATTAGCTTATTTTTAGAAAGATATCTTTGTTGGTTATTATTTATTATAAGTTGGGTTTTTTTTTTTTTTGGGTCCAGTAGAATGTAGAAATGTTGATATAAAGTCTTGATGTTAAAAGGGTATGTACTTTTCAGGGTCTATCCTCATCTTCTGTTATTTTGAAGTTTGAGCTTATGCATTCCCCCATATTGGGAAATAGGTGAGTTGACATGATTCATTTTTTTCTTTTCTTACATGCTTAAATTTGCGAATTGAAATTGGAGTCAGTGATTGTGTTGTATAAATTGCAGGTCTGACTTGCAGGCTTCTCTGGATGCTAGCCCTGCCGCTGTCCATGAATTCCGAATTCCTCCTAAAGCTCTTTTGGGTTTGCATTCATATTGCCCTGTTCATTTTGATGCATTCCATGCGGTGCTTGTTGATGTTAGTGTACACATCAGTCTACTGAAAGCTGGCTCTTACACACCCCGAAAGAAGGTACCCAGGTTTGTCACATATTCTAGTCCCTAAAGTAGTTTGACATTCCATTTTAATTTTCATTTGGGAGATATTAGTAGTTTTTTTGTTATATTGAGAACTAATTCTTGTGGACAACTCATTTGTTATGCTGATCCGATGATTTGAATTATTTCAGTGATCCTTGCATTGCTGAAGATGGTGGAGAAAGTTTTTCTCGGTCAAATCAAGTATGTTGTTACACATAAAATTCTACTTGATCTTATTTCTGGCCGTTGGAAAGCTTGACATTATTCACTTTTGAATGTTTGATCTTTGTGTAACAGTGTATTTTTGTGTGTTTGACATCTGTGCTTCTCTTTTTTTTTTTTTTGGTTCTCTCTTGTACTTTATGATGACAATATGTGATTTCCATCAATATGCTGTGCATACACATGTGCATTCCAAGGGCCTTCACATAATACCAGGACACCCAAACATCAGGCTATTGTCCACATGTATGCACACATTATGTTCTGCATGATTGCCTGCCCCATGCATGTGCTTTGGTGTATGCGTTGCAGGTTTCATTAGGGATGTATCAGATCCCTTTAACCAAAATATCTTTCTTGAGTCCCTAAAAATAGGGAAAAACTTGGAAGTTTAAATCTTACATTGAGAAATTCATTGAAAATAAAGGGTGCTAAGTATATCTAAAACATAGAAGTGTAGTATCACACTGCATATGAAATTAAAAATATAATTTATTTTTTTTAATTTTCTATGCTTTTGGATTGTAACTAACGTGTCTCTGGGCATATTGCTCACATATCTGTATTTAACATGCATATGAAGAGTTTTGAGTATCCTTATTAGCTTGTGATTCTTAAGTTCTTGGTTATTAATATGGTTGAACTTGTAAATTTATTTATTTGTTAATATTAATCTATGATTTATATTTTATTTTCTACTCTCTTTGAAACTATTCTATCATGTACTAAAAGTTGAGTTTTTGTGATTGACTAGGCATCAGGGCAGGTGGATTCTGCAGATGTGAATGACATCATGCTTGTTAAATCATTGCTAGCTGCTCGTGACATACTTATTGAAGAGCTCCAGCAACTTAGCAAGGCTATTGGCCAAGCAGTTGATTCAACTGATTTTATATCTAAAATGGATAACATAAAGTTTGATTCTTTGCTGCAAGAAAATTGGGTTGCAGCAGATGACAAAGTTTCAGGACAAGGCAAGCCACAAAATGGTCTTGAGGTCCTTACTTAATTCATGCAGCATAATGTGCTTATCTTTATTTTGAAATTTCTATGGTTTAAGGTTAGTGTTTTTACTTAAATTTTGTCTATTGTTCTTATTAGAAAGAAAATGGGACGTTAGACTTTGGATCAAGGGCTGCCCTGCTGGATTCTTATCATCTTTTAGGCGACCAAGTGCTATATTTATGGAACACTTTTTTGAAATTCCACAGGTTTGCTTTTATTTGATATTGATACAGCTTTCTTTTCTGTTTGATATATATGTATATGTATGTACACACACACACACACACATATATATAGAGAGAGAGAGAGAGAGTAATAGTAAGTTCCAAGAGAACCTGGAGACAAAAGTTATTCAACAACAAACATATGGCAATTTCATCAATTTGTTTTTATTGTCATCATCACAACCTGGAGACAGAAGTTATTTAACATCAACCACAACAGCAATTTCATCAATCTTGTTTTTTAAATGTCATCAAGAAATAATTCGTGCATATGAGATGCAATTCAGGATACACAAGATCAAGTAAGTTGCTCCTTAGGTGCCATATGCTCGGAATAGGGTACATATATTTTTCTAGGAGGTCCTGAGTTCCTTATAAGCTTTTGAGTAGAAAATGCTTGGGATCTCCTTCAATATGGATTTGATTAATTTTCAATTTGTGCCCACAATAAATAAAAGGAAGAGTAGCTCTGATTTAGTTTCCAGGTCATCTTTTCTTTTTTTGTATGGTGATATTTATTCATTACAGATTTAACAAAACAAAGATACTGGAATACTTGCGTGACACATGGATGAAGGATAGAAAAGCTGAATGGTCAATATGGATGGTTTACTCTAAGGTTGAGATGCCTCAAAAATTTTTAAATTATGGGGGTGATGAGTCTTCCCACAGTGGTGGCCATAAAAGAGTTTCAAGTGTGTGGAGATTAACTGATGATGTAAGTATTCTTAAATATTCCACATAATTTGTAAAACAACAAAACAATAAGTGCCCAACATGTTTTACGAAATGTCAGAAAGAAAGGGGCTGTTCGACGTAATTTATTTCCACTGTGCATAGTTCAATTATGAGCAAAATATAAATGCTCCAATGCATGTTTTATGGATTCGACTTGTGTTCTGTACAGCCTGCCCAGACTGCTGCTACTCGTGCTGAGCTTCATCGACGAAGTATTGCGCAAATGAAGGTGAGCTATTGCTTTCGGCTGGAGTGCCATATTGTCCGTTCTTCTGTTTGAAATTCATAAATAGGAGTTACTTCACTGCAGATTAACAATCGATCAATTCAAGACATGCATATATTTGGATATCCATCAAGCATTCCTATTGTCATTGTGGAGCGTGTCTTGAATGCACCTAGGCGTACTACTAGTGAAAATTCTTACTTGAGGCATTTGGATGTGATAAATCCTCCTGGCTTACTCAGTGGACCTGGCTCTGAATCCTTAAACAAGCAGTCTGGCTTTAACACACCAAAGAAAGGCCGTGTTTTAAAGATTGTCGTCTTTGTGCATGGGTTTCAGGCAAGTTTTGCTCTCTTACAGCTTCCCTTAATTTTTTATATTTCATTATTTTTTCTGTTCTTTCCTCACCCCCTCCCAATGTCTTCATTGTGTAAACAGTCCCTATGACTGGATTTTTTTTCTTACTTTTTTAAATAAAAACTTTAATGATTTTCAATATAATGTGCCAGGGTTTCAGTTTGACTTTAGGTTATTGACGAATTGTATATTTTGCTCCCTAAAGGGACTTAAATGTTACTGAATTATGGATTAAAATATTTTCTTTGTTGATCATTCTTATGCTGAAGTGTACAATTTTTTACCAGTTCAGTTAATGGAACAGCCTATTAAGTATATTCATTTGTGCTTGTGCTTTATACTGCATTGTAATTTAAGATAGATTAGTAGATACTTATTAGAATTCTCACACTGCAGGGGCATCATCTGGATTTACGGCTTATTCGGAATCAATGGCTTTTGATAGATCCCAAGGTAGAGTTTCTAATGTCAGAGGCAAATGAAGACAAAACATCTGGTGACTTCAGAGAAATGGGACAAAGGTTGGCCCAGGAAGTAATTTCTTTCGTTAAGAAGAAAATGGATAAAGTTTCAAGATCTGGAAGCATAGTTGATATTAAGCTTAGCTTTGTGGGACATTCTATTGGAAATGTCATTATAAGAACGGCACTAACAGGTATCAAAGTCTTGTATGTCATGTTTTCTCATTATTTGTAGATGGTATTAGATATTGGCCATTGTTTTTGCAGAAAGCATTATGGAGCCATTCATAAGATACCTGTACATGTATGTTTCTATATCGGGGCCACACTTGGGGTATCTGTACAGTTCAAACTCTTTATTTAACTCTGGGCTGTGGCTTTTGAAGAAGCTCAAGAACACACAGTGCATTCATCAGCTTACTTTCACAGATGATCCAGACCTTCAAAATACGTTCTTTTACCAGCTCTGTAAGGTACTGAAAGAAATATATTATTCAATGATCTTTTTTTCTTTTAATTGATTGTAGCTCAACAACCATGGTGGTTGCCTCATAACTGTTCATGATCTTGGGAAAAGTAATCAAATAATGATATAAATGTAGCTTTTTGCTTGCATTGTGTCAATAATAATATTACATATTCAATTCAGTTATTTGCAGTTCAAAATGAAGGTAAATATGATACTTTTTTCTTTTCAAAAATAACAACAGGGTTTAAGAAAAAATCTTGACAAATGTGATCTGTTTATTTGCAGAAGAAGACACTAGATAATTTCAAGCATATAATCCTGCTATCTTCACCACAGGTATCTCCATCTCTTCACTGGGGCCTTCTGGAAAATAAATTTACTCAATGAAAAAGTTCAACTTACCTAATAGAATTTGTTATGGGTACATCTCTGCTGTTTGACATTAAGTTTAATGTCAGATATGCGGTTGGTCCGTATTGCTCACATGAACCGCTGTGTTTGAACACCTACGAGCACTTAAGAATCCAATGGTTTGTGACTCGTTAATCTAAATACCCATCTGACCTTGTCATCCAGTACTCATTGAATTCGGTCCAACCACTAAGATAATTGAAACCTCCTAGGCGCTCAAAAACCAGTTGCTCATGTGAGCCTATGGACCCTGGTGAAGTGGGACCTTTCAAGCCTTCTTTGTAGTTCATTATGTTTTTCATTTACAATCCAATTTGAATTTGACATGTATTGATTTACAAGGAGGAATTGGTCATTAGGAAAAAGAAAAGGATAAAAAAATTGGATATGTGCCAACTTGTAATTGGCTAGTGATCCAGAATGCAAGGAGCCAAGCATATTTCTTCTAAATATAGTAATTTAAGAGAAAAAAAAAATTTATTCTCTCATGAATGATACTATTGGTTGCTTCAAATATCATTAAATCTAAGTTAATTATTCCAATAGGAAAAGAATTTTTGCTTCAACAATTAGTAATGTTTTTCCCGGTTACCCTTAATGTTATTAATTAATTATGCCTCGCAGGATGGTTATGTTCCCTACCATTCAGCTAGAATAGATATGTGCCAGGCTGCTTCATTGGACTTCTCAAAAAAGGGCAAAGTTTTTCAGGAAATGTTGATTAATTGCTTGGACCAGATACGGGCCGCTCATGCTGAGAATCGAGTGTTCATGCGCTGCGACGTCAACTTTGATACCTCTTCATATGGAAAGAACTTGAACACCTTCATTGGAAGGGCTGCTCATATTGAGTTTTTGGAGTCTGACACGTTTGCAAGATTCATCATGTGGTCTTTCCCAGACCTATTTCGGTAATGGCTGTTGCTAGCAATCCAGCTTCTTCTCTCACCCGTTTTATCTGGGTATCCCCCTCCCTCCAATCAAGGACCAAGTGAGGAGGGTTTTTGGAGGTGGGGTAATGAATGATGGCCACGTCCTTCTGCACATCGAGGATGAGGAATGCTTGAAGACATCGGCCATTGTAAATTATCAGCTTAGAACTCATTTTACGGGTAGAAGTTGTGCCATTTGTTTAGCTGAATGTGAAGTCCTGAAATGCCACAAGCCTTTTGGCCCAGGAAATTTAGTGTGCTTACACGAAGGTTGACAAGCCAGGTTGCTCATAGTGAAAGTTCTAAGATAAATAGTGGTGTAATTTTTGTGTTTTTCCCATTTCTAGGCTAGTTAGATTCTGTGATTATGCTTTTTATCCATCCTGTGAGATGGACCGTGTATTTTAAATCAGACAGTATAGATGGGAAATTGACCTTGAGGTTTTAAGTGTGCAGTAATAAGATTTGGTATAGAGTATTATCATTCTGCCAATATATTTGCTTTATTTGGTTTTTCCAATGAGACTCACAACAGATGAACTTTAAGTTCAAATGATCCAAAACAACACACTAGAGCCTTGGAGTGCTCAAGGCAAAGTTATAAAACGCAATTTTGTCACGGGGTATATGTGCAGGACCTGCAGCTTTCTTAAAAAACAAACCAAGAAATCCGTTGTTGTTTCCGTATTTGAATCAAAATCATAGAGTCTAGCCAATCAAGCCTCCAAAGCAGAAACTTCAACGTAATGTTAACACAGACATTTCATTACTTCCCTTTTTTTCATCAATATCCAAAATTTGATCTTTAATTTGGTACAATAACTAATTTCCCTTTCAATGCTCAAACAACTCCGAGTCTCTGATATATAAGCAAGGAAAAATAAATAAATTCTCTGATAGAGGTTGACTTGGCATTCTAAAAAATAAAAGCTTTCTTGAAATTAATTTTTTTAATTTAATTTAGTAACTTTTTTTATTTAATTAAGTATAAAAGCATAGTATCATCATATTGATAATAGGTACTAAATCAGTATTATCTATATTGCTGAATGCTGGAAGTTTTTCTCACAGACTGATATCTCATTTGGGCTAAAATAAAACATAATTTGAAGGCTTCCTTAAAAAAAAAACAAAACAAAACAGAAGTAGTGTCGATGAATGATTATGCGCAGTAGGCAAATATCGATTTCACGTAGTCTTAGGCTCTTAGCTAATGCTAACTACTATATTTCCCGTTACAGTGATACTCATACTCGTATTTGAATCCAAGAGTCAACCGAATCAAGTCTCCGAAACTTCAACATTATCGGATTTTGTTTTGGTGAGCGACGGTTTCGGGATTTTACGTCTAACATATCAATGCATTCCACAAATCAAATCAATCCATTTGTCAAATACAAATATATACACATTTGATTCCTTTCCAAATTCATCAAAAATTCTTTTACATCCTTATCCAATATCCGATCTTTAATTTGATACAAAAACTAATTCCCGTTCCAACCTCAAAGAGCTCTGATATATAAGCAAGGCAGTGAAAACTTTCACCGAGAAAGAGCAAGACCAATCTTCTTCAACTTCATTTTGGATTGGTGGTGTTGCTGAAAGCAGCAGAGTAGAATCAGTAAGGGTTGGGTTTTGCTTGTTCCAATGGCAGATTACTCTCTCCCCCAGGATTCTTATTTTCTTGGATTTGACTGTTCTACTCAGTAAGTTACAAATCCCTCACTCTTTTACACTGATTTGCCTTTGATTCTCGTCAGAAAATCAGAAATACCCATATCACCAATTCACAATTTTGATTGGTTAATGGTTATGGGGTTGTGGGTAATCATTGTTTTACTGCATTTCATTCACAGTGAAGTTAATTAGGATTATCTGTTCTTCGTATCTTTTTGATATATCTTCAATTCAGTTTTTTTCAAGTCTATGATTAATCATGAGAAAGTAGATTAGATAGGGAATTTGATCCTCTGTAATCTGAATTGGTAAAGCATGATTTTTATTTTATCAATTTATTTTGGTTTCTACTAAGGTCGTTGAAGGCAACTGTGCTAGACTCCAGTCTCAACATTGTTACTACAGAGCTTGTCCAATTTGACACCCAATTGCCCCATTACAAAACCAAAGATGGAGTTTACCGAGACCCCATGGTTGATGGTAGAATTGTTTCACCCACCCTGATGTGGGTGGAAGCTCTAGACCTCGTTCTTAATAAACTTTCCAAATCAAATTTGGATTTTGGGAAAATTACTGCGGTTTCCGGTAGTGGACAGCAACATGGTAGTGTCTATTGGAAGAATGGAAGCTCTTCGATACTATCAACATTGGACGCCGCGAAGCCATTGGTGGATCAGCTCAATGGTGCCTTCTCTGTGAAGGAATCACCAATATGGATGGATAGCAGCACCACAGCACAGTGTAGAGAGTTAGAGAAAGCTGTTGGTGGAGCATTAGAGCTAGCCCAACTTACAGGTTCGCGCGGTTATGAAAGATTCACAGGCCCACAGATTAAGAAGATATTCGAGATACAACCCGAAGTTTATAACAACACCGAGAGGATCTCCCTTGTTAGTTCTTTTATGGCGTCTCTTCTAATTGGAGAATATGCCTGCATTGATGAATCTGATGGTGCTGGGATGAACTTGATGGATATAAAGAAAAGGGCCTGGTCTAAAATACTTTTAGAGGTTTGTCATATTTTGAGAGTAATTCTTCCTGATTCATTTGAATTTCTTCACTACTTTTTGGAGTGTTGCCTCAGCGTCTCATAATTAGTTTACTGTTTTCCGTTTGACTAATTTTCTTGGTGCTTCATGTTTATTGAAGGTCACTTCCCCTGGTCTGGAGGAAAAACTTGGAAAGCTAGCCCCTGCCCATGCAGTTGCTGGTCACATTGCTCCGTATTATGTGGACAGGTTAGTGGCTGTTTGTTAAGGAATACATTGAACATTTGAAACAAGAACGTAATTTACCGTTGTTTGCACAGTCCACTTCTGTACTCTTATGTTTTTCGCTTTTTCTTTTTTTTCGATAAGCATATTTGTACTGTTATGTTATTCTACATTCTAGTATTTTTGTTGCCATTTCGGTAGTATTCTTTTATTTTTCTCTTTTGCTTTTTTGCTTTTTTGTTTTCTATTTGGTAACAGATTAACATAGTACTTGAAATGCTAGAACATGCATGATATGGCTGTGATATGTAAGGTCTACTTATCAAAAAGAAAAGAAAAAAAAGAATCTATGATATAATTTGTGATACAAGAATTTCAATATCAAAGAGTGGGTTATAAAGCCATGTTCTGGCCCTATTGTAAATGTATTCTTACTGTCTGAAAATATTTAGTTAACGTTTAAGAGATTTTAAATATCTCTTTGCAGATTTGGCTTCAACAAGAATTGCTTGGTTATTCAGTGGTCAGGAGACAACCCCAACAGCCTGGCAGGTGCCTTATTTTCTTATATCACTCATTTATGTTGCTAATGTTCCAAATATCCATTGAACTGGTGAATTTTCTTTTAACTCTTTAAGAGTTCTTCTGTTGGCTGCTGTTGCTTTCATTTTGGCTGGAGGTGGTCATATGTTTTAGTTGTTTCTTATCTTCTCATCAGCTGAAAGCATCTTGTACCTGCAGGTTTAACCCTAAGTACCCCAGGGGATCTAGCTATCAGTCTTGGTACAAGTGACACTGTAAGTTGAAATAAAAATTCTTAGGGTTTTCTTGATAGCTTTTCTGTTTTTTGTTCTCTTTATTTAATTAAAGAAGGGACAGGGGAGAGAAATGGGAGAATAGATAGAATTAGAAATGAGAAATGATGACCATTTAAAATGGTATTTCTATGCATTCTTCGTGCTCTTTCCCTTACGTCTCTCTTCTATCTCTCATATTCCTCTCCTCACTCTCCATAATTAAAAGAACAAAGAAAAATGTTACCTAATGGGCCCTTAGTGTAATCCATTGAAATGCCAATTGCCTTATCTTGTAGAGCATAGGGCAAATATGCATTTGTATAGAGGTATTCAGTGTACTTATGATATTACATGTTACAGGAGTCATGACCAGAATCTCAATTGTTTCTTCCTTGTAAATGACTATTCAAGCTACTCTTTCCGCTCACTGCTTTCTTGTGTTACAATTTGTTTGTGCCTATTGCTCAGGTCATCGGGATTACTGATGATCCTCAACCTAGATTGGAAGGACATGTTTTCCCTAATCCTGTTGACACGAAAGGCTACATGGTAATGTTGTGCTACAAGAATGGGTCTCTAATTCGTGAAGGTACTACTATGTGCTCACTGCTGACCCATATTCCTACGGGTTCAAATTGAGATGTATTTTCTAGTTTCCTAGTATGACCTCGATCTTCATTTTAGATTTTCGCAACCTCTATGCGGATGGCAGTTGGGATCAATTCAATGATTTAGTTTCGCCTACATTAACTCTAATTAGTGAGTAATGTCTTGTCTGAACTAATTTCTTTCTGGAATTATTATCATCTGTTCTCTATTTTACATTGTGGTTTCGTTTTAGCTGGACAGTTGGGTTTCTACTACAAGGAGAATGAAATCCTTCCCCCACTTCCAGGTTGGATTATTTTTTTAATTATCTTCTCCATTTATAATTGTAATCTCTTTTAGTGACCGAGGTTGGTCCATACGAACAATACTTGCCTCAGTCCTTGGTTGGAGGAGCCTCCTCCAACCCTCTCTCACAAGAGTATGTCCTTTTTGGTCTTTTCATTCCAAATAAATAAAAAATCAATTCATAAATTGAATGAAATACCAAAAAGGACATGCATCTGTGGGAGGGAGGCAAGTATTGTCCGGTCCATATTTAGTATCTGCTGGCAACTTGCCTTCTTTTATGTGTTGGTTTTCAATCAAAATACTTGTGAAGGCATCTAGCAGTTTCCAGCCTTGTAATTGGAAAAAGACCTAGTTTGACGAAATTGTTGTTTCTGATCTATTTGTTTGGTATGGGCATCAAGTAGGCCGTTACAGAAGAATATGACCAAATGGATTGTGTGCTACCAGGGAGCTTTAACTCTACAGTATTGCTTCCGTTAGTGTTTGCATGTTTGTCTTGTTTTTCTGTTTTGTTTAAGAAGATGGCATATCTAGTTTTCTATAATGCTGGGATATTTATCTGCTTTTTAACTATTTAATTCTATAATTCCATCATAATTGTACGCAACAAATAATGAACTCTAGTTTATGCTTCTAGTTGGTTTTCATCGCTACCAACTTAAAACTTCTACCGGTGAGGTTTTCACCGGTGACACTTTGGAGGGCGTGACTGAACAGGAAGTGGAGATACTTGGTGGACCAACTCATGAGGTCTGTATTTAAAATGTAAATTATACACATAGGTCAATGATATCCTACATGAACTTCCGAAGAAGACTAATTTACTAAATTTCAGTGTCGGGCATTAGTAGATGGCCAGTTCATGTCAATGCGAGGTCATGCAGAAAGAATTGGAATGCCTTTTCCTCCAAAGCGAATAATAGCCACTGGAGGTGCATCCGCAAGTCGCAACATTCTGGGCATAGCAGCTTGTGTTTTTGGATGTGAGGTGTACACAGTTGAAAGACCTGGTAAGCATTGTGTACCTTGCTGTGTTATTTCGTATTTTCTAATTAAGCAGCACCTGAATCAAGTACTAAAGCCACACCTTGCTGTTTAAGCATTGTGTACCTTGCTGTGTTATTCCATTTTGTACATCAGTACTAAAGCCACACCTCAAACAAGTTTTATCTAATGAATCAAATGTGGACACTCTGATATTGATAATAGTATCCTTATTCTTTGCTTGAAATCACTGCAACTTATTCTTTTTTTTGTTTTGCTCCCTTTACAGATTCAGCTTCTCTGGGAGCTGCATTGAGGGCTGCTCATGGTTGGCTATGCAGCCAGAAAGGCAGTTTTGTTCCCTTCTCACACGTATATGAAAATAAGTTGAAGACTTCGCCGACTCTCAAATGCAGACTCGTAGCGACACCGGACATGAGGCAATTTAACATGTATGGGTTGATGACGAAGAAGAGACTTGAAATAGAGAACCGCCTAGTTGAAAAACTGGGACGAATCTAAGATTTCAGTTGCTACTATTATGTGTTCTTAGTCTAACCTTCGGATGCTTTAGAGTTGGGATGGTTGTGTAAGGCACATGTTACTCTAATCCTTTCATAATTTTGGTGTTGGTGATTTAAATAATAATATCCATGGCTGTTTTGAGACTAATAGTTTGGTTTTTAAACTATAATTCTTGAATTGAAACCAAAGCTGTAGAATTGAATTTACAGGTTTTGAAAAACCAGTAAAAAGGATAGAGATAGAGAGCAGTAGCAGCAAACATGATGACATAACATTGAATAAAAACATAGAATAAGAACATAGAACAGTGCAGGCTATGGATATGATGCATACAGGCTATAGAGCACATACATTAGCCACACACCACAATCAGAGAACCATCGATTACAAGGCAAAGCAAAAGCAACAAACACACAAAAGCATGAACCTCCAGAATCAGTAGTCATCTCCTTCATCACCATCATCTCCCTCAGCAGACTCAGCACCAACCTCCTCATAATCCTTCTCCAGAGCAGCAAGATCCTCACGAGCCTCGGAGAACTCTCCTTCCTCCATGCCCTCACCCACATACCAATGCACAAAGGCACGCTTGGCATACATCAAATCAAACTTGTGATCAATGCGAGAAAACACCTCAGCAACACTGGTGGAGTTGGATATCATGCAAACAGCCCTCTGCACCTTAGCAAGGTCGCCGCCCGGAACAACAGTGGGGGGCTGGTAGTTGATCCCGCACTTGAACCCGGTCGGGCACCAGTCCACAAACTGAATGGTACGCTTGGTCTTGATGGTGGCCACGGCCGCGTTCACGTCCTTGGGCACCACGTCTCCTCGGTACATCAAACAGCAGGCCATGTACTTGCCATGGCGGGGATCACATTTGGCCATCATGGACGAAGGCTCGAAGGCACTGTTGGTGATCTCAGCCACCGAGAGCTGCTCGTGGTACGCCTTCTCCGCGGAAATCACTGGAGCGTAGGACGAGAGCATGAAATGGATCCTCGGGTAAGGAACCAGGTTCGTCTGGAACTCAGTCACGTCCACATTCAGAGCTCCATCGAACCTCAAAGACGCCGTCAGCGAAGAAATGACCTGCAATCCAAACAGAAAGAAAACCCCATGAATCAAACCAATCAAACCCAATCAGTATTGGCATGCTCGTAAAAAAAGTGTTTGATCAAATACCTGAGAGACGAGGCGATTGAGATTGGTGTAAGTGGGGCGCTCAATGTCCAGAGAGCGACGGCAGATGTCGTAGATGGCCTCGTTGTCGAGAAGCACGGACACGTCGGTGTGCTCAAGCAGAGAGTGCGTGGAGAGAACACTGTTATAGGGCTCTACAACGGACGTCGAAACCTGAGGCGAAGGATACACAGTGAATCCGAGCTTAGACTTCTTTCCGTAATCAACGGAGAGACGCTCCAGGAGAAGCGAGCCGAGACCCGACCCGGTTCCTCCACCGACAGCATTGAAGACGAGGAAACCCTGGAGACCGGTACAGTTGTCAGCGAGCTTTCGAATGCGGTCGAGGCAGAGATCGACGATCTCTTTGCCGATGGTGTAGTGGCCGCGGGCGAAGTTGTTGGCGGCGTCCTCCTTGCCGCTGATGAGCTGCTCGGGGTGGAAGAGCTGGCGGTAGGTGCCGGTGCGGACCTCGTCGATGACGGTGGGCTCGAGGTCGACGAAGATGGCGCGGGGGACGTGCTTGCCGGCGCCGGTCTCGCTGAAGAAGGTGTTGAAGGCGTCGTCGCCGCGGCCGATGGTCTTGTCGCTCGGCATCTGGCCGTCGGGCTGGATGCCGTGCTCCAGGCAGTAGAGCTCCCAGCAGGCATTGCCCACTTGGATTCCGGCCTGACCGATGTGGATTGAAATGCACTCTCTCATTTTCGGAGCTTGGACTTGTTTTTTGTGCTTTGCGCGAAGAACGGCAATGGCGGCGTTTACCAAGACGCCTCTGATGTTTTGGGTGGTGAATTGCAGGGACTTGGCTGTGCTTTTAAAGCGCACAGATCTAACCACAGTTTACTTGACTGCGGTTAAATTAGGGTTTGCCAGTTCAGCTCAGCTCAGATGGGGAATTCAAAATCATCGGGCCAGCCTGGCGGGCACCAACCAACTGACCGTTTACCCTTTAATTATGGAAATGGGTAATAATTTAGGGGTGTGATCCACTCTTTTATTATGCATCCTTGTCATTTTCGACTGGGTTTTCTAATTATGAATACCAATCAATCTTATTTAATTTCATTATTTCTCTTATATATCGGAAATAAAATTACAAACGTGATCCTCTTTAGAGGTCACAGACCCACAACAAGTTAACAGCTATAAGATATTTTTTGTTCATTAACCAAGAGCATCACAACACCAAGAAAAACAAAAACTAGCAAAATAGGGTAAATTATATTTTTAATCCTTGTACAATTTTAAATAAAACCAATAAATCTGCTAAGACTCACAATAAATAAAACCTAATCAAGTTCGCAAATATTAAAATTCAAATAGAAATCAAGTGGTAAATTCATATGCAACTGTCAAGTATTTGGCAATCTAATTTACTTTGATGACACGTACGAATTGTTCTTTAGCTTAATTATGTAATTAATTGTATCTATGGTTAAGAATTTTGATTGTCCATAATACTAGGGAGTAATAAACATTTTTTTTTTTTTTTTTGCATTTGGGAGGGCCAAAGTCCCAATACAAAATCTTATATCTCTAAATCTAGCAAATCCAAAAACACTTCAACCATATAATCCAATTTTAGAGAAATTTTTTAATGTAATCATAATATCATCATGTAATGTTTCTAATCCACGTGTTATGAGGTGGATGAACCGTTTATATGTTAATATATATTATTAATAAATATACACATGTTATAACAGCACTACATGACCGTATTACCATCAGAACAAAAAATTATTTTATACAAAAGAACAACTCAAAATCAAGTAATAATGAGATAAAAGACTAAAAAGATTATATATTGTAAACCAAAATTGGGGCCCAAAACATCTTTACTTCATAGGTAGGAAATAGGAATTGTAAGTTCCAAATATTGTTTAGATATGGTGCCATCACATGCTTTTGATTATCCATCTACAGTCATGTGGGTGATTTAAGCATGTAAGTCCCAGTAAGTGCAGGCTCCCAAATAAAGTGATCCGGAATGGGACCTAATGGTAGTTTACAAATATCCTATTGCCCATTTAAAATAAAATAAACCCGCACCTATCAGAAAAAGTAAAATAAAATAAAATAAAAAGTAAATGATTATAAAACCCAAATTTGGGCTCTTTATACCTTTAAAACCCTGTGCTTTTTATTAGTTTCGAAGGATGTCCAATAACATCTAACCCGATCCACATTTTAACATTCTTTCTCTTCTCCGTCTTGTTTTCTCCGTCTCTCTCTCTGACCTCACTTTGTCTCACCTTGTTAGCTCAGAGCTCGTTGTTGAATGGCTGTGCTGATGCCCTGGAAGATTTGCTCGCAGAGCTTCTTCGCGATGGCGAAGATGGTCCTGATGCAGGCCTTGGGAATCGAATCGTTTTCGGCGGAGTAGGCTTCGCCGTCTCTCTCTCTCTCTCTCTCCATCTCCCTCCTTCTCTGTTTCTCTCTCTCCGTCTCCCTCCATTTCTGTTTCTCTGCAAGTGACGGGGACACACACTCACCTTCGCTGTCATGATCGTCGTCCTTCTTTACGAGAGGCTGAGCCATGGCGAAGCGAAATGGATCTCTGAGATCTGGAGGAACTGTACGAACCTGTTGAGCTCACTCTCTATGTTTCTCTCTCGCGCGCGCTCGGTGGGTCGCTCAGCAGATCTACAAAGATCAGAAACCCAAAACCTTTGGCAACCAGATCATCGCGACCACCACTGGGCTTAGGGGACTTCGATTTACCGTTCCCCCAAGGTTTCGAGTCGCGCCACCACCAGACTCCGGCGAACGCGCACCACGCGCCTCCCCTGAGAGTGGGACTTTCCGGCGTTGTTCTGTCACTTCTAGTGTACGACCCACCATCGGCTCCACTTTATATGCACAGCAAGCTAAGGTAGGACTCATTTGTTGTTTATATCTTTTGCTTGTGAATCTCAGTCTCAATATTTAGTTTATTTTTTGGTTTTTGATTTAGCTGTGTTTATTTCAACACTCAGTGGATGTCTTTGTTCTTTCAATATTTCATCTTCTTGTGGAAGAATACAGTAATGATGGTGTAGGCAAAGAAGAGATAGTCAAGAAATGGGGGTTGGAGCTATTGAAATTTCATTGCAAACTTACTGTGTTCATTGGAACACAATAACGAAATCAAAGGAGAGAGTCTTGATTTGATTAGATATATTGACAGTAACTTTGAAGGGCCTTCCCTGTTCCCTGATGTAAGATTTGGTGAATACTTTTGTTACTAAATATTGACTTCTCTATGGTATTACTAAAGCTAATACTCTGTGAATATAGGATCCTGCAAAGAGAAAGTTTGCAGAAGAGTTGATGTCCTACACGGACTCCTTCAATAAATCTGGGTTTTCTTCATTTAAAGGAGATGGAATTGAGGCAGCTAGTGAGTGATCACTTGCTTCTTTTGTAGTTACTTTAAAGTTGAAAATGAGCTCATGTGACTATGGTTGTATGTTAAAGCAGGTGCTGCGTTTGACTATATTGAAACTGCTCTTTCCAAATTTGAAGATGGACCTTTCTTTCTTGGCAAATTCAGTCTGGTAATATGGCTGCTGTATCTGCTTGCTGCCAATTAGTGTTTTAGTTCTCATTTTTCTTAAGCTTTATTAGGCAGTTCTTCTGTACTTGTCCATCTTTTGAAAAGTTTTTAAGTTTTGTCCTTCATTTCAGGTGGATATAGCTTATGCTCCATTCATTGAAAGATTTCAACCTTTTTTATTGGATGTGAAGAAGTATGACATGATTGCAGGCAGACCTAAACTGGCAGAATGGATTGAGGTACACTTTGTATTTGGTGGTCTTTCCTTCACATAATTTCCATAATAAGTCTCAACATATCTCTCAATGTTACGTGTCACTTGCATATGACATGCCTTTGAACTTCCTCAGAAGTTAACCCAAGTTTTAAAATATAAATGCGTGTATTATATAATTGAAATCATACAAAATGAATTTGGTACTCAATAAAAAAGATCACTCATGTGAGTATATATCAATTTTGTAGGAGATGAACAAAAATGAAGCTTACAAACGAACCCGGCATGATCCCAAAGAGCTTGTTGAAAGCTACAAGAGACGTTTTTTGGTAATTTTCACTTTGGGAAGTCAATTCTAAAGGTTGCTGCTGATAATAAGAATGAAAGAGGTGGCTGTACTTATTTATTAGTATTTAACATGTTACTACTACATTTACAACTATTTTTATTGATTTGTAATTGTTACTATTCTATAGTAACAATAATATTAATGTTATAAATTGTTACTATTCGACAGTAACAATTCTATTTATCAGTAACAATATGTAAATGAGGCTATGATTGTTACTGCCAAGTAGTAATTGGTTTGGGTTTATTTCTGTTTTAGTTTGTTGTAATTGTGTCATAGGTTTATAATTCATTTGGTTGTTTATACTTTCACAAGGATTGTATTATGTTTAAATTATATCAAACAATAACAATAGGTGATTGTTACTGTCGGGCAGTAGCAATAGGAGATTGTTGTTGTCGGGCAGTGGCAATATGTGATTGTTACTATCGGGCAGTAGCAATAGGTGATTGTTACTGTCGGGCAGTAGCAATAGGTGATTGTTATTGCCGGGTAGTAGTAATAGGTGATTGTTACTTTTCGATAGTAGCAATAGGTGATTGTTACTTTTCGATAGTAACAATTATATTTACTAATAAAATGCAAAAGATTATGGATGTCTCATCTTGATTTTTTGTGTTTTATGTTAGTTATTATTTAACATGTTTATGAAATAAAAAATACTTAAATTATGATTTTTTTTTAGTAATTTATGTACTAAATGGCACTAAAATAAAGAAAAAAAAATTGCATTTTAAAAACACTGTAGCACGCTACAGTAACGGTTTTTTAAAAAGTGGGCCGCTACAGTAGTTTACTGTAGCGGTTGGGCCGAATGAATAGTAAATTTTAAAAAATGGACTTAAAAAAAAAAAACCCTAAAATAAATCCGCAACTTATCAAATATCAATCTGGGCCAATTCAACCTATTTTTTATCTGTGTTATTAAGTCGGATCATATACGAGTTTGTGTGAGATAATAATCAATTTTAATAAAAAACTCAAATGATAAGATGTTATATTGAAAATTATCATCTAATGATACTTTGATCTCCGTAGTTTATTATTGTATTACTTAAGTCCTGTTAGTTTCATTTTACTTAACAAAGTTTATGTAGCTGATATGTTGTTGCAATTAAGTTTAAAATTAGGATATCGTCTAAATTTCAAATAAAATTTTTATGTGAAAATCACGTATAGTTTAGGGGTAAAACGGTTATAAAATTTGAACAGTTGTACTATTGCGTTTATTAAAGTAAGAATTCACTGACTAAAATTTAGACAAAATTTTATATTTGATTGTAAAAAAATGTAAACTATAGAGATTTTATTAAAAAATTAAAATTATGAGAACCTAAATGAAATAAAGACCAAACTACAAAGACAGCACTAATTAATTGTTCTAATAAAAATACTTAGCCTCTTGGCACACGTCATGCGCGTGTGAATTGACATTTTTTTAAATTTTTTTAAATTTTTTTATAACTTTTCACATAACTTCCCATCATTCTCTTTACGTTTTAAGATGGTGGGGTGTTTTTTTTATTTTAATAATTATATTTTACAATTATGCCCTTATTTATTATGTTGTTTTTATAGAATTGTTTGTTGAATGAAGGGTAATTTAAACAATCTCATTTTTGATAACGCCTGTAACACCAAACCCCATATCTGGCTTTATAATATTAAAGATGTTATACGGCACAAACTTAATTTTTAAGTGACTAGCTGATAAGTGAATGACCATTTGGTCTAAGTATCAAAAGTTAATTAATAATAATAATAAAATGTGACTAATCTGGTAAAACGTTAATTAAGTGGTGAGCAGTTGGGCCATCAACGTCGAGGGCCCAAGGGACAGTAGCTCCTCCATTTATATCATTGGGTCTACATCCTTCAAGAGGATCCAAAGCTGACTCGTAACAAGAACAACAACGCATCCAATTTTGAGGCCCAATGACAACCCATGCAATTTGCACAAAAGACCCACCCAAATGTCGGACTAAACAAACCACACCAGGCAACTTGAGAGTGAGATCATTACAGCAAAACGATAAATTGTGAACTTGGCCAATGTAGTTTCTTGTGATAGAGGTGTCAAACGATAAATTGTGAACTTGGCCGATGTAGTTTTCTGGCTATTTAAGTCGGGCCCATTTGTGTTTTGTGTCGTGTTTGTGTTGGCTCATATAGCAAAATCCTAGGCCCAAATGGCCTATGGTCAATTCATGCTTGTGTCATACCTTAAACAGACTGACCCACATACCCTTTTTTTCTTTTTAGGATTAGAAACTTATTTTATGTCATTTTTTTCTTATTTTAACATTTTTTTTTTACTTTAAAAATAGAATTTTCTTGTTGAAAGTTTTTTTGAAAGATAAAAAACCAATGTTAAATAAGTCATACGTAGTTATTGCCCATTTCGTGCTCGTGTTTTGGCCCGTGTTGTGCTCATGTTTGATGGACTGAAACTTGAGCCCGACCCAGTCCATCTACTTGTGTTGTGCTTGTGCTTGAGTCGTGTCATTGCTATTTTAATCATATCGTGCTCGTACCGGCATAGCCTGTTGACACCTCTAGCATGCAAAGATTCATAAACATTACTTTACGTTATTGTTTGTGGTTTTAGTTACCTCTTACCCGACAAGATTAATATGTTAACTTGACTTGGTTTTACTCTTACCTGACAACATTATCAATTTGCTTCCAAACAACTTAGACTTTTGGGACCTAGTGATTGTCTAATATGACATTGGAGCTTTGGTCATCAGTAGTCTTGCATTCAAAACCTTCAATACCATTTCCTACTTTATTTGTTTGCAAAGTACAAGGTGAAGCTACACCTATATGTTTTTCTCTATGTGCATTCTATGCCTCTCCCATGAGGGAGGGTCTTACAATTTTGGGGTCGAATAAGTTGCATCACCTCAATTCCTGAACATGAAAACATATTGCTTTTGGCAAATGAAGGCATGTAAATATGCAGTCACATGACAACAAACAAACACAAACACATGCTCCATCAAGTTTCAAGCTAGAGCTAAACTCTGAACCCCAGAATGCCCAAAGAGTGGTTAATGTGATGCATCACCAATTTGAGAAAGACCTTGCTGATCAAAGCCTGTCAATTTCTCTAACAATGAATTGGTTTGAAGTCAAGGACAACAGAGAATAGCTAGAAACAAGTAACTTGCTTTGTTAGCAGAATGATATACTTGACCTAATAACCACAACTCACAAAGGCATTTTGTATCCATCTCTATAGGATCTCAACTTCCTAGCTAGGCAGGCCAAGGTCAGCTCATCTTGTCTTGTTTGCTGCCTTCTCTAGAGAAACATGTATGTCCTATGTATGTAAATGTTATCCAATCATCCAGGAAGAAGGGAATAAATAATTGAATACTTATTAAAATAAACAAGTAAAAGTATTCAATCCAACAAACATATCGGCCATACATAATGTATTTGTATTTATACTCTTTTTTCTCTAACTTATTTGCTAAAACAAGCAATGTGCAATGCTTATCCAAATATTCAACAACTACAGCTTCAAGACAAAAGATCCCTAGTACTAAGATGATGGATTTATCATGTATCAAACAGATGAAACCAGCTGAAAATGTCTAGCAAGGATTAAAAAGAAAAGGAGAATCTTTTAAAGTGCCATATGAAATTACAAAGTGATAGTTCCCACCACTGTGATAGATTTTGGTACCAATACTAGAGTACAGTACACAACCCTTCTAAGTAAAACAAGTTGGCAATGCTTCTATATAAAAGAGTAACCAAAACAATTCTGATGTAAATATGC
The DNA here is from genome assembly GCF_963921425.1 of Dryas octopetala. Lineage (NCBI taxonomy): Eukaryota > Viridiplantae > Streptophyta > Magnoliopsida > Rosales > Rosaceae > Dryas > Dryas octopetala. The sequence continues at coordinate 19,068,487 of NC_141370.1, read as the reverse complement.
TCTTGTGAATGAAGTTTGTGACAGAACCTAAACATGTTAGATACTAAGTAAACTTAAAAAGAATGATCTTTTGAGAGGCGAATTACATAAATCTAAACACAAATTTACTCAGTACTTAAACGTTATATTGAATAACCAGAGATCAAACCAAATGGTTATGGAACTAGCATGCTACAAGTTTGATAACTGGTTGTAACCTGAGAAGACTACTTCAGTTGGTAAAATGAAATATTGTTATGATGGTTCCTGCATTATAAAAGAAGGTAAACTAGAAGAGACAATTGAATGTATCAGCAATCGAGAATATAAGGATGACCTTTAGCAAACTGCATGTCAAACAAAGGAGACAACTGAAGTATGACTCTGGTAAAAGTTCAGTCAAACCATGAGTGGAATTGGTCACGAACTTTTGGAACAAGCATGGAAGTTGCTTTGTTTGATGAATAGACATGAGAGGGACAGAAAATTTTTGCAAAATCTGAAGACAAAAGACAATTTGTAACCAACAAACAATAGCTTACAAAGTTAACAATCTGAAATTAATAATTAAGACTCAAAACAGAGAATACACTGCAACTATAACAGGGAATGATATACCAATTCTGATTATTTATTTCAAAATGATTTACTTGACCCATTCTATCCATTAGCAAGGAGGTTTCAACCATTTATTTGAACTTCCACCAACATTTATAAGTTTATAACTAGATCCTCTAGGATGGACAACATTGATAGAAGGGCCAAAGAAAGAAAATGATGAGGAGAAAAAACTCATTTCTCAAGAATTGTGATTTCAGACATTTTTCCGCACCAGACCTCAAAGATAAAATAATATTTACAATGTAAGAATACAAGGAAGCACTCAAATAACATGCCTCATGAGATGCAGTGACAAGAAATTGTTTAAAAAGATCAACAACCAAAGTTACAATTCATCCTGGACCTGCTTGACTGCTAATTCTCTCTTTGGAGTTTAAACACATAATGAGAACTTACAAACAGAGATTTCCAACAGCTAGTTAGTAACTTAAAGATTCCATAAGACAACACACTGGTAAAAGACAACCCAAATGCCTAAAGACATCTATGCAACACATTGATGAAGTGATTCTACTTTTCTCACTTCCACCCTTCTATTTCTCAATAAACCGGTGGAGAAGAACTCAAATGCTACATGAAGACAAATACAGTAATTTCGTTAAATGCTATTAGAGGCAAAATGGAACAGTTTCATAATCAGGTAGCTGTTTGCAATCATTGAAAACCCCTTATTCACTCCCACAAGCAATAGACATATTCAATAAGTTTCCATATGATTGTTGAGCAAATAAAATATAAAATAAAAAAGATACTAATATGGAAAAGGAATTAAAAGCACAAGATGAGAAAAACACACATAAAAGAACTATACCGCCATATTTTATAAAATCAACTCAATGTATATGGAAAATTTGGGGAAAAATATACATACATCATCATCATCATAATCATCAGCACCATTATGACCAACAACCATGTAAGCCCACAACAACACTTGAATACATACATGGGAAGCAAAGTCTAGTAATCAAAATTCTTCACACACTGTCTTCTTCTTGACATTTCAGTATGTAGTGACAAATACCCATGATTGATGACGAACTGTATGCTCCTCCTCCGCCTTTAAAATTTCAAGAACCCTCCCCAAAAAAGAAAAATAAATAGAAAAAGAAAACAAATCCATAATATAAAAAATAAAAACCCATAAAAATGACCAAGAGGGTATGAAATTTTTTTCCTTTTTTTTGAGAAGAAAAAAACTATAATATATATAAAATTTGCCTGGCTCCATCCTGTCTGCCCATCTCCACACAATGAAGGTTGGATTTTTTTTGTTTTTTTCTTTACAGAGAGAAAGAGCTACATTGTACTGCTGCTCTCAATCTGTGAATGCAGGAATGGTGAGAAGGTACCTCAAGGGCAGCTGGGTCATTGCACAAGGTGGGAGAGAAAGAGAAAGACCGGTCTTCCACAGCCATTGCAGAACAGGAAAATGGGTCAGCCAAGCCAAGCTCGGCCAACTCTCTCAGTCTTCTATAAAAAACAATTTGTGGGTTATATTATGGGGTTTCGAGAGAGAGAAAGGTGGGTTCTTGTTGGTGTGTAATGGCAAATTTTATTGGTTGGGGAGGTAGTTTTTATGTTTTGGCAGGCATTGCGCTTTTTGGATTTGGGGAGGCCGGTGAAGTGCCATTTTCAACTTTCTCTTCGTTCCTTTTCTCCTTACAAACACTTACCCTTTTGTATCTCTTTCTTTTTTATTTTTTATTTTTTTATTTTTTTTATTTTTAAATAATAGTACAATTTGAGAGCGACAACTTTGGACATGACATGATAATACCACTCACATAAAATAAACGAATTCATGTTGAGCATAATTGTGTTTGTGCCAAAATCGTGTCAACCCGTGTGTTTACATATAATTTTGTTTGCATAAAAATCATGTCAAACCACATAACACGAAAATATTTAACATAAAAAAACTTCAAAATTTGCTTTTAATTAACATAAATTCAAAGATGAGAGATCTGCTAACACACAAGAAATTGAGTAATTTTAACAGCATGTGACTATAGCAAGCCACCCACTTCCATAGGAGTATCAATTTTGAACACGACATAATAGCACGATTCACACAAAGTAAATAGGTTTGGATTCGTGCTAATATCGTTTCAACCCATTTAACATGTCAACCTGCATAACACAAAAATGACATGAATTAACAAAACACAAATTCATAGTCATGAATAACACGAACACGATTCTAAACTACCAAGAGCCCAAAATAAAATAAAAGAAAGTGATGGGCTTCCTCTTAAGCTCTCATGTCATTGAGTAGGTAATGCTGCCTGGTAGAGGATATTGATCCTATAATTCATGTACTGTAGCTATAAGTTACTGGTTCCTGCAACTCTGCAAGTTTTTAGCCTCAAGGAGTTAGAACTTGTAGTACTATGAGTATGATTAACAACTTTAGTAATTTTTCAGACCATGTTGCTCATCAAATTCTATCTTTCCTTATTGTAAGAGATCTCACTCGTTTCGGCTGTGCATCCAAAAGATGTAGAGAACTTTTTATCTATCTACTCCATCGTTGAATTTTGATGAATTTTCCAAAACGGATGTATCCACCGGTGATAAACATTTAAAGTTGTTGAGTTCTTTAAAACTTTGTATTTTTTGGCATAATTTTCATTTGGAAAGAATAGTAAACTGATGGGAAGATGAGACATTTCGAATGATGACCTGGATCCACAATATTGCTATAAGGTGTAACATTGCATTCCTAAAGAGGAGGGATGAGGGTTGCTTGAGTTGGGGGGTTTTTTTTTTGTAATATTTTTTTGTTTTTGTTTATTTTCTTAAGGGTAAAATTTGGTTTAAAGATGGGCAAAAGCTTGGTATAGTGACAAATTGTTAGGATATGAATAAAATTACAAAATCAGCACAAACACCTTAAGATTTGCGATTAACTAAGATAAATCCAAAGATGACAAATATATTAACCTCAATAATAAATAAAGTAATTCAAAAATAGCGGGCGACAATAGAAAGCCTCGCACCTATACATGAATGGTTTAATTAGTGATAAAACTCAATTTTGTCTCTCTTTCTATTTTTCGTTTCAAATGTTAGTAAAGATAACACAATAAAATAATATGATATAAAATCAGACATTCGCCATTATTTGCGTAAATTAAAAAGTGACACATTTGCTAACACAAGTAATGAATAGACCGGTGACTATAGCAAGCCACTCGCCCATATGTGGATGGTTTAGTTAATAAAAAAAAATCAATAGGCAACTATATCATAATCCAAATGACAAAAAAGCAATTTTTCCTTTTTACCCTACTCTCATTTTCACATTTTCTGAACCCTTACACAAAGGGGCCATCAACGATGCTCTAAGCATGTCCTGGACAATGCTTATGTGTGTGAGGGTTTGGAAGGATGAGGGAAGGGGAAAAAGGTGTTTTTGGTTTTGTTTCAAGTTTAATTTTGGGTTTTGTTGTTTCAAGTTTAATTTGGTTTATGTTCTTAAACAACTATCGGTACAAGTGAATAACTTGTTATATTATATAGATTGCTAAAGGCATTGTTGTTAACATTATTTTATAAATAAATTAGAGTTAAAATAGAAGTAATTCAATTTTGACCCGAAAAACTTATTTAATTGGTATTACATAGAGAAATGCTCTTTTTCTTTTATTTCTTGACATAATATCAAATGAATTCGTATAAAATTAAAAGTATTTTTGGTTTTTGTTTTTTGTTTTTTGATTAGTTAGTATCAGTGTGAATTTTAATTTATAAATATGTATGAGCCATAAGTTCTAGTTTAGATATTAGAACCTTAAAGCATTTCCAAAGCTTTCTAAAACAATCATTTATTTCTACTTTGGAACTTTTAAGTCAAAAAAAAAACCATCTCTCATCGACATAGATGGAGAGGTTCCAAAATAGAAATATCTAAATGTTGTTCTAAATATGAAGGAAAATTTAGAAATAGAAACACCAGTTCTATTTCGAAGATCAAGAGAAATAGTTGGAGTTCACAAGCTTCTACATGTGGGTGACTCGTAAGGGCGACAATCACTTTGCTTTCAAAAGTTTCTCATCATTGTAACAACATAGTGTGACTATCTAACATGGATTAAAAAAATTTATACCATTGCAAAACTGTTTTTTATTTTATTTTTTATTGTGTTCTTATTTTTAAGTGCATTGTCATATTATACTTTTAAAAATAGTAATTGTATTGTTATTTCTTTATTTATGGAACCCCAATTAGAACAACATGTCCAAAATTTGAAATTATTTCAATTTGGGGGTTCCAAATGTATTCTAAAATAGAAATAGAACCCCTTTGGATATACTTTAGTCATGAGTTTTCGGTTGACGTGACATGTTTATCAACTGGAACACAACCCTATTAATAAACAAATCAGAAATTTTAAAAGAAAAAAAAAAAAAAAAACTACTCAACAGTTAATCGTCAGTCGTCACCGATCCTGACAATTCACCCTTTTGCATTTTCACCCTATGTTTTCAAATAAATAAATAAAATATTTTTGTTTTTGTTTTTGTTTTTTAAAAACTAAAAGGACGTGCTGATGGCCTGGTGCTGCATCGATGTCGCCATCGTGACCTCCTGACTTTTCAGTGACGTAGAATGTCTGATTCCATGGACCAAAAGGTAGTATCTTTATTGGCATTTATTTCATCCAATAGTTATTAATACACCTTGTTATGAAATTGTACTACACCCATGTCATTCTCTTTCTACCTCTAGATAGATCTGATCGTTTTTATGTAAGTAAATTATTTTAAAATCAATTTTACAGTTTTAATAATAAATGAATTTATTTTAAAAATTATAATGATAGGTAAGTTTATTTTATATAAATAAAACTCATGTTATATTTGTTTCTGTATTTTTGGTGAAGAGTGCTCGATAAATTTTTTTATTTATTTTTTAACTTGACAAATAATTATTTTTGCACAGTAATAATTAATAACAGTATAACACAGATATTTTATGTAATTATTAAATATGTAAAATATATTTTGTAAAAAAAAAAGATAAATATATGTGTATAATATTAAAGTTCATCAGGTTCTTCGGATTGCTCAGGTTAAAAATTCTTCAATCCATGTTTGCTCAAATTATAATTTGGATTGGTCGGATTAGAAATTTCTCGAGCCGCGTTACAAATTTTTTTTGTCCAAATTGCTTAGACTGCGAGGTGAATTCGGGTTGGTCGGGTTTGCCCAACCCGATGCCCACGCCTAGAGTCTGATGACTAAGTGTAGGACACCCCTAGAAAGCAGTTGACCACTGAGGCACTCACAAAGTCACAAGTCACAAATGGGAAGCGTGGTTGTTACATGTGGGCAGGCCAATTGCTGCAGAGTGTTTGAATAGTCACCTTCACATTCATCTTTTTGGAGGTTGCTACTTTTTCCTACAATTATGATTTATGACCCATGATTATCAGTGTGATGTGTTAATTTCATCTGTTGGTGGAATTTGGAGGGATTCACTTGAAACTCAACTGTACTTTGTCTTAATTTTAGAGTGTTCTTGATTGAGTTGGATTGAGAGGTTCAAAATATTTGATGGGAAAAATATCATTCCAGTTTCATCTTCTTTCTTGTCTTAATTTGTTTGAGGTCTATAGTGACCCTTTTTTCTTTTTTGTTACACTAGTAAAAATCAAGCAATTTGATGGGGAAAAAAATCAAATACTTAAATGGAGATTTTTTTTTTTTAAAACCGTCTTTTACAAATACTTAAAAAAAAAGAGTAGTACATTATCAATTAAGTGTTCCAGGTCATCTACACTCCAGCGTAAACTAGTGTCCTTTTAAAACATAATGCCTATTTAAGGGCTTTCAAAAGATTTTCACTTATCAATCTTAACACTCATATTATCAATCTTAACCCTCATATACCCAAGCTAACAAGTTCAAGTAAGACAAAGCAAACCTAATAAGCATATGCGCTACATTATTTCTAGCATTCCTAATTGTATTAGTTTATTTAGCTTATGAAGGTGTTGAAATGATGTTGATAATAATAAACTAGCTAAGCGGATTCTGATTAACTAATTTTTTAAAATGATAATCTCCGAATCCTCTTCCCTACACATCTAACTAGCTCGTGTGGTTCATCGGTTCCATATACTAGGAAAAATTCTACATTGATGTAGTGGGCGGTTAGTCACTGATCAAAAAGATTAGTGCAATACATGCCAATCACTGTGGCCTAAGATCTGATTCTACTAATATCTAAATGGTTTAAATTTTGAACATTAAAAGAGCTTTGATACAAGATCTGTAAGACATACAAATATATAAAGATTTATATCTTAATAATGAAAAAATAAACTTGTCAATATTTAAATGTCAAAATTATAATAGTATATATGGTAACTGAACTGTATTGTAGAATTCTTCAAAATCAATTAGCAAAATCCCAACTCCTAAACAAAGTCCTTTTCTTTAGATACTCCTGAACAAAGTCAAAAATGTTACTGAAAACCCACTTAAATTTCGACAAGAAAAACCCTTTGAAACTCCAAGAAAGCCCACCATCTTTTCTATATTTTTTAATGTATTTTTCTCTTCTGCTACTAATTATAAGACCAGCAAAACGCGTGGGCCAACCCAAACAAACAGGAGTCAGAGCTGATAAGCCCCACAGAATTGTTGTTGTTCCAAACATGCCATTTGATCTGTTTTTACATTTCTGATTTGTGTTGCTTCAAATATAGATAACAATAATAATAATAATAATAATAATAATAATATAGGTTGTCAGATATATTATTTCTCTGTTATTAGGTCAGCATCCGAAGGTATAAAAAGGACAATAACTTCATTAACATTGGTGGTAGACTGGTAGATGGGGGCAATTAATTAAGTGTTTAATTGGCAATAAATGTTAGTAATAACTAATAAGATAGGCCACAGCCGTCCCATGCTTATGTGTGGCAGGGGGGAAAAGTAACTGTAAAACGAACGAAAATACCAATTTACATGTTTGATCCAATACCATGATTTAGAACACTTTTTAGTGTTGTTCGCAATATTTCAATTGTTTTGAACAATATTATTGCACTGTATTAACAATACTAATGTCAAGATAATTACTAACTTTAGAATAATGTATAAGGAGAGCACAAGAAGGAGAAATTAGTTTATGTGATAGGCTGATAATGGTGTGATGTTACAATTTATTCAAATTATAACACGTGCATAATTATTAAAATATAAAATTATATTTTAAATAATATCCTTAAAAGTTATACACATGTTATAATTTGAATAAATTAATAACACCATATAAGCATATCACGTGATGTAAGATACTCTAGTCACACAATTTTTATTTTCACATGCTTTATTTTAGATGGGTTTAAGTTGGTTTCATTGATAAATGATGTCAAACCATTTAACACATAAAAGATAGATTTAGGGTTTCTTGAGATTTTTTTATTAACCTAACTCTACCCTTTTTACTATGTTTTTTATTTATTTAATTTTTTTTGGGGTGGATACCCTGTTTAGTTTTTACTGTTGAATGATCGATATCAACTAAATGGACTTATATCCACTAAAAAAACGTATATGCCCCTTTACATGTCCATCGTTTGTTTTCTTACTAAAAATTGTCAATTACTCTAACATTGGTAACTTTAATAAGTCATAAGTATATTATTAAAAAAAATTGAAATAACATGAACAATATTACAAATTGGCTTAAATAAAAAGATCAAGCATGAAATTTAATCAAATAAAAAGAGTAAATAATAAAGCTGTTGTGCCCTAACGTCACTTGGGCTGGTGGCATTGAAATTGAAATAAATGCAATGAATACAGCCTCTTATTAATGAAAGAAGCCCCAGAGCCCCAAACCCATCTATGCATTTTCATTTTTCAGATAAGTGGGGCCTCCAAAAAGTCCAAATCAACCGAAAATGGAGAATTGGACATCCTCTTTTTTTTTTTTTTTTTTTTTTCTTGAAAAAAAAAAGAGACATCCTCTTTTCTTGAATTGGAAACACCAACGGTTTGAGGCTTGAAAGAGCTTTGAAACAATTAAAACATACAGCCTGACAAACAGACTCTGCCACCCCATTCTTTTGTAACCTTTTTTGTTTTTGTTTTGTTTTGTTTTTTGCTTTACATTTCTTATTAGGTAAACAATAATGAATGTGAAAAAGATGACCATCATTGCATATTGATTTGCATTGCATGCAATGGGTGGCTAATCCACATCCAAGTCCAACAATTATGAAATTTTATGAGTTGGTGACAACTTATTAAGTTTTAACTCTTAATTGTCTCACACTAATATGATTTTTATAGCATTTGTATTATGTGATTTAGTCTGAAGGAGAGAGAGAGACACCCATCATTTCATTGTAGGGTTTTGACATTAACTGTGTTAAGGATGAATTATGAAAGTTCAGTTAGAGTTCCTTAGTCAACTAATCAAGTGATGGTGAATCGATGATGATTCACTTGTAAGGATAGAGGAGAAAGAAGAGGTAGATCAACCATTATATAAAAGAAGTTGGATTCTTTTTAGGGAAATTTGTGAAATAACATCTTACTAGAATTACTTTTTTTGACTCTCACCTCTAAAACTAATCTTTTTTTTTTACTATTTGGACACTTTTTGGACTAAACACCCTTTTAAGAAATTCTAATTTTAAAAAGGTTATTTTACAAAATTTCCCTTCCTTTTTATGGTGCATGAGTGCATCATCTATATATACAAAAGAATATTTATAGATCAATGTGTTAGCAAGCACTTAAGAAGTGGTACAAGAAAGTTCAACTCTTTTATGGTGGGTCATGGGTACAACATATTGATAGTTGTGTTTACTTGAGACAATTTTATGGTGGTAGCTAGTTTTTTTTAATTCTACTATATGACAAAGTAATTTAGTGACATTCAAAGGGCAGAGCCCGGTATTTACACAAGAGGATTGCATTAAAAGATGCAAGCTAAGAGTAATTAAAGAAGACAATCGAGAGAACAAGTAGAGGAATTAACCAATCTACTGGCATCCATAGATCCTGACGGAGTAGAAAGTGTAGAAGCAGCAAGAGAGTTGTACCAAAGATAGCCAGAACTTGTTTCATCATCTCTTGGATTTATTTAGTAGTGAAAGCACAAGAAGTGGGTTTATGACCTCAATAGTTGCAAACTTGGGCTTGACCAAAATATCCTAACTGTGACATTGGGATGGGTAGCAATGCAATCTTGGGCTTGGACTCATCACCGACGGCTCTCCATTTTGCGCAAACAGGAGATTTTGATTTTTGGGTTTGTTAGGATTTTAGCCTTGAATATTGATTATAATAAGAGATACTTAGACTTAAATTATTTAGAAGAAAATACTTTTAATTCATAATAAAGTCATTTAATTTATAAGAAATTTTTTTAAATTTATAAGAAAATCTTTTTAATTCATAATAAAGTCATCCTCCGATTTGAAAGGTATTTCCCCTTATTTAAAGGGTATTTTCTCTCCTAAGGTGTAGAGTGAGCTTTGTAGAGGTTGTGCTCAAAAATTCCGGAGTTAAAACCTAACATAAAGCCGTCAAACAAGAAAAATAAACGTATTTGATTAAAAATCCTAAATCACTATCAATCTTAATTTAATAAAGACTCATAAAATGGATTGAATTTTAAGTTTCCCTTATAATAATTACCTTAAAGGTTAAAAACAAAAATGAAATATTCTGCTCTGCAAAGTCAACTTTGATTATATTAAAGTGTATCGCATTCTCTTTGTGTATATGCTGCGCCTTTTTATTTTCTTGATGAAGTATATATGCTTTATTGTGCACTTCACAAACATTGCCACGGCATAAAGCCACTGTACAAAAACACACTCAGAACATTCATCAGCTTGAAGGAGTGTCGAGTTTTTAATTGCATTACTATTTCTTTCCATTCTTCTTCTTAATGATCATGTCCCTAAGGTACTACTAAAATTCAGCATGTAGTAGCTAGTGTGAAGAAGTGGAATGCATGTAAAAGTTCTCCTATGGCATGATTTTTTACCCATTTAAACCACACCATTACTTGGGTGCATGACTGTTGTTCTGGCATCATGGAGCACACATTACATTAACACTTAAATTACTTGCTTCAGTGACTCAATGGTGGGCATAGTAATCATTGTCATAATTGTGTATTACTTCTATTTATTTGTGAATGTCATTGTTCAGCCAACAATCACTAATTTATTATTATCCTTAATGCCCATTTTTTAATTTCAGGTGGTGGAGTGGCTTCAAATATGCAATCCCTTGCCGTACACATATCAGGTATAAATTTTCAAATAGACATTCACAACTTTGTTTGCTAGGACTGTGCAGTGAAAGTGATCATTAGTTGCTTTCTATTTCATGGTAAGAACATAAAACAACTTTGAAAATTAAGAAGTCAATGATCACTCATAAGATGACTGCAAAGTGTATGTAGTAATTACTGAATCTTCTTATAATTTCTTGCCTGCTTTGGTCTTTGCTTCTTGTACTTGTGGTCTCTTGGAGGACATATTTGTCCTAGAATGGAGCTTCCTACTACAGCTATGCATGCCTTGATACCCTGTCTTTTCATTCAAGAACTATTCCTTTAAAACTGATATATCAAATTCAAAGCTTCTTGCTTTTCTCCATGGGCGCTCTCTCCACCATGCCAAAAGAAAAAAAAAATATTTGTCTCCATGAATCTTATTCTTCTAAGAGGATCCAGCATGCCACTCACAAAGTTAGACACACGTATCTGCAAGTGTGCTCATATACACAGAGTTGCAAACACATGCACATGTAGTCATGAATCATGCTATATATATGCTTGTCACAACTTGTCTTTGCAGATGACTCTAATATGCACCAAATGGCCGACTGCTTTTTTATCTCAACGTTTCTATGACATGACCTGACTGGTATGAGACTGTTTATTATTATTATTATTTTTTTAAAGATATGCTTTTAGAAGAAAATGGTTGAAAATCTCAATATGCCTCTGGCAAGTGACATTATAAATCCTAAAAAATGATTCAGTTTTGGGTTGAACATGATGTTGTCTATAACATGATCTAGGTAGCTATAAGAGCAGCACTAAAGAAAACTAGCCAGTGGTAGAATATTTAGATGAAATGAATCTGAGAGAAATAGAAGAATCCCATGTCTCATTTAGAATACCTTTAATCATTAAAGACTTTTCCACCTTGTGAGTGGAGGTTCTTGGCTCACTATCTATGGTGAAACAAGGTTGGTGCATTTCCATGCATACACCCCATTCCAACAAATCAATCAAATTTATGTAGAAAAGAAAAGAAGAAACACCAGAAAAAAGAACAAAGGATTTACTACTTTTTCTCCTCTGTCCCTAACTTAAATGGATACAAAAGATGCTCAGCTATGAATCAGGCCCAATTATCTATCCAATGGATAGCTAAGCTCAAGTGGCCCCTCCACATAAGAAACATGGCTCATTACCTTTAAATTCAGAATCAGGAACCCACTTTTTGATGCATAATTAAAGAAAAGCTTCTCACGATTCAAAACCTTCCACTCCTCACCACTGTATGTGCCTTTTTTTCTCCACTCTAATAGAAAAGAGAAAAGATAAAGAGGAAAAAACAAAACTCACAAAGCTAGGGAATGATTTCATTAGTAGGTCTCTGAAATATATGGATGCTTGGCGTTACTGTAAAGCAGTTATAGTGACTAAATTCCTCATATCCTTACAAGAGCAAATATACAAAATAGAAAAGAAGATAAAAAAGAAAGAAAAATAAAGAGAGTGAGACAGAATATACAAACCACTTTAATGAAAAACTAAGAGAGTAAGTTATCTTTATGACCGAGTCCCCCAATCAGTTTGAGAGGGACCATGGTTATGATCTGATACTATAATACTTCACCTGGGACTGTGACCCCACCAAACTCTTCATGCAAATCATAGCTCAAATGGGTTCTTGATCTTTGTGGCATTTGATGCTTCTTTGGTCTTAGTTGATGACTTGCATGAATCAAATCTGCAAGGGTCTGCCTCAATCAGTAGCTGAACCACCTCCTTCATAGTTGGACGTAGAGCCGGGGCCTTGTAGGTACAACGAACAGCAATGCGAAGAACCTGGATCATCTCCTCCCTGAATGACTCTGATAATCGCTTGTCTAACACCTCCATGGCTCCTTCTTTAGTGTCCACTTTGTTTGAAACCCAGTATATGATATTCTTGTTGTCTCCAAACTCTGCCTCCACTGGCTTCTTCCCAGTTATCAGTTCCATTAGAACTACCCCAAAACTGTAGACATCACACTTGGTTGTTGCTTTGGAAGAATATGCATATTCTGTCACAAACACCAATTAAACTTTAGTGAAACATCCTGTGTAATCTTTTCAAGACTGATTTGGACAAATGGCTAACTTAAACTAAATGAAAATTATAAATATATGATAATCTGGATAAGTGATTTAATGATAAAAAATTGAGCATGAGACAAACTGTAAACTCCTACACCTTAGATTTGAACACAAAAACACCGGATTTACCTAATAAGTGTGATTTGTAAATAATTGTACATATTCGGCCTTTACTTGAAGGCCTTGTACCGAAAAAAAGATATGCAACTGCTGATTTGAAGAACTATTTTTTACTTAAAGATATGACACTGTTGTGTAGGCATAGGACTTTCATACAGTATTAAAACACAGCTTATCATGCCTATAGTACTTGCTTAGCTTTTAAAAGCAACAACTAAGAGCAGTTATAAAAAGTGGCTACACAACATTTACCAATGCAAAATATGATACACAAAGTGACATATAAAAGCATTTCTGGTATGATAATGATTTTCATGTAACTGTGAGTGTTAGTAGGGTCAGAAATTAATTACCTGGGGCTAAGTATCCATATGTCCCAGCAATAACAGTGGTGGTGGAATCCTTCCCTCCTCTTGCTTGCAAAACCTTGGCTATGCCAAAATCTGCAACCTTTGGCTGGTAATTGACATCAAGCAGGATGTTGGTGGACTTAATATCTCTGTGAATAATTGGAGGCATCAGATCATGGTGGAGGTATGACAAACCCTGTGCAATCCCAAGGGCAATCTGGTGACGAGTAGGCCAATCCAAATTGATCCAACCTTTGTGAAGAGCATCCCAAAGGTTGCCGTTGGGCATATACTCGTAAACCAGCAGGCTGCAATCCAAACTTGAGAAGTAGCAATACAATTTGACAATGTTTTTGTGCCTTATACTTCCCAGTGTTTCCACCTCAGTTTTCAACTCCCGGTTTATAATGAACTGATCTTCTGCAGAATCTTTTGTTTTTCTACTCCACAGCCTCTTCACTGCAACTACATCCCCAGTGCTCAACTCAATCTTGTACACTGTCCCAGATCCTCCATGGCCTACTATGTTCTTATCAACCATGGCTTCAATGACCTCCCGGTGGTCGAAACTGATTCGATGAAAGCTCTTTACATCATATGAGAAGAATGATGAGGATAGGGTCTCATCATGTTCCACCTCTGCTCTTTCTTTTCCAAACTGGCGCTTTACGAACAGCAGAGCTCCAATGAGGATGATGACCGCTGAAACTGTAACTACCAAAAAGGAGTTTAGTTTCTTTCTGTTGAAGGGTTGCGAACAAATGGGAAAATTATTTTGATCAGATGAATTAGCAGAGACTGAAACACAGAGACCTGGGTTGCCTGAAAAGCTTTCCACCAACCCTCCTTCTATCAGTGAAGGGGGAATTGGACCAGAAAGCTTATTGTTTGAGAAGTTGATAGAGTTTGGTAACAATTCAATGAGACTCTCTGGGATGTTTCCTGTCAAGAGGTTGTTGGAGAGATCAAGAACATTGAGAGATTTTAGTGAAGAAAGCGAATCAGGAATGGAAGAATTGAGCTTGTTGCCTTGCAACATGAGCAAATTTAGCTTCTTTAGATTGCCAATTTCAGAAGGAATTGGACCAGAAATAAGGTTATTGCTGAGATCAATCTTCACTAGACTGATTGCTCCAGAGATTCCAGGGGGTAGAACACCTGAAATCCTGTTGCTCTGTATAAACAGTTCTGACAAATTTCTAGCTCTTCCAATTGTATCAGCAATCGGACCACTCAAATTGTTGTAACCCAAATCAAAGATTGAAACATGGGGAAGACTAAGAAGGCCTGCAGGTATTGAACCCTCCAAACGATTATAGCTAAGTCGAAATCGAAGAAGAGACTGGCATTCTGCATAACTCTCTGGTATCTCCCCAGAAAACTTATTGTCCAAGATAAGAAAGTACAGCAACTGACCTCCTTTGCAAACCTCTGTTGGCAGTGGACCAGAAAGTTGGTTCTCAGACAAGTCCAGGACAACCATAGGTGATGATTGCCCCAGATTTCTTGGAACTTCCCCAGTCAGAAAATTGTCATAAAGTGATAACATGCTCAGGGTTTTTGAGTCTGCTATCACACTTGGGATTTCTCCTGAAAGGCTGTTGTTGTAAAGCTGCAGGACTTGGAGCTTCGGAAGGCGACAAATAGATTCAGGAATCTTCCCCGTCAACTTATTGACTGACATGTCTAAATCTTTGAGCTCTGTGAGATTTCCAAGCTCCTCAGGTATAGTTCCAACAAGTTGGTTGTAGTAAAGCTCCAATTGTTTCAAGTTCTTGAGCAAACCAATCTCTTTTGGAATTTGACCCCCCAGGAAATTTCCACTCAGTTCAAGATCAACAAGGGAAGTCATGTTTCCTATTGATGTTGGGATCTTTCCTTGTACCATGCATGTTGTCAAGACCATGGATTTGAGCTTTGTCAGCCTGTGCATATTCTCCGGCAGCCGCCAGAAGTTGAAAGCTCCATTCTCATTGAAGTTGAGCACCTCAAGATTGGTGAGATTGAATACTGACATGGGGAAATTGCCTTCAAACAAGTTGTAAGACAGGTCAAGTATCCTTAGAGATTTCAAGGGCGAAAAATCTGGAAGTGTTCCTCTGAGATACAAATGATCCATGCTTAGCTCTTCCAAGAATGAGCAGTTGGTGATGCTGTCCACAAAGTCATGACTCTGGAGATTGTTACGACCAAGGCGGAGAACGCGCAGCTCCGGCAGGTAAGAGCATATGTCTGGCGGAAAGTAGCCAGAGAGTGACAGGCCGGAGATATCAATCTGGACAACATACCCTTTATTGTTGCAGCTAACCCCAGAGAAGTTACAGTAAGACTTCCCACCTGTGACGTCCCAATCTGACAAGGAGTTGCCTGAAGCTGAGAGAGACTTTATTATGAGCCCAAAAAAGTGTGACTGGTTAGCACTGATCATGGCTTGAGAAGGATGACAAACCAAGAACATTATAAGTAGCATAGAAAGGAGGTAGGTGGTATGACTATGAGGATTGGCCATTTGAAATATATTTTGAATAGATCAAAGTTGAAGAGAGAGAGGGAAATAAAGAGGTAGTTAATAAACTGGTACTTGTTGCAGGGAAGGAGGTGAGGAAGAGAAGATGTATATAAACGTGATGATTGTGGGGATCATTGGGTGCAGCAGTAACAAGCCTTGATGATGATGATGAAAAAGGAGGTTCGTGCAGTAGTACAGATTAGTGAGAGAGAGATAGAGAGAGGTGCTGGCATATCTTTGCATAAAGAGGCTTTACGTTTATACTCCCACTAGATGTACGTAGGAGAATAACATCAGTGCCAACTACTTTATACTGAAAACCACATGCCAAATTAAAGAAATTATATTTGTTTTCATGAATCTCATTCTTTGAAGAGGACCCCTCTTACCACTCACAAAGCTAGACACAGACACTCCTTCTGATCGATTGTGATGCATAATGTAGTGTAGGTTCGACTACTGAGAGTCTGAGACACCAATTCTTGTGATTGTACAAACTACTGGTCAGAGAGGATGTACAAGTATCTAGTGGTACAGAGGATATGTGAAAGAGGACCAAAGCAAATAGATGAGGGTTAATAGACTGATCTTTCTTTGCCATACTTTTGTTTTTTGGCCCTGGGATTTGTACTTTTTAATTATATGAGTGTGTACTCCAAATATATGAGGGATCACATTTATACTTTATACAAGTCGATCACTTGTACAGTTGTACAATTGAACAGTGTTGTACTTACAATGATGCAACTTAAGACATGAAGTAAAGTATCAGATCAGTGGAGGTAATGTCTTTAGCTTAATAATTAAAGGTTCACAAGCATTTTTGTGTGTGCATGGTGGGAGAAATCCCTACATATAACTGGTGTACATAGTATATCTTTCACAATAACTAGTGATCACATCACCAGTACATGATGGGAAAGTAGCTGTGAGAGGGATACCCTCATACCCCTCCCATAATAACTAGTCATTTGACCAACACTCGATGAGAAAGTGGCCGTGAAAAGAGTATTACATATACAACTGTTGTATGCAAGACTTTTTTGTGCCTTTCTAACTATTGTAATTATCCTTATATAATTACTTTCTCTTTGTTATAGTTTCACTACAGCTGAGAAAAATTTCTGCAGAACAAAAGGTTGCATATATACTGCTGGATCTCAATGGTTGGAATATGAGTAAAAAGCATATAGCTCTAGTTAAAGCCCAATAGGTTTGAAAATATGTGGATATGGCATTCTGATGAGTTCAAACCTTTGTATTGTTACAAAATAGCTCTATATGTTATGTCAATTGAAATGGCTAATTATTACACATTATAGTTGCACTGAAATATGTTGATGTACTAAAAATTTAAATGAAGCTAGTAAAATTAATCAGTATTGGACTAATTAGTATGTAAATGATGTCCATAATTACTAATAATAGTAATCTACTGTTTAAGAATCTGTTGGTCTACCTCTGCCAGTTGGTTTTCTGCAGATTTTGGTCTTGGCTTAAGCAGTGCTTTTCTTCTGTATTGTTTTCCTTCAGCCTTGGCTGGTGCTGCTAGTTTTGTTGGTTTGTCGCTATTTTGAAAAACTTAAACTATTAGGTGGAAAAACTCAATGTGTAGTTATATTAGACATTTAGCCTAATCGATGTGAGACTAATGTAGAGCCCCTCTTTTAAGTGCTTATACACGAGGCCGAATTGTTCATTTTTAAAGTGATTGAGAGTTCTTACGTGTGATTCTTATAAAGAGTAATTTATATTTAGTTGCTCCGTTAAACTTAAGATTTGGACAATAGTGGTTGGGGAATGTGGAATTAAGAATCCTCATGTGCTTACCTTCAAGGTGACATGTGTCTGCAACATTGAATGTGGGTGATTTACATTGTATCTGATTGGTTCTCTCTTCTTCTCTTGTGTTAAGTTTGTGCGTGGTCAGATTGGTACGAGTGAATACTAATCCACATCAGAGGCATAATCTTAATTTGCTCATTAGACTTTTCTCAACATATAGATGAAGACAAAAAGATGCCTACAATGGCAAACAAGCCTTTTTCAGTACCTGACTACATATGTTAATTAGGCCAATCAAAATCTAAATGGTGGCATACACTACATGTTTAGAAGGGGGTAAAGAATCTCATGTGAATATTTTTCTGTATTATCATTATCTTATTGTTGGAGGTGGATAAGTTGGGAATTGCAACCATTATAAAATTGTGTTGCACCAAGAAAGTAAAGATAAAGGTACCATGAGAGTGAGAGTGCACCCTGGCCTGCATTTTGTGTTACAACTTACATTCCATGTTATCCGCATAAGAGTAGGACCATTCATTGCTGAGACTTCTATTACTTTAAACCTGATTGGTTAACAATGCAAGTCTTCCTTTTGTTTGGAATATGGAAACCTTTTCCTTAACCATTTCTGTTTGAGTTAATAATATATAAGACCAAATGAGACGAACAATTTGTGTACTTTTGAATTAGACTATGTCAGCCTGTTAGGTAATATACTTCCAAGGATTGTAGGATTAATCATAACCTAAAATCCATAGAAATTCTAGATGTTTTGCAATATATTACTACACATTTGAAGATGATAAGTTTTCTTGAAGAAAGAGGATTATGTGTTGGATTGAACTGAGGTCTATGAGCAACATAGTTGACTCTGGAAAACTAAAGCTGAGTAAGGCAAGTCTTTATAAAACTAGTTTGGTATTGGCCTAACTCGCTTTGGTGTTACCCAACAAACCTCTTACTTGGAAAGGAAGTTTTGCTATCCCCAGAGCTGGTTAGTGTGGTTTAGGGTTTAAGGTGCAGACTTTGTGAATGTGGTAACTATATTGAGATATTTACACTTACACTCTTGAAGTTTTACGTGTTATCACATCCACCCTCTAAAGTTTAAAAAATTACACTAAATCAACTTGAGATTTCAAAATTATTGTACAAAATTTAAACCCCTTACATGACAAAACACAACTAACAGACGTGATAGAACAAATAAAAATTACATACCCCTAAAAAGCAAACTGTAATTTAGTATCTCAAGTTTGCCTCGTATTGCAAGTTGGTACCCTAGTTCAATTTTCAACAATCTCATACCATCTTCATTTTTTTGGCGATTACATACCTCCGTCCAAAACTCAGTTGAGTGATGACGTGGCGATGACGAAGCGCACACGTGGCGCACTACTGGCGTTGTTTTAACTTCTTAAAACTAAACATGTAGATTTATGATGTTACGCAGACAAATAAATAATAAAAAATTACACTAAGTTTGTTAATTTTAAATAAATATTAATATTTAAAAATAAAAGAAAACAAAAAAAACCTAAAGAGGAGATTCACACTTAAAACCTGTCTAACGGAGATAAATATCATTAAATTAGTTTAACTGTCAGTTTACCATTTCGGTTATCTGAAATTATTGGAGCCATGCATGCTCAACTGAACTCAACTCAATGGGGCCTTAGGAAAAAGCCCAAGAGGATTGCTGAGCCCATGTAAATCACTGATGGGAATCTGTGTTGGATAGGATCATAGAAGTGCTCAATGATGAAGAGCAAAGCAAAGATACTTAGATACCCACTCTTCAAAAGCCACCAGAATTGGGAATTTGATCAAATCTGAGTTGGCAATGCCTTACAACTTTACAAGTTGCTTTTGCTTTTGCTGACCGACATAGTGCATTGCTGAAAAATAATATTGGACATGCTTTTCTTTTCTTTTGTGACAAATTGACAACCACTGGAAATGGGGGATGCAGATGCTCATGTTTGATTGGCTAAATTAATTGGAGTAATTAAGTAAATACAAAATACAAAATGTTAATTTTATTAAATTAGTTCACCAAATAATGTATTAGTATACATATCTTATTTGTCTAAATGAAATACAAAAGGGACAATACTTTTTTACACCAGGGAATTCATCTATTTCATTAAACGAAGAGAAGCTAGCCAAGTGGGCCAAGTACAAATTACATGATCAAACCAAACAAAAACATATGACAAACGAAGACTCAAACTAAGAAACACACCAGCAACCAAGCACCAGAAAGAGAGAAGAAATAACAACAATGCAATATATGAGTCCTAGAGAGGCCAATAATTGAATAAATAACATCAACCTTAGCTATATATTGGCAAAGCTAATAATTTGTATTTGATCACACGTATATTCAAAAGTATTTTTATTCACATGTTTTAAATTTATAATATAATTAAAATTTAAAATCAAGTGAAAATAAGTATTAAGTACATAAAAAATTGAGATAATCAAAGTTATAATGAAGGCCTGCAAATGGCCACACACGTCTAATTAGATGATTTCATGCTGCGGCAGGCCGCGTCCCACTGCATCAAGTAATTTATTATATTCTCCATAATCTTTGTTATCTTATATGAATATGATAGAATAAAGTGTGCTTTTGATAGTCAATTCTCTCTCCAATTTTTGCAATATAATCGCTTTTAATAGGATGGAATCCAAGTGATATATTTAGCATAAATTATAATAATAGTTTGGAATATAACACCAATAAAATCATTACCAAATGCATCATTGAAGTTAGCACTCTCTCACGCACGTACCAATAGTAATATCTAATTACAAGAATGAATTTTATTCTTTCTTTTTTCATTCACTTATTCAAAGGGTTGATGATAATATCCAATTCATAAGAAGCATATCCAAAGTGGGGAACGCATGGCAATTAATTAAAAAGAATTTAGGGATTGTTTTAACTTGTAATACAGTTATTATGGGTTCACCCACCACCAGAATCATATTGTCATATTCTAAGAGTTAGTATTAGGCTATGCAATTTGTATTGTCATCTCTCCCTCATACTTTTGCAATGTCACAAGAAAAGGAGAGACTCCTATTATGTATTTTAAAAAATAAAATAAAACTTTGTCACAAGACCAACCTTGTTTTTACAGTTTTTCTCCACAAAAAATTATTTCGTTCTCGTTCTAATGGACTAATTTTGAGCAATTATGAGCACTTATTATACTCAGTGGTTGAATCAAATATAACGAGTTAATGACTTATCCATCAAAAGATTGCATATTCAATTTAACGGTGACTATGTCTCTTGCAGTGTAATCTTAATTTTAGTTTAATGCTCAAAAGAGAAAACAATCTAACCTTTTTATGGGCTGACCTTTGGGCTTAGTGCCCCCATTACACCAAAAAATATGGGGTTACCTTGAAATGATGGAAGTACACATGAGCCAATCCAAAGAGTAGACCAAACGGTCTTAGTGGGGAACGGACTCGAGAGGGACTTGCTTCTTTTCATAGTAGAAGCCAGGCCTGGAGAGTGTGGAATGGGCTCGGGAGGGACTTGCTTTACCAGCCTAGTAGAAGCCCACCTGCCTGTTCTTTATGGGTTGGGCTACGTTGGGGTGGGCTGGAGCTTATATGTATAAGTTGAATTTTTCTCCTAACTTTTCAAGTTTTCCCCTTTCATTCATTTTTCTTTTTTTATTCAATTTTTTCCCTTATTTAACTTGTTTTTTTTTTTTTTTTAATCTTTTTATTTCTTTAAAACTTAAAAAAAAAACCAAAAACAATCATGGCTAGCTGCTGAAGGCTGGCCAAAAGGGAGTGTCACCATGTAAAGATTTTATTATTTTTTATTTAAAAATTTGCTTAAAATTGTTCTTAAACATTTTACAAGGGATCAATTAGCAAAAGAGGTTGTGTACACTCATAGTGAAATCTCAAGTAGTATAGTTGTAATTTTTCGAAATGCAAGGTTTAAAGTGAAAATACTCTAAGTCTTAGAGGGTGTTCATGTAATTAACACATGTATAAAATAAATCCTATTTTATTATGAAAAATTAGTTGCTTGAGTGTCCACATCTACATATAACTATATTCCCCCCTCCCCCCCCCCCCCCCCCCCTTTCCAAAAAAATAATAATAAGAAAATGAAAAACCTTGCATAGATAGATAGCTATTGACCTAATAGCAGCTGTAAATTTGGAGTGTACTAGCTCCAATCCCTTGTGCGTGTATTTGTAAGTTTCTGCTATGGTCCTTCTCTTGACCCAGTCACAAAAGCATTTCATAACTATATTATATTATTGACAACCATAATATATACATTATACACTAACCAACCCAAAAGCATATTCCTGTTGCAATACAAGTTAATATCTACAGGGTGTAAAAGCATGAACACTACATCTACATGTCATCAACCTAGCAAATCAAAATCTCTTAAATATCTCTTGGTTTCTAGAATCCTTGCTTTTTTTTTTTTTTTTCTTGCTTATGTCCAAAACAACATAGTTTTAAAGTTTTAAAATTAAAGTGTTTTGGGTTTAGAATTTAGTATGTAATTATTATATAAAAATCTAAAAAATAATTAATTTTAGATATAACTATAAAATCAATACACAAAAATCAGTAGAGGATTCGAATTCGTATTCCAAATATGCTACAATCTAATTGAAGCTTGCATGTCATGACCCTAATCGGATAGCCAATACACCATTATTCACTACACTTGCATTGATGCATACATTCTTGTCATTTTTCCCTTTCTATTGTTTGGTTACTTTGCGTATCAAATAAGTTCTCATTGCCCCAAAAAGAAAATAACTAATAAAGCATAATAGACTAGCCAGTTGATATTATATATGGTTCAAAAAAAGAGCCCTAGCCACTATTTTACATCACTAAAACTATAAACACACACACATATTTATATATATATATATAGATATATATAATTTGCAGGCTCTGGCTAAATTATATTTTAAAACAGTCTCATATATTACACAATAATTAATTCCCTGTTAAACTAGCTTAGGTGAAAATTATATCCATGGATGGTTTACTTCTTTGTAGCCTTCGCTTCCATTTTCTTGGTAACACCATCTTTGCTGATAACAATTCCCAGCATTTGACATGTCTCATGAGCTTCTTGAAGCATTTGAACCACAGTTCTCATGGCAGGTCTTAGCTCAGGAAGCCTAGCTGTGCATAGAATTGCAATTCTTAATACCTTGATGGCCTCTTCCTTGGAGTCCTCTGAAATATATGAGTCCACCAAACTCAATATGCTCTCTTTAGTCTTCAAGTTGCTGCAAACCCAGTTCACTATGTCCTTGTTCTCTCCAAACTCCGGCTCTATCGGCCTTTTTCCCGTCACTAGCTCCATTAGTACCACTCCGAAGCTATACACATCACTCTTCTCATTCACCTTGTAGGTGTACCCATATTCTGCAAAATGAACAGTCACATTAATACAATAACAAATTAACTGAAACCCAAAATAGTATACCAAAAAAAATAGAAAAAATTAAGAGAATTTGACTAACCGGGAGCTATGTAGCCATGTGTTCCAGCAACAACATGGGTTGAGTCCCTAATTGGATTGGCCTGAACAATCTTGGCAAGCCCAAAATCAGCAATCCTAGGCTTCAAAAACTCATCCAACAAAATGTTGCTGGACTTGACATCTCTGTGCATCACCAGCCTCTCAAGGCCATGGTGCAGATACTCCAGCCCTTTGGCTGATCCCACTGCAATCTCATACCTTGACTCCCAATCAAGCTTCATTTTCTGGCACATATGCAGCCTATCCCACAAGCTTCCATTTGGCAAATACTCATACACCAACAAGCTTGAGTCCTCACTAGTAATGCTGCAATACAACTTCACCACATTCACATGCCTTATTGAGCTCAATGTCCTCACCTCAGCATCAAATTCCAGTGACTTCCCACTACGGCTTTCTCCGAGCATCGGAGTAGTACTCTTTACCCTCTTCCGGCCATTCGGATCCGTATTCCATATGTGCTTGACGGCGAGTTCTTTCCCATTTGCAAGTAAAACTCTGTAAACATTTCCGGAACCCCCTTTTCCAATTAGATTCTCTTGGCTAATGGAATCGAGAATCTCATCCTCCGTGAAGCTTAACACATGGAAAGACTTTACATCCCAAGATTCTTCCTTTAATGAACGGTCTTCATCTTTTTCCCTCTTCTTTAAGTAGAAGAAGCATGTAAGTGACACAAACAGAATTGCTGAGCCTACAGAGAAGCAAATAATGAGCGTGCGGAGGTCCTTGGACATGCCCGAACTTGGCGAACACCGCGGGAAAGGGCTGATATCCATGCTACAGAGACCGGGGTTACCGGAAAAGCTACTGTTGTAGGCTGCAATGGACAGAGATTCCGGTATAGCACCGGAGAGCCGGTTGTGGGAGAGGTCCAGAATGCTCAGCCTTAGAGAAGCTAAACTTTCTGGGATTTTCCCAGAAAGTTCATTTTGTGACAAATTCAGGGAATTTATGGTTGGTAAAGAACCTAAAGATGATGGGATGTCACCGGAAAGCGAGTTGTTGGCCATGTTCAAGTCACTCAGAAAATCACAGTTTCCTAATGACTCTGGAATTGAACCAGAGAACATGTTGTTCTGCAAATACAGAGTACCCAGATGCTTCAAATCACCAATTGTCCCTGGAATTTTTCCCCAAATCCGATTATCGTTCAACATGATGGAAACCAACGACGTCGCTTGGGAAATCTCATGAGGCAACTCACCGGACAATCGGTTGTAGCTGACGAACAACTGTGCAAGCTTCTTCGCGTTTTTTATATCAGAAGTGATCGGACCTTCGAATTCATTCGAAGTGATCTCGATGATTTCTGCGTTGGGCAACCCCCAGATTCCGGCGGGAACAACGCCGGAGAGCGAGTTGTCGTTGACCCTGAACCGCTTCAGCGTCGAACACTTTGCATAAGTCGCCGGAATTTCGCCGGTGAACTTGTTCTGAAGCATGAGGAGACCGCTCATCGTCCCCATCTTGCACATATCCGGCGGAATAGTCCCGTTCAAGAAATTCTCAGAGACGTCAATGAAACCAAACTCTGCCCACGAGCCCAGCTTCTGAGGCAGAGGACCGGTCAACTTGTTCGAGTACAGAGACAGGTTCACAAGCTTCTTGAATTCGCCTAACTCCGGCGGTACTACACCGGAGAAACTGTTCTCAAAAAGCTGCAGAGTTACCAAATTCTTCAAGAACCCAATTTCCACTAAATCGCCTTCGAGCAAATTCATGGAGGCGTCGAACTTCTCCAAATTGGTGAGGTTTCTTAGCCCAGAAGGAAGCTTTCCTATGAATTGGTTGCTGTAGAGCTGAAGCTGCCAGAGCTTCGTGAGCTTTCCAATCTCAGCCGGAATATCTCCAGTCATGTTGTTCGTGGACAACTCCAAGTTTATAAGCTCGGCGAGGTTTCCGATAGCTTCTGGGATTGGTCCTTGGAGGCTGCAATTCGCCAAGTAAAGCCAATCGAGCTTGTTGAGCTTCAGAACCTCATTGGGAAACGGGCTCGGGTCCAAAGGATTGTCCCCCAAGCTGAACCGGATCAGACCCCTCATGTTTTCCAGTGATTTCCATGGGAAAGTGCCCGAAAATCCGCTGTTGTTGAGATGAAGATGCTGCAATTGGGACAAGGAGGACATGTCAGGGACGGACCCTGTGAACAAATTGTTCCCCAAATCCAAGTAGTTCAATTTGGTGCAGTTTTTGATGTCCTCCATGATTGTCCCATGCAACAAGTTGGACCCCAACGAGAGCTTTTCCAAGGATTGGAGTTGGCATATCGAGTCCAGCGGAAGAAACCCAGATAGGTGTTGGTTGGAAAGTTCGATTTCTGAGACCGAACTCTCTGCGTTGCAGGTGATTCCCCTGAAACTGCATAGAGAATTGGCGGAGGAGTCGTTCCATGTGCTGAATACGTCGCCGTTTGAGTCTTGGAATGCGGATTTGAGTTTTAATAGAATTTGGAGCTCGTCAACGGCGGCGTTGGCGTGGGAGAGAAGGCACAGGATGAGAAAGAGGAGGTGGAGACGGAGACGAAGCCGAAGGTAGTCTTTCACCTTTGTCAATGACATGGTGTGGTTGACGTACAGGGGAATGGACTTTGGGGAGTGGGTTTTGAAGAGGGAACGTGGGAAATAAGACTCTTTAAGAGTTAAGAGTAAGAGGGAGTGAGTGTGTCATTTTAACTATAACATGCCGAGATGGTGATTGGTGAGAGGTTATTAATTATTATCCATTTCTCCATTTCTCCATTGTGTTTAGAAAGTACATTTGTACATCTTTGGCATCAGACTAGATGGATTTTACATTTCTCCATAACCGTAACTAACAATATATGGAAACTTCTATGGTGATATTTCACATCTTGAATTGTGTAATTATCAAAGTGGTTGGAATTATTGGATTACAATATAAGATTAAACCCATAATCCCATTTAATTTACACTTGAGTCTCCTTAAATATGATCAGGATGATATCTTATAGGAGAAGTGTGCACTGAGTGTTTTATTATAGTTCCGTATAAACTATGGTCTAATATATATAATTTGTTTCTTCTTTTCATTACATATATTAATTGGTTTCGTTGTGTTAGTTACAGCTGCATTATTAAACTAACGTGGCCATAGACCCAAAAAGATATCGATACACCACACCACTTCTTCCACTTGGAAAAGTACCCTTGTCTTCTAGTATTTGTACCTCTGTTTTCAGCTTCTTCATTATTGACAATCTTTATTCTCCTAATTTTTTTGTCTGATTGGCTTAAGCTTTTATATAATTTATATGAATATTGTTGGAAAGGAAGATCTTGTGCATCAGCACCACTTTTTGCCTTTTTTTCTCCACTTCTTCACAGGCTATATGAGTTGTGGGTCTTGTCACCCACATGCATGCAACTGAATTCTTGAAGATGAGAAGCAACTGAGAAATAGCTAGCAGGCAGGCACCAAGGTAGTCCATATATATTTAACTTGAAGTAGAAACAAGAAATACAAGACCCGAAGAAAATCATAAGACTTTGGAAAATAGAACAAAAGAAGAAAAAGAATAAGCCAAACTTTCTTTTTTCTTAAAGGATGAAGTACAAGGGATGACTAGATCAGTAGCATTGCAATAATTTGCAGCAAGCAAGGAATATAAGCAATAATTTGCGCACACCTGCTACATGGCATGGTGACTAGGTTTTTACGGGTTTTAAAATTTTTATTTACCTTTTTTTGGCATTCTAATGTTATCCCTAATACATTTTTTTTTCAGCTAATATCATTAATTGTAATAACTTATGAGATTTAATTTATACGAAATGTTCATTAATTATAGGTAACAGACCATTAATTTTATCGCCCAAAAAGACAATGACATCTATTATTACTTTTCAAGAAAAAAAGCAACGTGCTCGGTTACATACCAATCCCTTAACAACTGACGCTGCTTCGACCAAAAAAAAAAAAAAAAAACAACTGACGCTGCAACGCAAATGTAGTTACATACACAATTACTCTAATATAGATTAGCATTAGGCTAGATCCAAAATTTGATTATCTCTAATGTAATAAAAAAAAAGTGCATTCTAAAAAACTGAATTTTTAAAATAATAATATGTATATGCCAAATTGCCAAGTAATAGCACAACCATCCAATCATTCATTTTTCACGTTTGTCACCAATTGCCCTAAAAGTTTTTCATTTTGTTTGTTTAAGAGATCGAATGAATTCGCATTTCACATTTTGGTAATATTTTTTTTAGGTCGAAATTGTGATAATAATTTATTACAATGAAAAACATGCAGACGCACAGAAACATTGGACATCCCGACATAGTTAGATTTCTTTTTTGGTCCAAAAAAATAAGTTTTTTGTTGCTGAAGACCGACATGGTTAGATTGTAACTAGCAATGAGAGTGGAATTTTTTTTTTTTCAGATAATTGACTACAAGACCGCGACTCTGTACTTACCATTATCATGAGAGTGGATGATGCACGGAAGCGTGAAGCCGCCCAACTTGACTTTTAAAGTTGTTCACAAATCAATCACAAGCCTTCCTTCCCTTCCAAAAACGTGGATAATGTTGAACTTAGAGCAGTCCCACACGCGCCACCGAGCGCGTTTACTTCTTTTGAGAGGATTGCCACCTTTCCCTCTCGAGTCCGACAAATGGTGGTCGCCCTCCCATCGACGTTGATTTTTGTCATGCTTCTAATGAAAATTCAATGCACCTGTGTCGTTGAGGACACGTGGGTCCCACTTTCTAGAAGATTGACAAAAATGAATTTATTGTAAATTAATAATACGCTTATAATTTATTAAAGTGTTTACTAATATCGATGCAATTGCTAGTTTTCTTCAATTTTACACAAATAACGCACAACGAGGTGCATAAATAAGGATTGATGTCGTTTTAGGTGGATTTAACTATTTAAGTCAATTTAGTTCATATTTTAAAATTTAATATGACAAATGAAGTGGATTTGAGTTAATAAACGATTTCAAGAGACCCTAATTTACTTTATTTTGCATGTTAAAAGCTAAACTATCAACTATTTGTAATAGAATTGTCTGACTCATGCGAGTCAATGTATTGTCTATTTTTAAAAATTGTAAATTTTATTTTAAATAATTATATATTCATATATTATCGGAATCGCACTGTACATGTGACGACTATTTTTACTGAATATTTTCTCTAACTAAATTGACCTAAACTCAGTATACGTGGAAACTTTCTAGAAGCTCTATAAAATGGATTTTATTGTATGAGAATTTTCATGTGATTATTATTATTTTCTTAATTGATTGGGGGCGTGGAAGAATTGGGATTGACAGAGATTTAGGTCCCTTGTAATTTAGCTTGTCACTAATCCCAAGAGCCAGCGTGTGGAAAATTGTCTCATTTTGTAGAGGTCGGTCCAAAAGTATTTACCAAGAGGTAGACTAAAATCTCTCAGCATAAGGTCCAAGTAATCCTAATTTCTAACTCTTTCCTGTTGTCAACAAGAATTCGGACATCCACATGTCGCCAGTTGTTTGTTAGCCTTCAAAAACCCAAAACCACCCCCCCCGCGACAGTCAAAAATATACACAAAAAAAAAAATTAAATACAAAAATACTCTACAAATTTTACATTAATTCTCAATTAAATGATCTACAAATTTTATATTGATTCTTAATTTAGTTCACTAATTATAAAAAGTATTAATTTGATCCATAAATTTTTCAAGTTGTACCAAAACAGTACAAACGTTAACTTTTATTCAAAAATTAACAGAATTTGTCACATGAAAATGTGGTCACTTGCTGTGCACATGATTAGTATCCGTTAAATTTTTCGATGGAAATTAACGTTTGTACTGTTTTGGTACAACTTGAAAAGTTTGTGAACCAAATGACACTTTTTATAGTTAGTACATCAAATTGAGATTCACTGTAAAGTTCATAAACCATTTTTGTATTTAATAAAAAAATAATAATTTGAGGACTCACCAGTTATCAAAATTTCAAACGATTTAACATAAAACATAAAATTAGTATGCTATAGGATTCAAGAGAGTTGACGACCTTTGTAACAAAATGTGTGATCTTCCAAATAATATGAGTAATACAGTATGAACGAAGATGTGACAAGAGAGAACTTAAATGTCTTAAAAATATTATAAGAATGTAGAGTGTTGTTCCACATTAGAAAATTACAGTCAGTGGTGAACTAACGTTGGGAGGTAGGGGGTCGGGCGACCCCCCAACGCCGATGACCCCTCCCCTTGAAACACCCTTCTCAGCAGCTGGTGACCCCCCAACTGCTTGGTGAAACACCCCCCCCCCCTCGAGCAAGCGAGCAGCATTATGGCTTTTGTAATTTTTTTTTTTTTTCAATTTAGATTGGCCAAAATGACGTCATTTTGAGCCAGGCTTAATGTTTTTTTAAATATCCTGCTCGCGTCGTTTTGAGCCAGGAATTAGAAAAAAAAAATAACAAACAAACAAACAAAACATGCTTACAAACTACTCGAGCCCCTCATTCCCCTAGCCCCTAATTCCAAACCTTAACCAACCAAACCCCAAAATTCGCAACACCCAACCCCAACCCCAAAACCAACACCCAACCACATTTTGGCACCGCTAGTCCTTGCCCATCGCCGCCGCCAGTCACTTGCCCAACGTCGCCGATCACCTGCCCACCACCGCCATCGGTCAACTGCCTATCATGTTGTTTTATCGTGAATTATGAATGAAAGTGTTATCGTTTAATTTTTTTTTATTATCGTCCAAATTGTTTTTTTGAACTTTTACACCATGACCCCTTGGATTAGGGATATCCTGGATCTGCCACTGATTATAGTCTTATTGGTAATTTTCTAATATCTGAAGTAGCATATCTAAATTTAAGAGACAGCCCCCAAAAAAATTCATAGATTTAAGAGTAATTTGAGTACATGTCTGGCCTTTTCCTATTTCTGTTATTTGAGTTTTTTTTTTTTTTTTGGTTAAAACGAATATTAAGCAAAAGAAAGGGTAATGCATGTGCACAATTTGATGCATCTCAAAAAAAATTGGCCATCAGGCACCATCCACATCTGTGGGCTTTGCTAATTTTCCCACTGTTATCTATGTCGATCTAACCCATCTATATGCCAACCAAACATGCATGAATGATGGAGTGGAGCTAATAGCTAGTGCGACAGGAAATTTCCCATATATATGCAGCAAGCATTAGGCTTAGCATCGACCAGAGAGTTTGTACACATATAATATAAGGCCAATCAACCCAAGTCCCACTACTTAATTAATATATTGGCACTTTTTGCTTTCTTTCACGTAGCAGACAGAGTAACCACATCATCTACCACACACACAGCTCATGGCCACATGCATCACCCAATCTAGAAACAAGACAAATTTATGGGTTTGGAATCGGTTCATCAAATCTAAATTCATTTATGAAATAAGACAAGATATCAATTGGGTACATGCATGTATGCCCCCTTTATGATATGATCCAGATCCTATATATGATGAAAACAAGAAGCAAAGAAATTAAGCTGATGGAAATTAAATGAATCAAATTATGGTATTCTAAGAGAATCGTTTTTGCGTTCACGGTTAAGCATTTTAATTAAGTTTTGGTATTTATATTGTAAAAACAGTTGAATAAAAATTAAAAATCCTTCAATTAATCACTTAATTTTAGGCGTTGCAACACAATATTAACACGAATTAAAAAAAAAAAAGATAAGAAGAGATAATTAGACATCATACATAGAAGAGAAAATATATAAAGAAAGAGAAGAACAGAGAAGAAGCAAGAAGAAACATATTGGAGAGAGTATGAGAGAGAGAGAGAGAGTGAGAGATGGATACTTGGAGAAGAGTGAAGAGAAGAACCTGTGGAGAAGATTGCAGAGAAGAACCCTAGGGAAAAGAAGATGAAAAGAGCGTATGTTGATTTTCAGTCTGTTTTTGTTTATCCAATTCTTTATAATTAAGCGTATATTATCTAATCCTAGGTGTGTGGGTTATATTAGTTAATCAGGTAAGGAAAGTATTAAAAGTCCAGTCTAGTTTACATAGTCAGATAATTAAATAATATATGTGGACATTAAACAACTGATATGAATTATTTATTCTTATCCATAATCTAATATAAATATAATGTATCAAACATGCCCTTAATGTGTGTAAGAGTTGACGTGACATTATAAAAATTAAACCCTACTTTCTCTCTCCCACACACTGCCTCTTTTCTCTGTATTCTAACTTTCATCATGCACCATGCAGTAATTTTCATTATACAAAACATGCTGGATTGTGATGTTTTTAATTGGTTATAATTTTTTTTTTTCTGAGTTGCTAAATGCTGTTTTTTGTGGACTAATTTATGCCACTCCCGCTGGAAAGTTCTCACAAGGTTCCCATCAGGCAGGCATGGGTGTGTCCTCATCGACCAACCATAATTACTTGGTTTCTAGTCTACAGCTTGGGAAGTATATATACGTACTATACGCTTATTTAAACCCCAGAAATTAACATATAATTATTTTATAATTTGGAAAAGAAGTGCAAAAGAACAAAAGCTAAAAATGATGGCCAGGGACTCACGGGGATGACTTGACTTTAGCACAGAAATAGACGAAATCCGTGCACATTGATGACGATAATATCACTATCAGGTGGCATTATATATATATATTGCATAACCCAATTAATGGTGTGGGCTCTAGTTGTTGATAAGAAGCTGACAATTATATATAAATCTTTGCAAGAGCTACCACTTGGTCAAGTCTTTGGTTAATCATTGAACACAAACAATTACAATGGGCTGCATTTTGATATATAATATATATATATATATATGTACATGGTCCACTCACCTGTCATTCATCAATTTCATCCACTGATTCCACTCTACTGTTTTTTTTTTGGGTACAAATCCACTCTACGTTTCTTTCTTTCCTCAAATAATAAACACATTGAAGAAGCATTTACACTTGAACAAACACCTCACCAAGTCTTTGATTCCATATATACACTATCAACAATATTTTTTCTTTTTCTTTTTTGGTAAGATACTTGTTGAGATCAAGAGAGAAATTCATATCAAAAAATTAAAATTTTGTATAACAAAATATAAGATTTTCAGTCTCTCCACACATTGATAATATATCAATTAATTCTGAATTAGATGTACTAATATTTTTTCATGATATTAGGATATGCAAGCAATCCAGGAATTGGACCAAATAGCACGATTAGGCCTAAATTCCACAATCCCATTTATATGCATTTGAGTCAGCTTGGGATCACCTCCTCATCAATATTCCCTCCCACAGCCCAGCACTGTCTTCATCCCTATTACCTTCAAGTTTAATCTTGGGAAATCTTATATTAGCAACTTAGTGTAGCCCTTCCTTAATTTAGAGCTCTACACTTGGCCAGAGAAATTTATAATGGACTTACCTAAGTTCTTTGAATACCTGAAAAATTAGATTTATAGCTATTAGAACCCTACTTATAAAGTTATAAAGGATGAAGTAGCTTTATTGTCTTTCTCAACTAATCCCATCAATATTATGTATTTGCCTTTTTTCTTTTTTAAAGGAGGTAACCATTTCGACAGGTTTGATTTTTCATTGGCAAAGAAAACTTTTAAGTTTAGAGTCTGAATCAAACATATCAAAGTTGAGATTATTGAAAAGGAAAAAGGAAGCACACATTAATAACCAAGATGATCACTTTGGAGATCCAACCAATAATTGTCCTTGTCCATTTTTTTTTTTTTTTTGCCATGATCCTTGTCCTTTCAAAGAGACAAGAACGCGTGTAGCCTACTCAGATGGGCATTGTTCCATCCATGCACATTTTGCACACTACCCTCACCTCTTGTTGGCCTTTAATACATCAAAAGTGTCATTTTTTTTCAAGATAATTATAGAAATGGTCCATTTATTATTCGTTTAAGTCTCATTTTGTTCTACAAATTTTTTTAAATGTCATATTGGTCCACAAATTGTTTGAAATGTTCTATTTTTGTCCAAATTGGGCAAAATCATATAATTTTGCCCCTCAATTTTGTACCAATGAGTTAATTTTGAGGGACAAAATTATTCATTTTAGACAAAAATAAAACATATCAAATAATTCATAGACCAATATGAAACATAAAAAAATTTATAGACCAAAACGAAACTTAGCGAATGATAAGTGGACCATTTTTATAATTTTCTCTTTTTTTTCCATTCCACTCTTAAAACTTTTTCTTTCGTTTTTCCTTAACTCAAAGGGACATATTGAGAATAAAATCTCATTTCAAAAACTTTCAGCCTTACATAACAATATATAATAGTCTCTAAACCCTCCCCTTACTGCTTTAACACATTCAAGGCAAACTGATCATGCATCAACCCATCGAACACCGACGATTTTCAGTTTAATAGAAGCAGGGAGAGTCTCCTGGTGGAGCCAATCCCAGCCATTGACCTAGGCTTTTTGTCGGGTGCGACTTCCTTTTTTGACCAAAAGTATGTGAACGCGAAAGTGTCACATAAGTGCATGTTGTGTCATTACTGATAATGCTAACATCACTTAATTTCTTTTCTTCACCAATCACATTTCCTCACACTAACCCACTCAATCCTAGCTAGAATTTGACCACTTATTCCCAAAACTTTTCTTTGGCTTTTTGATCCTCTTTCAATTCAATGGAGATATGGTTCTTCAATATGACCTATAGAATAGTAACCTTATAAAATTTGAAATGGCCCTTCCAAGCTCAAGTTCATTTTATTTGGGATAGGGTTCTTTATGTCCAAAAAATAAAAACTCAGAACTAACTCGTGTTCCTTCAAGCTAGTATGCATTTACCGGGTTTAAATTTTGGGTTAGATTGAGCCAAATTCGATTAAATCTAAAATATATGAAATATGCGCAATACAAGAGTGAGTTGAAGAATTATTAATCGAATCCTAATACATGTTGTTATGTGACTGTGTGGTTGTGGAGATACAGATACACTGTAATTCCACTTTTTGTATGTGTTTCTTCAAGAAAGCTAGCTCGAAATGAGCAGCCTCAAGTGTGCACTCCTAGTCCTGTGGCTTAGCATTACATCATTAATATAACATGTTGTTGCTTCTGGATGGACCATATCACC
Source organism: Dryas octopetala (assembly GCF_963921425.1). Lineage (NCBI taxonomy): Eukaryota > Viridiplantae > Streptophyta > Magnoliopsida > Rosales > Rosaceae > Dryas > Dryas octopetala. The sequence goes on along the minus strand of NC_141370.1, from coordinate 19,034,021 downwards.
AAAATATGAAAGCCATATCATTCAATGTTCAAATTACTTTATAATTAACCGTTTAATAAGTGATGTGGTACCCAAGACCTGACCACTTAACAACAATAAACAATACCCAATTGTAAAGTGCTTTTTGATTTAACTAGAATAGCAAATTTCAATATAGTGAGATAATATGGGATTCTAAATAGAAGTATCCCTACACAAGATTGGGCTATCACCATTTGGGCTTCGACACAACCCAAATTAAACATCGACTGACCTTGGTTAGTGGCTCATCTTGAGATCTAAGAAAATGAATGCATAACCACAAGCTTTACCGTCTCTCTACTACACATGAATGGCCAAGCTTGGGTTCTAAACTTTAAACTTTCCACTGGGTTCAACAGTATAATACCTACTTCTCATGGGTGTTAAGTCAAATAGAAGCCCAAGGAATGTTGCTGGGCCTTGGAGTTGTGACATGGATAAGGCTTCATGGATAAGAGTACTTGGTGGCCCAATCATAGAATAAGCTACCATAATTCAGAACCCCTCTCCCGAACAGTTGAAATTTAAATTGGGATATCAACGTATGACAACATAACAAGAAAACTAAAACAATTAAGGGTTCAATACAAAAATGGTACACAAATTTTACAGTGAATTTCAATTTGGTCCACTATCTATAAAAAGTGTCAATTTAATCCACGAACTTTGTAAATTGTATCAAAGCAGTACAAATGTTAACTTCTATCGAAAACTTTAACGAAAATTGGTCATGTGCACAACAAGTGACCACATTTTCAGAGGCATTTTCGTCCGTTCATCACATTTTTATGTGACCAATTTCGTTAATTTTCTGATAAAAGTTAGCGTTTGTACTGGTTTGGTACAACTTGAAAAGTTTGTGGACCAAATTGACATTTTTTATAGTTAATGGATTAAATTGAGACTCATTGTAAAATTTGTGTACCATTTTTATATTTAACCCAACAATTAATTTACAGATTTGATCAAGTGCGGACAAATGAATGTGCGAACGTGCTCGACAGGCACGTTTTTTACAACGGTCAAGCGCTGGTTGCGAAGACTTGAAAATGATCTATATATAGTATGTAGTTATGTACCATCTATCAGACTTAAAAATGCGGTAGCTGATGTTTTATGGCATACGGGCACAGGGATTTACTCGCAATGTTTATTCAAGTAAATAGAAAGCAGTAAAGACTCGGACCAAGAAACAAATTAAAAGCAAAGGCCCCCAAAAAGAGCAAAAAAACTGAAATCAAATTAATTAGTTAATTAATCTGATGCCATTGTCAGCTCTGCGAGTCTCTCTGAAATCCCCATCTTCGAATCTGAAGCTGAAACTGAGCCACTGCCGCCAAAACCTTCACAGTCTGACTCGGACTCAACACCTCCACCACCTTTCTCACAGTGGATCCACGCAGCGCGTCGGCGCTCTTGAACACGCCCATCATCGCCGTCTTCAGCGCCTCCATGGCCAAGTCGAGTGTCGAAATCTGACCGTCCATCAACCTCCCCACCCTCCTGGCCACCGTCAGAATCGGCGGCGCCGCCACGCTCTCCTGGACGGTTGCCATTGCCTGGTCGAGTTCCCGCTCCGCCCGGCGCGTCTCGGATCTGACGCGGTCGATCTGACGCGCCTGGTCGGGCGTGAGGTCCTGGACGGAGGCGTCGAGCATGCGGAGGATGAGCGAGGGCTTGAAGCCGGCGAGCCAGAGTAAGGTCTGCTCGAAGGAGCTGAGCCAGGGCGGAGAGAAAAGGACAAAAACGTCCTCCTCGGCGCTTCTGGCTTTGTGTTGGAAGTACTGCTGGTAGTGGCACAGAACCTGTTCGATCAAATGCCTCTGTTGAGCGTCTTTGTCTGCAGCGTCTGCTGGTGTGTCTATTAGAAGCAGGAGTTGGTCGAGGAAGCTTTGTTGTCGCTGAAGCCAGCCGTGGAGGAATGCGACGAACCCCTCCCGAACTGGGTCGGCCATGTTCAGAGCGGGAGAGCCACCTCAAGTGTAGTAGTGATGAGTTGAAGTTCAAATGGGAAAGAATTTTGTTGTGTGATATTCAAGTGTATATATAAATTTTCTGGGAAAGTGGGATATGTGTGCTCATTTGGAATTTAGTTGAGCTTTCTTGAAAAGGTGTAAACTGTAGAGTGTAGAGTGGAGGTATTAATTCATTTTGATTCCTTTACTGTTTCAAAGCATATGCGCAAATGGCCAATGCATTTTACTTCGTGTTGAAGACTTCTTGGCTTTTACTTCTCTGGCAAGGAGGTCTAAGCAGGTGAGACTTGAGAGAGAGAGAGAGAAGCTGGAGGTGGCGGTGCGGGACTAGTGCACTGTCAGCTGCAGCTGCTGCGAAAAGGTAAAGGGGGAGGTTAGGGGGACACGTGTTAGACAGATGTAATATTTCCTTTTCAGGAATCAGGATTCCTATCTTCTTCTTTCTTTTGTTTCCATTTTTGGTCAAGAATAAATTATAACGTGGCAAAATTCCACGTGGCGACACGTTACTAAGCTAGCTTCTGTCAGCCTTCTGCAATATACGCGCCAAAATTTCCGTAATACGAATACTCGCCTTAGTATATTCGATTATTATACGCGCACCGTATTATTAATTATCATCTTTTTTTGGGTCAGACATTATTATTATTATTATTATGACATTTATCACCTTAAAACTACGGCAGTGGTTGGCGTTCGTTAGAGGGTGGAGCAAGGGACAGAGAGAGCCAAAAGAAAAGGACCTTTTTTTTTTGGCCAGGAAAAGAAAAGGACCTTCAAACATTTCAAACTGTTCATATATAGTGGATTTCATTTAACCTACAATGCCAAATTTATGTATTAATAAAAATCTAAAAGGTATGAATAGTGTGTCACGTACATTGTGAAATCATGGCTTAAACATATTTTAGAGGTTAGTAAAAACTTAACCGCTAGAGAGGGAAAAACTCTCAATTTTCATATTTGGTGGTCGGTCTTGCTAGCTATCTCATGTTGCCGCAAGTTAGTAATTTGATCTCCTTAGTTTGGAGAGTCCCTTTCTTGATTTTAAAGTGGGTTTATCCATTTCTTGATCTAAGAGAGGGCTTGTCCCTTTCTTCATTAGAGAAGATTTTTCTAGAGTTTCATCATATATAGACTCTAGTTTTGTTTTTGGTTTAAGTGTCGTCATGACTCTCGCACCGCTTGTGGTTATGCGTGTTTTTAAGCCTATGTCGTATTTTGTAACCTTGAAGCGAAAAGAAAGAGGCATGCCTTACTGGTTAATCATCCAATGGAGGAGGTAAGAACGTTGTTAGCTTTAGCCAATTTCTCAAGTTTTTGTTATCAGCGGTCGAAGAGGGTGTAATACAATTGATGGCTTTGTGTTGAACATGGTATGTTCTTTAATTGGAGAATGACATTGTGTAGTTTATGGATCAATTTGGGTGTATATATGTTGCAACCAATTTTAATTTTTGATAAAATTTCGTCTTAAAAAAAAATGTATTAATAGTGTGATAATTATATATTACTCCCCCCCCCCCCCCCCTCCTCCTCCATTTTCTTAATTTTTAGTTCTTTTCCTACATTTTGCTCAGGGAACGCGTATGATAATCCATTTGGTTATTAAAAGAAAAATTCATATAAATGTAAGTGTGTATATATAGCATTGGGCTGGATCGAGAAATCGTAGTCCAAATACGTGGGTTAGTCTAATCCAAATATAAGTACCACATCAGACTGATCAGATCCATGCCAAGAAAATAGTTAGAGAGTTTGAATTGGATCCACCCATCAGTTCACTTCAGGACCAATAAAAAATGATCTATTGTTGGCCCCCTTAAAAACCGAAAAATTATAAAAAAACTCTGTTGTTGAAAATTAGAGGGAATATCAATTCAATGGTCATTTGACTCATTACATGTCAATATATATAAATTAAGTTAGGGACAAAGCACTACCTCCACAATCAACAGCTCATTAGATATTTTTAAGGCGAAGAAGGTTCTATCAAGCTTATAGGCTGTTTGATTAGGGTTGTATAATGGGTCGAGATAGGCTGGCCCGACCCTACTTCATTGGGTTCAAGCCTGGCCCAATTTGGCCCCAATGAACCCAAATGTGTTTTTAAGTCCCTCTTTCTTCCTTCTTTCGCTTAGGCCGTCTTAGGGAGGATGAGAAAGAAAGAAAAAGAGAAAGGAAGGTGTAGAGATCATGTTTGTAATGTGAAAAGATTATGCTTGGATGTCCATAGCATCACTCTAGGCCCAAATGAGATGAATGACTGCATAATAGGTGGGCTTGCTGTACAATGAGTGCGCCAAGTGAGCTAATTTGAATTGATAGTATGCAAATTTATTTTAAAGTAAATTACCAAAAAGTCAAAAAAAATTATAAGTTTCACTTAAAAACTCATGTAAAAGATTTATTTATTTTTAAGCCACAAAAAATAGTTTAAAACTAAACTTTTTTCCTGACGCCATATGTAACCCTCACAGAGTTACACTTTATTTTGTTATAATGCAGTATGTAAATAGTTACACTTTATTTTGTTATGATGCATAATGTAATTTTTGTAAAGTTACACTTTATAATTTCGTAAAATTATACTTTGTTGAATACTGTAGTATTATTTTCAGGTTTAAGCATTTAGAGTTTAGGTTTTATAACTTCATATTTAGGGTTTTAGGACTTTAACCGTAAATTCTAAATACTATACCATAAATCCTAAACTTTCAAAAGAATTAAAAAAAAAAAAAACAAACTAAAACTTGGATATGCTTGAGTTTGAATAGTATTGATCGAATGCTCCATACTTGATTTTTTTTTTAATTGTGGCTTAGAAACATTTGTTGTGGCTTATTAATAAAGAACTCAAAATTAAAACCCTAACAAGTAACAACTTATCGCAAAAACATCCAAACTAGTTGAGACCAAATCTGTCTTTCCCCCTAATAAAAATTGGTTGTCAACAACCCAACCCCACAAGGGGTTAATGTATCAAGACAAATAAAGAAACGTGATAAATATGTGATAGCTGTCCTTAAGTAAAGGATTAGGGATGGGGTGTCAAAAGGTTAAAAAGTGCATGCAATACTTATTGGACAAGTATGCCCGGTCAGTGAGAATAAGATTATTGCTTTGAATGTCGTTTGTCAGATGCCTTGTGTGTTGCATTTAAAAATCATAGGACTTTGTGAGTGAATGAGTTGGCCTAAATGGGTACGCACACACAAATCCTAGGACACTACAAGACCTCTTTAATTCAAGCCAGATATGGTATTTAAGTATTTTGGATACCTTTCAATAACTCCAACTAAAAATAAAAAGACACCAACCAAAAATAAAAAAGAAAAGAAACTTTCAATAATCTCACAAAATATCCAAAACTTAGGATTTTGAACTGTATTTCATGTGTTTAACTTTAAGTTTTGTAAATGAGTAGATGTATGCTTCAGTAAAAGTTTTGGAAAATTTTAAGAAATGATTCATTTTAATGTTTTATACTATTTGTAATAAGGCCAAACCAAATTTCTATTTGTAGTAGAGTTTGCAACTTGAACTATTTGTAAATCGTTTGAACCGAAATATTATCATATTTATTAAATATCTATTTCCTTTCACTTCTCTTTTCCCCTATTGTCATCCTCCCCTCCTCCCTTCCTTCTACCCAACGAGAGAGAGAGAGAGAGAGTCATCGATGGTGAGGTGAGGCCAGACAGGATGGGTGGGTGAGTGAGAGGGAAGGACGGTGGGGATGAGGCTTGGGTGGTGGCTATCCACTGTTTGGATCTCTTTTGTTTTGTTAATTTTTTATTTATTTATTTTTTACAATGGAGAATACAAATTTGAACAAAAACAATTTTGTTGGGTGTACAAAGAAAACTGTGGGGTTTCTTTAAAAGCTCCTTCAATTTTTTAAATCAAATTTTTATAGGTAGGTTTTATTTACAATTAAGTACAAACTAAAGAATGATGGAAATTTATGAAATTATGTTCATATAGTTATGTTTGGTTTCCAATTAGGCCAATGTCTTAACATCCCACAGACATCTCTTGCAAAAAATTTTAATTGTTCTTTATTGAAAGCGGAACCTAATTATATAGATCTAATAAAAAAAATTAAAACCACGCGAACTTAATTAGAAAGTAAGAAAGACATTCACATTAAATTGATTATTTTCTATATTCTAAAGAGTTTTACTTGGTTGTTTGCGAGTGATTGTGCGATGTTGATTAATAACTCATTTTCTAACATGAATATTGAATGCAGCAATGACATTAAAAAAGAGAAGAAAACAGAAAGCAACAAACACTTTTGTATTATTATGATAATAATTCATCAACATTGAGGCTTTCTGTGCAACCTGGCAGTTGAGGTTCTAAAAAAACGACAGCCCTCCGAAACAAAAATATCTGCAACCGACGTTTTGCCCTCACTTCCAATCATAATTTGCCAGTTAAGTCCAATAATGAGCCTCCCCTGAATTATCGCTTTTATCCACATCCAGGACTCGTCCGTAAATTACACAAAAGTCAAGGGCATTTCCGGACGTCCACCTCTCTATTCCACTTCACACTGACTTCATACCTGACGATTGCGCGGTTTAACGAAACCGCCACCTCTACAGCTTCTACTTCAATTTACAGACACAGAGAGAGAGAGAGAGAGAGAGAGAGAGAGAGAGAGAGAGAGAGAGAGACTGAGAGAGAGGGGTCGCCGCGATGCCAATAACTGAAGCAGAGCGGGGACGGGGGCACCGAGCCAGGGCTCGACCGGCGGCTCGACCGGCGCCGGTCCCAGCCAGACCTCCGCTCCGCCAATTATTCCGGGTGGCGTCGGTGGGTTGCGGAATTCAGTTCGGGTGGGCCCTACAGCTCTCGCTCTTGACTCCCTACGTTCAAGAGCTCGGAATCCCTCACGCCTGGTCCAGCATCATATGGCTCTGTGGGCCGCTATCGGGCCTGCTGGTCCAGCCCTTAGTGGGCCACATGAGCGACCGTTGCACCAGCCGCTTCGGCCGCCGCCGGCCCTTCATCGTCGCCGGCGCTGTCTCCATCGCTTTCTCGGTTCTGATCATAGGCCACTCCGCCGATATCGGGTGGCTGCTAGGCGACCGAGGCAGTGTCAGGCCCAGAGCCATCGGGGTCTTCGTGTTCGGGTTTTGGATTCTGGACGTGGCCAACAATATGACTCAGGGACCTTGTCGAGCTCTGCTT